>NC_044919.1:23653929-23704164 GCF_003576645.1 Ipomoea triloba | reverse complement strand
AAGGGAAGTTTTTAGTGCAATCCTTCCAGGGAGTTTCTGGAAGAAGAGTGGAAGTAGGCGGGTTGGCCGAACCACTTAAAAATCTCTCTTGCATTTACTTTCTGTTTTTATCTCTCGCTAACTTCTCGATTGCACTGCATATAATCATACCTCTTGAACTAACCCAAACTCGTGCTAACTAAAAGGGGATAACATTTCCGCTCATAAAACTTTGTCTTCACCTCGTGAGGTATCGAACCTAAACATCCTAAGTTCAATACACACGAGAGGTCGAAAAGATTTGCAAAATCTTATACAAGTCTATTCACCCCCCCCTCTAGACTTGTACCCCATCCCCTTGGGACCAACATTTGTTTGGTTAAGGTGACACTCTTTAGAGTTCTCTTTGAGGTTTGAGGAAGTGCATTGCACCAAGAACCCTTGCACCCCATCCTTATGCCATTTCTTAAGCTGTTTTTCAGTGGCAGCCTTGAGGACCACATTCTTAGTCAATCCTTTAAGGAACACCTTTTTCCCTTCCTTGTGAAAAGAAATTCCAGGGGGTCTATTGTGCAGCTGGATTGGAGCAAACTGATCTACCCAATCCATTCCCAATACCATATCACAGCCTCTCAATCTGAGTAGCCTAAAATCCTTTACAAAGTGCTCTTGTTGGATCTGCCAATTGAGTTTAGTACAGACTGAATCACAGATCACAGTTTCTCCATTGGCCACTGTCACTTTGAGAGGCTTGGCTTTCTCAGGTGCTTTCCTTAGCTGGCACAATAATTTGGGATCTATAAAACTGTGAGTACTGCCACTATCCACCAATATAACCAGTGGCTGTTTTTGCACTAATCCCAACAGTTTAATAGTATTTAGGCCTTCCCCTCCCACAACACCACATAGGGAAACCTCAGCTTCATCAGATTCCAATCTTTCACCCTCATGTTCCACTAATTCAGGGGTTCCCAGCTCCACTTGATCCTCTATGATATTAAAGGTAGGTCCACTACACTTGTGCCCTGGCTGCCAAGGGTTAAAACATTTAAAACACCTCCTCTGCTCTCTCAATTGGTTTTTAAACTGGTTTATTTCAAGGTTTTTTGTGGTGATATTAGGTATAGGTGGGGTTGGTTTTTGGTTGTGAGTGGGGTTTGGATTAGGGAGGCTATTTGGGTTGGAAATTAAAGGTCTAGCAGTTTGTATGGGCTTGGTGTTCCAGGATGGATTTTTTGGATTGTCAGTAGTTTTCAACTCTTTTTCATATTGTCTTGCAAACCAGATGGCATCCTCCTAACTTCTAGGCCTATCTGTTCTCACAAAACACCTCAACCCTGGTTTCAATCTAGCAACATAGTTCTCCACAAAATAGTGTTCAGGGAGATAGGGGTGTGATTGCAACAGTAGGCTTTTAAAGTCCTCAAATCCATCAATGAAATCATCTACCCCCCCACTCTGCTTGAAAGTAGCAAAATCTTCCATCAATGACACACCACCATCTCCAAACCTCTTACATACAACCTCCGCAAATCTAGCCCACTGGAAATCCTCTCTCAACCCATTTATATAACCCTCATACCATAGCCCTACCCTTCCTGTGAGATTCACATACAGAAGGTTCATGATTTCATGCCTAGGGACATGGGAAATTATGAAGAACTTCTCACACCTACTGATCCACTGTCTAGGTTGTGCGTAATCAAAAACCGGAAATTCAGCCTTATACCTGAGTGTTATCTCGTGGATCTGACCAGCATTCTGCCTCAATCCATCCACACTTCCCCTCCTGGGAGCCCAGTCCATATTGACTCTAGGTGGCCGATCCAACCCTTTGGGAGTTACCAACTCTTGATCCTCTTCCTCAGCAACAACAGGGTCTGGCATGGGAGCTTTGTCCGGTCTCCCAGTTGGGCGTTCCTCGGCCCTACTTGGCTCTCCAGGAAACCTCGGCCCTACTTGGCTCTCCAGGAAACCTCCCATGCACTGAAGATTGGCCGGGGGAGTTGCTGAAGATTGGAGGTACTGGCCTATTGAGCCTCAGTAACTGAAGTAGCTCCTCCCGCAGGCNCAATCCTTCCAGGGAGTTTCTGGAAGAAGAGTGGAAGTAGGCGGGTTGGCCGAACCACTTAAAAATCTCTCTTGCACTTACTTTCTGCTTTTATCTCTCGCTAACTTCTCGATTGCACTGCATATAATCATACCTCTTGAACTAACCCAAACTCGTGCTAACTAAAAGGGGATAACATTTCCGCTCATAAAACTTTGTCTTCACCTCGTGAGGTATCGAACCTAAACATCCTAAGTTCAATACACACGAGAGGTCGAAAAGATTTGCAAAATCTTATACAAGTCTATTCACCCCCCCCTCTAGACTTGTACCCCATCCCCTTGGGACCAACATTTGTTTGGTTAAGGTGACACTCTTTAGAGTTCTCTTTGAGGTTTGAGGAAGTGCATTGCACCAAGAACCCTTGCACCCCATCCTTATGCCATTTCTTAAGCTGTTTTTCAGTGGCAGCCTTGAGGACCACATTCTTAGTCAATCCTTTAAGGAACACCTTTTTCCCTTCCTTGTGAAAAGAAATTCCAGGGGGTCTATTGTGCAGCTGGATTGGAGCAAACTGATCTACCCAATCCATTCCCAATACCATATCACAGCCTCTCAATCTGAGTAGCCTAAAATCCTTTACAAAGTGCTCTTGTTGGATCTGCCAATTGAGTTTAGTACAGACTGAATCACAGATCACAGTTTCTCCATTGGCCACTGTCACTTTGAGAGGCTTGGCTTTCTCAGGTGCTTTCCTTAGCTGGCACAATAATTTGGGATCTATAAAACTGTGAGTACTGCCACTATCCACCAATATAACCAGTGGCTGTTTTTGCACTAATCCCAACAGTTTAATAGTATTTAGGCCTTCCCCTCCCACAACACCACATAGGGAAACCTCAGCTTCATCAGATTCCAATCTTTCACCCTCATGTTCCACTAATTCAGGGGTTCCCAGCTCCACTTGATCCTCTATGATATTAAAGGTAGGTCCACTACACTTGTGCCCTGGCTGCCAAGGGTTAAAACATTTAAAACACCTCCTCTGCTCTCTCAATTGGTTTTTAAACTGGTTTATTTCAAGGTTTTTTGTGGTGATATTAGGTATAGGTGGGGTTGGTTTTTGGTTGTGAGTGGGGTTTGGATTAGGGAGGCTATTTGGGTTGGAAATTAAAGGTCTAGCAGTTTGTATGGGCTTGGTGTTCCAGGATGGATTTTTTGGATTGTCAGTAGTTTTCAACTCTTTTTCATATTGTCTTGCAAACCAGATGGCATCCTCCTAACTTCTAGGCCTATCTGTTCTCACAAAACACCTCAACCCTGGTTTCAATCTAGCAACATAGTTCTCCACAAAATAGTGTTCAGGGAGATAGGGGTGTGATTGCAACAGTAGGCTTTTAAAGTCCTCAAATCCATCAATGAAATCATCTACCCCCCCACTCTGCTTGAAAGTAGCAAAATCTTCCATCAATGACACACCACCATCTCCAAACCTCTTACATACAACCTCCGCAAATCTAGCCCACTGGAAATCCTCTCTCAACCCATTTATATAACCCTCATACCATAGCCCTACCCTTCCTGTGAGATTC
Organism: Ipomoea triloba; assembly: GCF_003576645.1. Taxonomy (NCBI): domain Eukaryota; kingdom Viridiplantae; phylum Streptophyta; class Magnoliopsida; order Solanales; family Convolvulaceae; genus Ipomoea; species Ipomoea triloba. Next base: position 23,700,543 of record NC_044919.1, on the reverse strand, counting down.
ACATACAGAAGGTTCATGATTTCATGCCTAGGGACATGGGAAATTATGAAGAACTTCTCACACCTACTGATCCACTGTCTAGGTTGTGCGTAATCAAAAACCGGAAATTCAGCCTTATACCTGAGTGTTATCTCGTGGATCTGACCAGCATTCTGCCTCAATCCATCCACACTTCCCCTCCTGGGAGCCCAGTCCATATTGACTCTAGGTGGCCGATCCAACCCTTTGGGAGTTACCAACTCTTGATCCTCTTCCTCAGCAACAACAGGGTCTGGCATGGGAGCTTTGTCCGGTCTCCCAGTTGGGCGTTCCTCGGCCCTACTTGGCTCTCCAGGAAACCTCGGCCCTACTTGGCTCTCCAGGAAACCTCCCATGCACTGAAGATTGGCCGGGGGAGTTGCTGAAGATTGGAGGTACTGGCCTATTGAGCCTCAGTAACTGAAGTAGCTCCTCCCGCAGGCTACCGAATTGGCTAGACAGATCTGTAACCTGTGTTGTCAAGGTGGCCACTGATTCTTGAGTAGCCTGCGTCTGGGTGCGAAGCTCACCCACAGCAGCTTCCAGTGTGAACTCGTTCATCCATGGTGCAGAGCTCTAATACCAATTGTTGAGAACACAACAGAAATTTGGGGAAAGAATTTGGGATTTAGGGTTTGAGAAATTGGAAGAAGAGAGAAGAGAGAAATTGAACTTTGCATTAGCATAACGTAAAACAGAATCCCACTACTTAGCTAAATACAGGATGAATGCAAAAATTAACCACATTCCTTCTTTTCCGGAGTTGCAGCTGATTCCCTCCCAAGACTTAAACGGCGTCGTCTGAAGGCTTCTCCTTAACCGCTTCAACTGTCAATCCAACGACGTCGTTCGCGAAGATCTTCTAACAGCTCTTTAACCGCAATCGTCAAACGTCACCGTTTCGTCTTTGTCAATTCCTATTCGTGTACAGCAAGCAATTGCATATAACAATTGTAACAATCACTGTTTGTGGGACAGGAAGCCTTTCTAGTTGTTATTGATTTACTATGCACAATCGATCCAGATTGCATAAACTTTTAAGCATTTTAATTAAATCTCAGAAGGCATTTGAGGCTCTCTTTCCCCTGATGATTATTGACACGAAAAATGATAAGTTGACTCCCACATCTTAAATTTATTAGAGGAAAAGGACAATTTCCAAATATGTTATGTCATCACAATAAAAAGAGAAATTCACCCAAATTCAATCCAATTATAAATTGAAAATTTTCATAATAAAAATACTATTTGAAAATTTTGTTAAGAAATCTATCATCCCCATATAAGTCAGCAGGGAAAGGAGCTATCATTTGCCTTGAAAGATCATGAAAAATACAGAGTAAATAAAATTAATCCAACTGTCATTCTGTCAAGCAAATCTTTCCTGTTATCTTCTAGTGAAGACAAAAATCACAGAGATAATGAAGCACATTAAGTGACATTAAGTACGTATTACAGTAACAGAAACATTCAACCAGTGTTTTAACAACAAAATTGACCAAAAAACAGTAAATATGATTATATGACGTCTGGAGGAACAATGTCTCAACATCACCTTTCCAAGAGATGTCACATCATTTACTTCTTGGACTTCTTGCCAGCACTGAAAGAACCAAGGTGGAAAGAACTATAAGTTGGCTAGTATGATACAAGTATTTAGAATAAGTTGGATTGCATGATACAAGTATTTAGAGGATATAGATCCCAACTTACTCAGCTGGTTTAGTTGCAGGTGGAACTGCAGCGGCGGCAGACCTCTCTCCAGGTCCCTGAAAAACATCACAAAAGTAATAAATACAGCCAGTTTTGTGTTGTGCAAAACAGTTGGCCTGCCTTGATATTATAACGTTCTCATAATATTTGGATGTTTCAAAAATAGTCAATTTAATCAGTGTTTTTATAATTTTAAAATTTAAACTGGATGATTACTGTTTATATGATTAATATATAATATTGAACCACACGTCCTCAATGAGATAAAAGATACCTGATTCAAGCGCTCCTCCCTCCGAGCATTCTTCCTTTCTCTGCTTGCCTTGTTTTTAGCACGCTTGGCCTCAAACTGGTCAGACAATGTCTTCTCTCTTGCCTTTTCTGCCTTCGATTTGTGGATACTCTCCATAAGCACCCTCTTGTTCTTGAAGACATTTCCTTTAACTTTCATGTACATATCATGGTACATGTGCTTATCAATTTTCTTTGATTCTCTGTACTTCCGGAGCAAGCGCCTTAGCACACGCATTCTCCTCATCCAGAGGACTTTTGTTGGCAATCTTGCCTCCCTGGTACCTTTCCGCTTACCTGATCATGTCCATACAAAGAGCATGATGGAAATGTCTTATGGGAGTTATGAGATAAAACTTCAAGAAAGAAGAAACAAGTTGCTAGTTTCAAACAATTTTGTGAAACCACCAACTATAAAGCTAGACTGCCTTACTGCATGATCAAACTTTGAGAATGCATAATAATATGGACTCCCATTGTTAATTTGAATACATTTTGCGTTTTTGCAAGAAAGGTAGAGTTTTAATGCAGACTACCATATGTAATTCCAATGACAATAAATAGAAAATGGTCAATAGAAAAGTACAAAGGTAAAAGAACAAGTAACAAGTCATGGAAACCTTTTCACTGAATCTTTTATTTACAAATAAAGAAACCCTTCAGGCCTTCAAAGAATAAAAACTTACTGTACACTAACTCTACCTATTAGTTACAAACTTTTAGAAGACAAAGGAGTAGAAAAACAATACCATAACCAGAGTGGCGTCCCTTTCTTTTTGCCTCCTTCATTCTACGTGCACGAGACCTGGAGTGGATCTTAGTTGGTTTCCTGATAATGAAACCATCCTTGACCAGTTTCCTAATGTTTTGCCCTGCAATCAGAAATCCAGCATCAATGACTCATCAGTCCATACCCAAAAGTTCCACATAAAGGCAACAGGAAGGAGATCAATGGTTATCAAGCCAAAGCACGGAGGAAAACCGCAGTGAAAAGAGTGAACCAATCTGAATACATAACTAACCACCATGTTAATTTAAAATAAGAGAAAAGCATATTAAACCGCTTCAAAATCCTAATAAACCACATTTAGCAACTAATATTCATTTGAGGAAAAGTAGAAGCATTTTTATCAGATGATTTTTGTAAGGAAATGGAGGAAGAGCTTGAAATAGTTTTATGAGGTTAGAGCTTGATATAGAGTTAAGTACTCACCCAATGATCATTATGTCACAAGTTCAAGTTGAACAGAAAAACAACAAAACTTAATGGGTGAATTCCAAGTTCAAAAGCAAGGATAGGCACCTGATTGCATACTGGATTATTATTATTTTATTAATTAATAGTACATTATTATAAATTTCATGCAACACAATCTTTTTAAGCTAATAACAACTCTTCAAAATCTGGAGAATGATAATAAGTGTTGCAAAAATCGGCCAAGGCACCCCTATGCTGATGGGATTTAGTTATTATGTGCTCATTAGGTGGCTGGCTGATTAGCCGGCCGACTAGGCCGGCTAATCAGCCAATTATTATTTTCGTTTAAATTGGATAGTATTGCTCAAAACATCGCGAAACAAACCTAAATCTTAAGGAAACACCACAAATTAAAAAGGAATTTACAAAAGAAAGGCAAACCTAAATCTTTTGCAATTACAACTTGCACAGTTATCCTATCGCTCCAATCGACGTCGCAGACAAAGGACCATCCATCGTCTGTCACCCGTCACCTGCCTCTCAGTTCATTACAGTCACCGTCAACCACAGCCGATTGACACCGATGAGATGCTGTCACCCATCACTCATCGCATGTCACCCACTCCCCGTTTAGAAAAATGGAGTTGCTGGTATGAGATTTTACAATTTCTCACTTTAATTAAATGCTTTATCAATGCTAGCTTGAGTAGCTTATGAGAATTTGAGGCTTTGAATTAGGGTTAGACATATAGGTTTTGGCTTTAAGCTAGGGTTGAGCTTGGGTTGGGCTTTAATGCTTTACTTTAGCATTGCTGAAATGTTTTTAAAATAATTATAAATGAAGGAATATACACATACACACACTGGCACACACTTTTTATTAAGGAACCTATGCACCAGCCTAGACAGTGCCTAGATGGCGCCTAGTCGCCCATTCACCAGCGCCTTTTACAACCTTGATTATAATAATCAAAGTAGTTGTTTAGTAACATGATGCACTTCTAATTTTATGTTTTTGCTTTCAGAAATTTGGGAAACAAAGAAAAATAATTTTGGAACTGTTATTGTTTTTCATTTTTGACTTTTCTAGTGAATCTAATTTGGGGGGAACTCCTAGAGGCCACATGAAACAGGGTTGTGTTTTGGAAATTGTTTTTCCCCCCTTTTTAAAACATTCCAGCTTCATTCTGAAACACATCAAGGACAAAAAATTGCAGGTATTCCCCTCCTTCATAAATTTTCATTTATAGGATTATTTTGCCTCCCAATGATGATGCAGATAATGATCAGCTAAAGTGTATCTATAGTAAGTGGAACCTCAATCAAGATTTGTTTGGACTGCATATCTCCATAGTCAGTTGATTTTCAGAATATTGAAGTTGAATCTGAGCTTCAGCTACTTTTTGAGAAAGCCAATAAAATGTTAGGAGGATTTTGAAAGGTATTTTCAACTTTTCAGTAGTGGGACTAAAATTGCATTGTGTAAGAAACAAGTATAATGATCTATGAAAATTTTATTTTAAAAAAAGATGAAAATGAAAATACAAAATTTGCCAGTTGTTTGTTCTTTCTTTTCTGATAGTCACAAACTACCCAACATGCTTCTGTTTCTGTCTAGTGTAGCTAAATTAAAACATCTTGCCTATCTCTTCAGGTAAAAACAAAATGCCTTTTAACCACTTGAGTATCAATCAAATTAAGGCCAAGCCTTTAACCACAGGACTATCCAATCGTATTTACTGAACGATGAATCGAAAGAATGAATCACCATACACGACCAACACATCAATGCTATCACAAATAATCCATTCTCATAGAATCATGATTACAGCTATAAAATCGAACAAAGCAAAATGTTTACGGGAGACACACGGAGAGAGAATGAGAGAGAGAGCTTACGGGAGTTGGCCATGGAAATTTCATTGCCTTCATTGGGGTCAAGCCAAACCTTGCCACGGCCACACTTGAGTACGCTGGCAGCGAGACGCTTCTGAAGCTTTAGAGACACCATCGTTGCTTCCTGGCCTCCTCGGTGCTAGGATTGCAGCCCAAGAGTTTAGAAGAAAGGAAGCACTGCAGCTTTTATATGTAGTGCTTTAGATACTCGTTTAGGGTTAGGGTTCTAGAGAGGAGGATCCCCAGTGAAAATTCGTTCTAGCATTCATTTTTTCCTTAATTGTAAAACGACCCCACATTTTTTAGTTCTACTACATGGATTCTCTATATTTACTCTATCACTTTTACTCCCTCACTTTTACTCCCTGATGTGGTAATTAATGATTAGTTTTCTTCATTATATGAGTCCTATGAATAATATCAACATCAAAATTTTGTGTAAGGGAGTAAAAATTGATAGTAGAATTTAGGAATATAAGTAGTATTTTTTCAAATTTATATATAACGATTGCAAATAGTAAATTATATCGTGGATCGGGGTGCACAATGCATTGTAGTCCCTGGTCCAAAATGACGTCGTTTTGTACCTATTGCTTAATTTTATTTTATTTTTGGAAATCCCATTTCTCGTTTTCTGCCATTTACTTCTAAATTTTTTTTTAGCAATTTCCTTCCTTTCGCGTTGTTGTTCAAATTGGCAGTTTTCTCTCTCAATCTGATCTTCGCAATTTTCTCTCTCTTTCGAAATAGATGAGGTGATTGCGCAGCAGGAGTTGGCAGTGACAAACGAGACAATGCTCTGATGGGATTGGCAGTTACAAACGATTCTACCCCAAGTTTTTATATTGATTTTCGCTTGTTTTTTTATTTTATTTGTTGATGCAAATAATTGAATTCATATGTGATATTCGTTGGTTCAATTATCTAAGAACAGTTATAGGATTGTTGTTGACATTTTAGTTTGATTATGTTTGTATTGGATGTGCGTATTTTCTGATGAGTTTCTGTATTTGATGATTTCAATTTATGTACATTATGGTGATTAACTTTTATGTTAATCACTGGAGTAGTGTAAGATGAGCTATGCGTATCTTGTGATGAGTTTATGTATCTGGTGTTATCATTTTCTGTACATTATGGTTATGAATTATGTATATTATGGTCATCGATTTTGTATGTTAACCATTGGAGTAGTGTAAACATTGAGATGAGTTCTGTGTATGTTGTGATGAGTTTCTGTGCTTTGTGTTTTGACTTTCTGTGTATTCTAGTAATGGATTTTGTACCTTCATCTTAGAGGTACTTAAACTTTTGTGTTTTGCAGCTGATGAAGATTTGTTAGGGTTGTTAGTGAGTTCTATTGATGAAGCATATGGGATTTATAATGGCTATGCTTTTAGATTAGGTTTTAGTGTGAGGAGGGTTAAGCAAAGATATAGTACTGCTACAAAAACAGTGAAGATGAATAAGGTTCATTGTTTGAAAGCTGGATTTAAAAGAATTTAGGAAATGGTTGTTATTCAAAGGTTGATGTTCGAACATGTTGTTGTGCATTTGTTCAATTTGATTTAGATGGGAATGAGATGTGGATTGTGATAAAGAATGAGAAGTCATTTGTTGTGCATTTGCATGATGTACTGCTTGGTAGCCAGAGATTTGGAAATGATAGTTATGGTTTGTACTAACTTTGGAATAAAACTATCCGTAAGGACAACCCTGGTGGTAAGAGTGCACTACCTACAACCGAGAGGTTGGAGGTTCGATCCTCAAACCCTTAGGTTGAGCCGATCAGCTATGGGTAACCTAGGCTGGTTTACCTCCTTGTGATTCTTTGCAGGCTAGGGTCATAGGGCGAGGAGAAAACCTCGTTAAAAAAACTTTGGAATAAAACTAATGGCCTTGCAAGCTAAGTTAAACCAACTTTCCAAAAATATTTTTAAACATTTTGCCACTGATCGAGAAGTGCCATAAGCACCTCTCTGACCGAGAAGTGTGTCCCTCGGTCGTATGACTATGAAGTAAAACTTACATTCCAGTCACAGCCAAGAGTTTACTTTTCGACTCAATCGAGAAGTTTATTGGAAAAACTTACATTCTGGTATAACATTTTCCTTACATTTTGCACTCTTTTAGTGTCTAAACTGGAAAAAAAAATAATGTTATTTCAAAGATAAAAATAATATTTATTGTGATACATAGTGATTGATTGTCTATTAAACTTTTAGTATTATTATTTTTAGATATATATGAACATAAAAAGATAAAAATAAAAAGTATATGAGTATTTATAAAAGTTGCAAAACGTATTGTAAAACTTGATAGGATAGATGAAAAGTTTGTATGTTTAGACGAAAAAAAAACTCTATAGGGAAAGTTGAAAATTTTGGGGTTCAAGTGTGAGATTTTAACAATTTATATTTGTGAGAAAAAAATCTACAAAATTCTAATTTGATAGAGTCTAAAAACAGAAATGAAATAAAGCAAAGAGTTTTTTTCTTCCAAAATGGTCCCTCAACTATTGCTGAGTGTATTAGACACAAAATAGGTTAATGGGCCAAAATACCCCCCATTTTAACGTTGAGAAAACGTAATATCTAACGGAGGATTAAATTGGGTGAGTTTTTGAAAATTGAGGGACCACATTTGATGAAATTGAAAGTCGAAATGCAAAATTGAGAATGAGCAGTAGTCGAAGGATCATTTTGAGCAAAAACTCTTCTATATATGAATCATAGCACTTGAATATGTTTACTTAATATATGTTTTGCTATCATTCTACATTTGGTACAGAATTATCACGCATAATACACAAAACTTTACCTCATAATACAGAAACATAATCAGCATATATAACAAACCCATATACAGAAATCCATTTACCAACCATGTACAAAATTAATACTCTGTATGCATAGAATTTCATTCCTAAAAGTAAATAATTATTACCCATAACATACCCATTGAGTTTTTGTCTAAGTACTTGTAAGTTTGACTATCTATATCTCTAGTTTTGGTTTATGTGTCTTCATCATTGTGTTTCTGAATGTGTATCATAGTACTTGAATATGTTTGCTTAATATACATGTTATGTTACTTCATGATAGTTACAACATATAAATGTCATAATAATTCTTCAATTGAAAAGCTTTATCAATATAGAGAAAAATGGTGTCCTGCATTTAATAAAGATTATTTTTTGGGTGGGATTTTATCTTCAGAAAGGAGTGAAACTACAAATCACTCTATTTCTAAAAGGTTATCCAAGACTGTTGAAATGTGTGATTTTTATAGCTCATTTGTTAGTGTTGTCTCGGAGTGGAAGTAGACAGAATGGGAAAGATATTCGTTGTTTGTAAGGTGTACCTACAATTGCTATTGATCATGTTAAGATTCTTTCACATGCTAGGAAAATTTATACAATTGAGATATATTGGCCTTGTTTGGAGCAGCGGATTTGCTCCAAACCGCCAATATACAAAACGCTGCATATAGCAGCGTTTTGCATTTGGCGTTTTGGGGAAAGTATTACTTTCCCCAAAACGCCCTTATATATAAAAAAAAAAAATTTAAAACTTACAGTTTGCCCAGCGCACCGCCTGCGCTGGGCAAACTGATTGAATGAAAAATGGAGCCTTGAGGCTCCTTTTATAGGAGCCTCAAGGCTCCACTCCCCACTTATCCCACCGATGTGGGATAAGTGGGGAAACAAAGGGGAGCCGTGTGGCTCCCCTCCCCCCACCCCCCTCCCCTTTTTTATTTTTTTTTTGTTTTTTTAATTTTAAAAAATTATTATTATTGTTATTATTTATTATTTATTATTTATTGTTATATATATATATATATATATATATAATATATATATATATATATATATATATATATATATATATATATATATTATATATATATATATATATATATATTATGTATACCCTTTTGGTCATTTTACATGTTAACCGCTAATCTAAACAGCTAATTTTACCAAACATCTTTTTACAAACTGCTAATACAATCCACTGGTCAAACCCGCTAATATAATCCGCTATTTGATAACCGCTAACACAATCCGCTACCGCTAAAATCTAACCGCTGATAACCAAACAAGCCCATTACTTGTTTGAAGAACAGTTTTTGAAAGGTGCAACATGCTATCAAGATTGTGTGTTATTTGAAGACAATGTGTATAAGTATCATGTTTAGAGGCCTGATGATATTATTAGGCATGAAGTGATTTTTAAAGTTAAGGAGTTGGATATTGGTTATAACTGCAAGTTGTTTACTAAAATAAGGATTCTGTACTGTCATTGTTTACGCATTTTTAATGTGCACTGTGTGTCTAAAGTCCCCGACAAATATATTTTGAAGAGATTGACTAAAAAAGTTGTTGAAGTCGACAATGTTGATATCTCGTCAATATCTCACAGTGTTAATGTTGCCTCTTCTGTTTGGATTTTAGAAATCACTAGGAAATTTCAAAGGTTGATTGTTTCTTGTCAAGAAAACAGTAAAATACGAAAAATATGTGAACGAATAGTTGGAGATGGCTAGAGAAGAGTCGAAGATGATTGTGGTCTTATTTTCTTTGAAGAATGTGACATAGGATCCTCAAGCGGTGTTATAAAGGATCCATCAAGTAGGCCGTTAGTATTATTCGAAAGAAATACAATAAAGCAAGGGGACGAAAGCATCTTGCACATGTGGTTGCATCTAAAACAAAAGCAGCTGTTCAGTCTTAAGTTGAAGATGTTATTTCTAATATTGCTGGAGATGGATATCTTGTGCATCCAAGTTTTGGAGGTTCAAATTTTTGTCATTTTAGGTCAATGACAAATTTAGAGGATAATTAACCATATCTTAATGTGTGTATGAGTTCAATGATATAGTTTGATTTGTGTATGTGTATTTTCTATTAGTTTTTAAAGAGTTAATAACTAAAATGGTCCCTCGACTATACCGTAATTACCAATTTGGTCCTCGACTACCATTCTTACCCAATTAAGTCCTCAACTAAGCAATTTTTATCCAATTTAGTCCTATGTTAATTTGACTGTTTGTTGACTGTCAAAAGTAGGGATAAAATTGTAATTTTACATGCTTTCTCCTTCCTCCCCATTTAGCCGCACCAAACCTATGCATCAATACGCTCCAATCGGCTTTTGACTGTTAAAAAATCACTGAAAATCAAATTCTTGGGCTCTTCACGATTGTGCATCGATTGACGGTCGGATTTATTTTCTAGGATTTTATTTCATCAAGTAGTGGTTGTGCATCGGAGAGCCGATCCGAGCACTCATCAGATGTTTCATTGCATTTTGTGAGATGAGTAGTCTAACACTATAGTAGATCTTGATCATTTTTTCTGCTGCAAATTATATAGATTAATGAAGGCATTTGTATGGGCCTTTTTTTTAATCATAACAATTGTTCGTTGTAATTACTAAACGAAAAAGTTGGTGGTGCCCATGGTCTTGATAAACTGAATAATGGTAGAACATCCCTCTCCATGTAGAAGTTTAATGTGGCGTTGAGAATATAGTTTCCTCTTTCCAGCTCCAAGAAACAGGAGGATCAGGGCCATGGTATCATAAAATGTTTCGGCTCCCAAGCGAGAAACAGACCCCGAGAAAAGAATTGTCACAATTGAAATGGGCCTTATTTATGTGTTTGGCAGTGAAGTTATAAATTCTATGACTATCTTCTTGAGCGATAGAGTGGAATCAGTTTAATAGACACATGGGTTGAACATTGTTGGCTATAGACACTGGTTTAATGGGTCCAAATTACTCCATTTCATCAGCTTGTGCAATTGCAAATTACTACTTCTATGCTGCTGCAAATCACGTTAGAAGGGGCGAAGCGAATATCATGGTGGTTGGAGGGACTGAAGCAGCTGTCATTCTTGTTGGGGTGGGTGGCTTCATAGCTTGTAGTGCCTTGTCTCAGAGAAACGACGAACCAAAAAAGGCTTCAAGGCCATGGGATAAAAACGGGATGGCCGACTTTATCATTGGCGAAGGCTCTGGTGTACTGGTATGGATAAATTAGCCTAAGGCTTTGATTTTCAGTGACTTTTGGACGGTCGGAAGCCGATCTGAGTTTATTATAGGGTTTGGCATTGCTAAATGAGGAAGAAGGAGAAAGCTTGTAAAATTACAACTTTATCCTTATTTTTGACAGTTAACAAACAGTCAAATTAACAGAGGACTAAATTAGGTAAAAATTACATAGTTGAGGACTTAATTGTGTAAGAATGATAGTCGAGGACCAAATTGGTAATTACGACATAATCGAGGGACCATTTTGGTTATTAACTCGTTTTTAAAATTAAAAGGCCATACATTTGTCTATATTAGACACAAAATTATCACAGTAATACACAAAATGTTACTTCATGATACACAAAATTATTTATCATCATACATAACATGCCCATCGATAGAAACCATTTGACTTTATTATTATCCTGCACTATGTAAAGAAATATAACATGTAATACACACAATTTACTTCGTAATACACAAAAACATACATTTCAATCCATAACATATCTAGAGATAGAAACCATTTGGGTTAATTATCAACATGCACTATGTACAGAATTATAACATGTAATATACAGAATTTGACTTCACAATATATAGAAAAATATATTTCAGTCCATAACATGTCTAGGGATAGAAACCATTTTTGGTTAATTAATAACCTGCACTATGTATTGAATTATAACATGTAATACACAGAATTTGACTTCATAATACACAGAATTATAACTCATAATGTACAGAAATTGAAAGTCTAAACATTTAATTATCAACCTGCAATATGTACAGAATTATCACATGTAATATACATAATTTGTCTTCATGATACATATAAACATTCATAGCATACCTAACGTGCTTAGATACGAAAAACCATTTGGTATGTTTATCTTATCCATCATGCATAGGGTACATATTTTGTACTCAGCATGTATAGAATCTCATTACACAATGCACAGAAGTAATAGCCATAATGTACATAAATTTAATTTATATAGCACCATATAATATAACATGAGATAAAATGATTTTGCATTATCAATCAAATACTTTACAATACAAGACAAAGTATTTACCACAGAACATGTCTATTACATCATTGATCACCAAAAAACCTAACCACCACAAACATTTGAAGTTTACTAGTCCAAATCTCATACATAAGAAAAAGATTTATTTTGCCTTTTATACTTGTCCTTTGCAGTTTTCATAACTTCTACCAATTTTTTATTCATTGGGCACATAATGATATTTGCTGCATATTTTGCTCTTAGCGATGCAATGAATTCATTCTACAAACAAGATAATGGAAAAGTAATTAGAAATGAGAGATAAAATAATATGAAACAAAGTTGAATACTTGTGTACTTACATCTTCCAGACCTCATGTGAATCTAGGATTCCAATGCTCTACTGCTGTCCTCTTGTAAGTTTCCATATGTCTCATGCAGTATATGCCACAATCTACTACGTTGTCTTCGACTTTCCATGGCATATCCATATATTCCACTTGCATATTTCTCATCCTTCTAGCAAGGCGATTTTTTCTTAAGTTGGAAGTACTTAGTGAATGCAGTCAACTGTAGAATATAGTTATAGTAGTGTTTAATTAATTTGAGAACTATAAATATTAAATTTTAAGGATGTAGATACAAAATATTAGTAAAAGCATATCTTACTAATTTTTTGGACAATCCTGATATTTGTCTACGTTTGATAATCCTTCATGCAATTATTTGTTGTCAATGACTTGAATTTTTGAATTCAAGAAGTTGAAGCACATCAGGAAGTAATGGTCATGACGCAAGATATTGATGAAAATTTGTTATGAATAATCACAAAAATATAACACATTGTATTATGTACAGAATTCAAATTAATAATGTATAGAATTTACATACTTAGGCTACAAAGATTTTATACTTACAAGCTTTGCATCACTTATATCAATAGAAATTGCATTCAATCGGAAATCAAGGTTATCATAGAATTTTGTCACATTTACATTTGAAGTAGTGGCTCTAGTCTTCATCCAGTCCACTGTTGATTCTAGTTTCATCTGTAAAGAAGTTGTTGTTTGTTATATAATGTGCGTTGTTGTAAACATTTCAAAAAGTTTTTTTTAAAGCTTAGATTAACATGTTTACTTACATAAGCAACCTTCGAGAAAAAGACTCTCTTTGGTTGATCAATTGCTCTTTTCATATCAACCATATTCATTCTTCTGGACCAAATTTGCAGAATGTTGGTAAACACATGTGCTTTGCTGTCAATGTCCCAAAATCTTCCCTTGTGGGAAACAAATCATTTGCCGAAAACAACATTTCACTGCAAAAAATAAACTCATAATGTACAAAATTATATAGTTGAATACACATAAATTCATAACATAATACAATACAGATAATTATTATAAGTCTTAAGTAATATCTTTTCTGCTTGCTGAGGTATGGAATGAAATTCATAATGTACAAAATTATATAGTTGAATACACATAAACTCTTAACATCATACACATAATCATAAGTCTAAGAAATAACATTTCTATGTGTAATCAATGAAGCATGTGAACTTAGAAGATTTAGAAGAATTAAATACAATTCTAGGTATTTATCACTATCTTTCACGAATGCGTAGTAAGAGATTATCTTCTGCCTAGAAACATTTTTGAGCTTAGAATAGTTCTTTGTCAAGTGTGGTGATTGTAAGTTCAACGGTAGTTGTTTGAACTTTTTTTGTGGTCTTTTCCTCTTCCAGACATCTTCTACCTCATCATCAGACTCATAAATAAGAAAACCATTTATCATCATGAATAATGTATAGAATTGTATAATAGAATGCACATAAACTCTTAATATAATACACATAATCATAAGTCTAAGAAATATCATTTATGTGTATTGTGTTATGGAATTTAAATTCATAACGTATAGAATTTTATAGTTGAATACACATATCTCAATGCAAATTTTCCGCAACTTGCACATTCATTGAATCACTCAATTAATTTTAGTGCAATTGTATGTATGTGCAAATAATACAAATTAGCTACAGTATATTGTTACATATTTCATAAAAGCCAGCAACGCCAAAAACGGAGGCAGAGCAGCCGGAGAAGAGAATCGTCCACCTACGCCTTTCAACCATGCCTGGCAATACCGAAACCAACAGAGGACACAACCATTGATTTCTCAAACTGGTAAATCTTAATACCCATGAAGTTGGTGTGTTTCCTAAACACCGCCTCTTACACATTATAAACTAAAACTTAGACAAATCTGAGGGATAGGAGTATAGGACTCCGTTGAAAGTCTTGTATGCTCCGAGAATCTGGATAGTGTATATAGTAGGGGGAAGAATGCGAAAGAAGAGAATGAGGGCTGTGAAATTTGGAGAATGATAGGGAATATACCCCGGAATTACCGCTATACATATTTTGGATATTTATACAGTATTGGGTACGTGATTAGGGGCCTATATAAAGGGTCCTAACCCTTCAAGTTAGGGACTTTTGCCTCTCTTGGCTCTCTCTCTAGAAAAACAGCACCCTTGAAGTAATGCTCTCCCTTATCTCTAGAGTTATGGAAGAACAATGAATAAAAATGCTTCTTTTGGGTCAAGTCCTCTCATCATCTTTACACTTTACATATACTGTTATACCTACAAAGCATAGAGAACAATTTAGTTCTATTAAATGGCGCCGTCTGTATGGACCGGAAAAAAGGCGGTTCTCCTTCAAATCTCAACTTTCCCCATCCGTTCAGTCCGGTGGTGGATATGGTGCTGGGGTTTTTACATGCTGTTCTTGAGATTCCATATGCTAATAGGTTGCCTGGATGAGGTCACAGTT
The DNA here is from genome assembly GCF_003576645.1 of Ipomoea triloba. Taxonomy (NCBI): domain Eukaryota; kingdom Viridiplantae; phylum Streptophyta; class Magnoliopsida; order Solanales; family Convolvulaceae; genus Ipomoea; species Ipomoea triloba. The sequence continues at coordinate 23,685,536 of NC_044919.1, read as the reverse complement.
GGCGCAACTTTGGCACTCTTATCAGTATAGGGTTGTGAGCAAAAAAATCGAAAAAGAATTCAAGAAATTTTTGCAAAAATTCCCAGAACGCACTCATCTTTGCAATTGCATGCCCATTCACACCACCAAGAAACACTTTTCCGACCAGCAAGTGCTCATCCGATCTCGACAACGACGCTACAGTTTTGAGCTCCCAGTTTCAATGGGGTCCTCGACTCTTCGCTCAGTCAGTATGCAAGTAGAGGTGGTCCAGTATGCAACAACGGGAGTACGACGGAGTTCAACAACTCCAGAATGAGCAAATTTCCCCGACCCCATTGCAGAAGGCTTTTCTTGGACAGGTGAAGGCTGGGACTCGTTAGGAAATTCGCGTCGCTCGAGTTTCGAGTGCCTCACCTCGCCGCTCCAAATTATAAGATTTGCATGGTGAACCAACAGCCTCTCTCTCTCTCTCTCGTCGATGACCACCATATTTAGTCCCAAAATGCCATCAGACGCTTTTGTGGCAGCACGTGAGTCCAACCGGCCAGGAGAGGCGTTGAGGGCACGACAGTTATTTGCTGTTGATGGACATCTTCGCCGGCACAGGAGCCTGAAGATCACTTCCGCATTTCAGAATTGGGAAGAGGCAAAAGGTGGATGATGCATGCAATCTAATTCGTTGAAGGTAGCGGTGGAATATAAATGCAAGGAAAATGGAAATTAAATAGTTGCATGCAAGCTGGTTGGTGAATAATGGCGCTGGATTGTGATAACCAAGGCAGTGGAAGGAAAGAGAAACTAAAAAAGCAAAGTAAAATAGAAAAGGAAGTATGCATGACAGGAGGATGACTCGATCTAGTTGTTCATACCACAAGACCATAGACGAACCTGAATATGGCTAAGCGACTAAAAGCTCCTTCGATTTTTGCTCGGACGGGCAGTCTCCGACCATTATAACACCACTGATCACGTGGCATTGATCGGCTATGTTGCTCGCCATTTCATTGATCTGCATCAGCTTGTATTCATGGAGGCGTGTACAAAAAGATGAATGCACTTGAACTCCTCGACCACCATTAAATTTCCCGCTTAGATAGTACGGTCACCGAACCCTTGATCAGTGTGCATGTCATCGATTCACCAAACACCATTGTGAAGTCAAATTACCATGCATATCTTGTGCTCGGCAATATCATTCCACTCAATGAGCATTCGCATTCCCTCTCAGGCTCCAGAGAACTCTAACAGCTATTGCCTACGCAACAGCATCGAGCAAGTTCGTAAAAAGCTGATAAACCTCTAGACCGGAAGTTGCTGAAAATAGGAGTAAACACTATTACATGATCGGACCGGCTATGGTAACCATTTCCAGCTGTGGGTTGTGGTCTGAACAAGGAAAAATTGCGTGCATCCATTTGCTGCCAGGTTTCCCTAGTTTAGTTCCGATCTTCGACTATAGTCCGGACACCTCGTCCCTTTATCAAACATAGATGATCTCAGCACTTAGAGCAACCATGAAGAAATGGAGAACATATCTCTGAGCAATAACTCCTAACAGTCGCCGAGCTCCCGTGCAGGGAGCACAGTTCCGGTCACACCAGTCACAGCCTAGTCCCCTAAGTTAGCTTTGAAAGTGTGCCGTGAACGGCTGCAAGTAACTAGAAATCAACTGATAGAGATCGGTTGCAACTAACCATTTTATCGGTCTATCACTTGGAGTTCTATCCAACACCAAAAGATGGTCTATGATCAAGTATTTTGATAAGCGCATTTTGTACACTTTATTTTATTATTTTTTATTTAATAATTTTTAGTATATTTTTCTTGCTTATTCTTATTTATTATCTCATTTGTGTTTGCTTTATATTTATCTAATAATTATAAATAAATTAATATAATAATAATGTAGTTTGTGTTAGGTTAGTATTAATAAGTAGACTAGTTTTATTTGGACTTTTATTTACTTTTGTAATTTAAGTAAATAAAGAATTCATCCTTTTGCAATGAACATACGGATATGGTCCTCTAGTCAGCTGCGACAAACAAAGAACAGAGGCGCAGAATTTCTCGGCTTGGCATCGGATCCGCTCAACGAACAGAAACCCCCTGAACGAACAAGTGTACAGCAAGCGTTGAAAGAAATAGTCTTCGATGGCGATCCGCGGTTCTCGTCCCTCTGCAAATTGAGGCCATGAATTGCGTCTGTGTAAGCGGAGAAAGTGTTGAGCTTGAACATTATAAAAGGAGGATCCAATCCGTCCACCAGGGAATCACTTTTACACTCCGGTCCAATTTCGGTGGTTGTGAGCGGGTGAATACTCCATTCGGCGGAGGTGCGATCTGGTCAGCGGGGCAGTAGCAGCTTCTACGAATTAATTCCGACAGCAGTATTAATATCTGTGCGGCGTCAATTTTCCAGCACAACAACACAAATCTGCAATCAACTCCGGCGGCATCGACTTTCTCACGAAGATCGGTCCAGCAGCTAATTTATTTTGCAGCAGATTGTTCCCTGGTTCTCTCTTTTTCCTTCCATTCATTGCAAATATTAATTAATTCTTTAATTTTCAAGTTGTGCGTGAGGGGAGATTGCTTTGAGAAATCTAGATTCTGGTACTAATTGTTAAGCTTTATTACTGTTGCTTTACTTAATTATTGATTAAAAGAATGATTTGTTAAATTTGTTAATCTAGGAATACGATGATATTGCCATAACATCTATGTATTAGTTTATGTTTAATCTTGCCAATTAACTAAGTTTTATCTTATAATTTGGGTTACGATTAATTAAGTTGAATTTGGCCAGTTTAGCTTTTATTAGTCTGTTTGAGAGAATTATTAAGTACGCACCAATGCTTAGTAATTTAATGCTCTGTAAGATAAGAAGATAAATAATTTAGTTGTCTTATTAAATTGTTTATTTGGTTCATAAATCGGGTATTCCGTAAGTTCTTCCTGGCTTAATGGGTTCTTATGGTTTAAATAAACGTCTTAAGCGTATGAACCATTAGAATACGTGACTGAATCTGGACGCCATACGGATTAGTCAGATAATAGTTAGAACGAACCCTTATTTGATTGGCAAGTTGAACTAATCTGCAAAAACTAGTTATGGTAGTTGATTCATGTTCCTAGGTTTTTCCAGCTTGATTGTTATTCGATATTCTGGTTCTGTTTATTTGTTTACTTTCCTAAGATTTGATTCAATTATTTTACATTTGAGTTTATTCTCATCTTTGATATTTGTTTCGAGCATTTTGAATTGTAAGTTCGTTATTTTATTTTTCAAGTCATTAAATTGCATTGTCTAAATTGCATTGTATCAATTCCCTGTGGGTTCGACTCTTGCCTTTGCACACTATCACTACAATCGACTGGTGCACTTGCGAGGACTATTTAAAATTGTCCATCAATTTTTGGCGCCGTTGCCGGGGAATTGTTTATTGTGCAATTTAATTTCTTTCTTTAAATAATTTTTTAGTATTTAATCCAAAAAAAAAGAAATTGCTTTATATTTTTTTTTTGTTTTTCCTATTCTTTTTTTTCTCGTTTCTCAATAATTGCTTGATTTTTTTTATTCTCTTTACTATTGTTGCTAATATTTTTTCCTCTTATTTTTCAATTCAATTTTTTTTGCTTTAGAAAAACAAAATTTTTTTTTGCTTTTTGAAAAATCATGGATGAATTTAATCCCAATATGGGTTTAGCGTTTCAAGTGTCTGAGTTAGCAAAACATGTGAACACTATGTGTTCTCTGTTAGGTTTGAATCAAAATAATTCATTCGTAACTTGTAGAAATGATTGTGATTTTGGACAGGCTAATTCCATGAATGCCTTTAATCAAATGCCTGTGTGTGATCCGTTTTATAATTCTTATAATTCGGGTTGGGACAATTATTCAAATTTTTCTTGGGACGACAACCTGTGTTATAATTCTTATATTCCGGGTTTGGAAAATGATCCTAATTTTTATTGGGATTATGATCAAAATGATTTTCAACCAAGTCATCCTAATTTTTATTGGGATAATACTCAAGATGATTTTCAATCACCTCCACCTCAATCACAAACACCATCTTTAGAAGAATCCTTGAATACTTTTATACAGACTTGTAAGAGGCAGCAAGAAGCTAATGAGCAATGGTTCCAGAGGCAGCAAGAAGCTAATGAGCAATGGATCTAGAGGCAACAAGAAGAAAATGAACAACAGTCCCAACAACGTGAAACTTCTTTGAGAAAATTGGAAGTACAAGTAGATCAAAATGCTAAATCTTTGCAAAGTCATTTGCCAGGTAAGTTGCCTAGTGAACCTGAAGATGCTATGACTGTTTTAAGAAGTGAACAAATTGTTGAAAATAATTTAAAAGAAAATATCATTCCTAAACAAATTGAGATGTCTGAAAAAGTGAATAATGATGTTGATGTTATTATTTTTGATAAGGATAAGGCTCAATTGCAAAAATTTGATAATCCTTATGTGCCTCCCAAGCCTTTTGTGCCCCTAATCCCTTTTGATGTTCAAAATGACAAGCCAACCGTGACTCTGGTTGATAAAACTGTTGAGTTTTCTAATTTGAAACCTATGAACTTGCCAAATAAAGCTAACCATTGTTTTGCAATCAAGGGGTGGGATTCTGCACAGAAAAATAAGTTGGAGTTTGATAAACTCCAAAAGGAGAATCTTTTGAATGGCGTTGATAAGAAAACAAGTTCTTTTCATTTCAAATCTACAGAGCCAGTTGAGAACTCCACAATAGAAAACATGAATCAGGGAGGACTCCCTTTATCTTTCTTTCTTTCATCTCACAACATTGAGGACAATGTTGAAAATAAGTGTGGGGAAATTTGATAAACAATATTTCTATTGTTATTTTAATAATCTTTTTATAGTTATTTTGTAATAGTTAATTAATTTCATGTTTATTTTTATTTATTATTGTTATATTTTGCTTTAGTGATATTGTTTAATTTTGGGGTTGTTTTGTTATTAAATTAATTTTGTTATAAAAATTGTCAGCTGAATAAAGTATTGATTTCAGTTTATTATTATTATTATTATTATTATTATTATTATTATTATTATTATTATTAAACGGTAGAAACCGAACGAGAAAGAAAGGGACGAAAGAAGTTTTCTATGACTTCTCCTTGGCTCTAGGGTGTTTGTGGCTGAATGGGACAAGAAAGATGAGGAGAAGCGGTTGGACTCAAACAGTATAAAAAGAGGGTGATTCTGAAAGAAGAAATCATCAATTTTGTCCCGGACTAATTCCGGTGGCAGTGAGCAGAGACTCTCCGTTGGCGGCAGAAATTCCAATTCGTACGGCTGGGTGCAGTGGCGACGAACTCTGGCGTGTGATTCCTCTTTGGCGTAACAATTTTGGCTTCAATATTAATACTGGGTGGCGTATGTGCATAGATTACAGAAAATTGAATGCTGCCACTAAAAAAGATCATTTTCCTTTGCCCTTTATTGTCCAAATGTTAGAAAGATTAGCTGGGCATGCTTATTACTGTTTTTTAGATGGCTTTCAAGGTTATTTTCAAATTCCTATTGCACCTGAAGATCAAGAAAAGACGACATTTACATGCCCGTTTGGCACATTTGCTTATCGCAGGATGTCATTTGGGTTATGTAATGCACCTGCGACTTTTCAAAGGTGTATGATGTCGATATTTTCTGATATGATTGAAAGATATGTTGAAGTGTTTATGGATGATTTTTCTCTATTTGGTGACTCTTTTGATGACTGTCTTTCTCATTTATCTTCTGTTCTTGAAAGGTGTGTTAAAATGAACTTAACTTTGAGTTGGGAGAAAAGTAATTTCATGGTTAATGAAGGCATTGTTTTGGGCCATATCATTTCTGACAGGGGCATAGAGGTTGACAGGGCCAAAATTGAAGTTATTTCTAAACTACCTCCCCCTACATCTGTGAAAGAAGTGCGAAGTTTTCTTGGTCATGCAGGTTTTTACAGGCGCTTCATTAAAGACTTTTCAAAAATTTGTAGGCCTATGTGTAACCTGTTAGCAAAAGATGTTGTCTTCAAGTTTGATGATGAATGTTTGTCTGCTTTCAACTTTTTGAAAGAAAAATTAACTTCTGCTCCCATTCTTGCTGCACCTAATTGGGAGCATCCTTTTGAAATAATGTGTGATGCATCTGATTATGCCATAGGTGCTGTTTTAGGACAGAAAATTAATAAACTGCCTTATGTGATTCATTATGCAAGTAAAACTTTGGATAATGCTCAGGTTAACTATACAACTACTGAAAAGGAGTTGTTAGCTGTAGTCTTTGCATTAGAAAAATTTCGTTCTTACTTGATTGGTTCTAAAGTGATTGTTTATTCTGATCATTCTGCTCTAAAATTTTTGTTGGCTAAAAAAGATGCTAAGCCTAGACTAATAAGATGGATTTTATTGCTCCAAGAGTTTGATTTGACTATCAGGGATAAGAAAGGATGTGAGAATGTGGTCGCTGATCATTTGTCTCGTTTGCCTGATGCAGCTAATAATTGTCCTACATCTGATATTCCTATAAATGACAGGTTCCCTGATGAACAGTTACTTTCGTTACAGAATAAAGAACCTTGGTATGCAGACATTGTGAATTATTTAGTCTCGGGTCAATTTCACCCAGACTTAAATTCGCAAGGAAAAAAACATTTTCTTTCTAAAATAAAACATTTCTTTTGGGATGAGCCTTATTTGTTTAAAATCTGTCCTGATCAAATAATTAGAAGGTGCATACCTAAGTTTGAGCATCAAAATATTTTGAATCACAGTCACACTCTAAACTGCGGAGGACATTTTAGTGGGAAGAAAACTGCATTGAAGGTTTTGCAGTCTGGTTTTTATTGGCCCACTTTGTTCAAGGATGCATTTGAATTTTGTGCTAAGTGTGATAGATGCCAGAGGACAGGTAATATAAGTAAGCGCCATGAAATGCCCCTTTCAAATATTTTGGTTGTTGATTTGTTTGATGTTTGGGGAATTGATTTCATGGGGCCTTTTCCCACTTCCTTTGGTTATAAGTACATTCTTGTGGCTGTTGATTATGTGTCGAAATGGGTTGAAGCTGTGGCTACCAGAACAAATGACAGTAAAGTTGTTTTGCAATTTTTGAAAGATATTTTTGCCTTTTCCCACTTGCGAGGACTATTTAAAATTGTCCATCATATTTCTTAAGCTACATTCCGAGCAGATTCTTCGAACCTCTAGGCGTGTAGCACTGATTGCCAGAAGTCTTGTAGAAATGGACAGTAATTTGCATGTCAAAAAGGATTCCTCTTAATTCAATAAGATTGTGAGGGCTACATTCTGACCATGGCTGCATTATTCACTTTCTCTTGATCATCGAGTTTCCCGATCAGCATGTCAGCAACCTGTCTGTTCGGAATCATTGGTCGGTCGTAAGCCTGAGCATGCAATTTTTCATGTGTGAGAAGAACCGAAAGAATCTGTGGTGCAAAATTCGTCTTTAAGCCACTACCCAGCGTCGCCGAGCAAAAACCTAAGCCAGCAGGCTTCCCGGTCAGTCTCCGGTGGATCGTTGGTGTCCCAAGTTCCTAAGTCACCTATCATGCCCCCCAGTGCAAGTTAACTCCACCATTCATTTGAATAAAGGTTTTGATGCCCTGCTGGTGCTTGAACGATCACTATCAGACAGAAAGCGAGTCCGGGAAATCCACCGGATAGTCCGGGGATCAACTTTGAGAAACAGAAATTTGACCGCTAGCATGATTATGATCGGAAACTGAAGGTCGGGACTTGTGGCGGGACTCGTTTCCTCATATATTGCGCTGCGAGTCCGGGTGTCGAACTGAAGTTCACAAATTCATTAAGCGAAATCCAAAACCTACGGCGCCAGTTAAAAGCTCAACAGAATGACCATCAGGAAAAGAGCAGGGCGCTGCTTTCCCATCGGTGGTGGTGTCGTTTCCCGGGCGACGACTGCAAGATGTCCGAGCGAATTGTAATCCCGAGGTCAGATCTCGGTATAATCAATTACGATAGCGGTCGGAAAAAACGCTACGACGGCGGTCGAAAAAACGCAACGGGAGCAAGGTGCCCGTTTATGGTCCTCGAACCGATCTTTGTGGGAGCAAGGTGCCGACTACGGGAGCAAGGTGCCCGTTTATGGTCCTCGGACCGATCTTTGTGGGAGTAAGGTGCCCACTACGGGAACAAGGTGCCCGTTTATGGTCCTCGGACCGATCTTTGTGGGAGCAAGGTGCCCACTACGGGAGTAAGGTGCCCGTTTATGGTCCTCGGACCGATTTTTGTGGGAGCAATGTTCCCACTGCGGGAGCAAGGTGCCTGTTTATGGTCCTCGGACCGATCTTTGTGAGAGCAATGTGGCCTACTACGAGAGTAAGGTGCCCGTCATGGTCCTCGGACCGATCTTTTGGGTTTATAGTGCCCACTGCAGGAGTAAGGTGCTCGTTTATTTGCCCGTTTATAGGGCGTTGGGAGTAAAGTGCCCATTTACGATCATTAAGATCTGCAAACTCCATCAAATGCTCGAGCCCGCCTGTTCGAAGTTGCGACCGAGCGAAGTTGAAGTTTTAAAAGCTTGTGAATTTTTTAATTCACTTTGTAAATTGTACACGGTCATATAAATAGATTAGTCGTGTGCAAAGCCTGGTTAGGTTGGCATTACCACCACCGGTGCTATAAGTCCGATTAGGTCGGCATTGCCACCATCGGCATGATGAGCCCGAGACCATATCTCGGCATTGTCCTAAATGGTAGGCAGTTAAGTCCAATTAGGTCGGCATTACCACCACCGGCGCTATAAACCTGATTAGGTCGACATCGTCACCATCGGCTCGGTGGGCCCGAGACCATATCTCGGCATAAGTCCTACATAGTAGGCAGTTAAGTCCGGTTAGGTCGACACTACCACCACCGGCATTGTAAGCCTGATTAGATCGGCATCGCCATCACCGGCATAGTTAGCTCAGGACCAGTTCCCGACCTTAAGCCCTACGAGGTAGGCAATTCAGCCTGACAAGTCAGCATTTTGCCTCGGGCAAATCCAATCCCTTGATTGGTAAGGCATGATCGCTAGATCTCATTTCAAAATCCAATCACGATTGGTGTAAACCCTACTCCTAGATCGGTAAAATTCGGCATCTCAGTCATATTGCAAATCCGATCCCTAGATTATAGCCCAAAAGACTGTGCTTTAGGTTGTGCTCTTTTTCCTTAGCTAAGATTTTTTCTCATTGGGTTTTTTCTTGGCCTAAGGTTTTTAACGAGGCAAACGGTCAGTTCTTTCAAGCTCGAACTCTTCATCATTGGCGCTTAAAGTTGTGCTTTTTTTCCTTGGCTATGATTTTTTTCCATTGGGTTTTTTCTTAGCCCAAAGTTTTTAATGAGGCAACGAGCGTAAGTTGCGGACCGTAAGGCTAGTCTTCCAGCCCGACCCTTTCCTTGTTGACTCGACATCAGGGCTCGAACTGGGGGCTACTTGATGGGAAATATACCCCGGGATTACCGCTATACATATTTTGGATATTTATACGGTATTGGGTACGTGATTAGAAGCCTATATAAAGGGCCCTAACCCTTCAAGTTAGGGACTTTTGCCTCTCTTGGCTCTCTATCTCTAGAAAAACAGCACCCTTGAAGTAATGCTCTCCCTTCTCTTTAGAGCTATGGAAGAACAATGAATAAAAATGCTTCTTTTGGGCAAGTTCTCTCATCATCTTTACACTTTACATATACTGTTATACCTACAAAGCATAGAGAACAATTTAGTTCTATCAGAGAAAAAAATGAATTTAAAAATAAAAATAGAAAATGACAATTTCACCCTTGAAATAACCCATTCGCCAAAAACATGGTCATCGGTGACTGAAATTTTAATTAGGTGGTAAGAATTTAAAAATCATGAAACTAAATCTAAAAGTTTTAATAGTTAGGACCAAAATGTGAAAATGATCTTATACTTGTGGGACCAACAATAAAAAATTCTCTTATACTTGAAGACGCACATAACATAATTTTTTGACCAAAATCCATAATGTAAGATAGACCATAATCCATAATATAACAATTGTATCCATAATATAACAATTGTAACCATCACTGTTTGGGGGCAGGAAGCCTTTCTAGCTGTTATTGATTTACTATGCACAATTGATCCTTATTGTTCAGATTTTTAGTCAATTCGAATTAACCCAGAAGGTATTTGAGGCTCTTTCCTCTGATGATAATAGACACGAAAAATGATAAGTAAACTCCCACATCTTAATTTTATTAGAGGAAAAGGATAATTTCCAAATATGTTGTCTGCACGATAAAAAAGAGAAATTCACCCAAATTCAACCCAATTATAAATTGAAAATTTTCATAATAAAAATACTATTTGAAAATTTTGTTAAGAAATCTATCAGGTCCATATAAGTCAGCAGGGAAAGGAGCTATCATTTGCTCTTGAAAGAAAGAAAAATATAGAGTAAATAAAATTAATCCAACTGTCATTCTGTCAACCAAAACTTTCCTGTTACCTTCTAGTGAAGACAAAAATCACAAAGATAATGAAGCACATTAGGTGACACAAAGTATGTATTACAATAACAGAAACATTCAACCAGTGTTTTAACAACAAAATTGACCAAAAAACAGTACATATGATGTCTGGAGGAACAATGTCTCAACATCACCTTTCCAAGAGAGATCTCATCATTCACTTCTTGGACTTCTTGCCAGCACTGAAAGAACCAAGGTGGAAAGAACTATAAGTTGGCTAGTATGATACAAGTATTTAGAATAAGTTGGACTGCATGATACAAGTATTTAGAGGATATAGCTCCCATCTTACTCGGCTGGTTTAGTTGGAGGTGGAACTGCAGCGGCGGCTGACCTCACTCCAGGTCCCTGAATAAAACATCACAAAAGTAATAAATACAGCCAGTTTCACGTTGTGCAAAACAGTTGGCCAGCCTTGACATTATTACGTTCTCATAATATTTGGATGTTTCAAAATTAGTCAATTTAATCAGTTTTTTTATACTTTTAAACTGGATGATTACTGTTTATATGATTAATATATATAGTGACTTAAATATTGAACCACTCTTCCTCAATGAGATAAAAGATATCTTTACCTGATTCAAGCGCTCCTCCCTCCGAGCATTCTTCCTTTCTCTGCTTGCTTTGTTTTTAGCACGCTTGGCCTCAAACTGGTCAGACAATGTCTTTTCTCTTGCCTTTTCTGCCTTTGATTTGTGGATACTCTCCATAAGCACCCTCTTGTTCTTGAAGACATTTCCTTTAACTTTCATGTACATATCATGGTACATGTGCTTATCAATTTTCTTTGATTCTCTGTACTTTCGGAGCAAGCGCCTTAGCACACGCATTCTCCTCATCCAGAGGACTTTTGTTGGCAATCTTGCCTCCCTGGTACCTTTGCGCTTACCTGATCACGTCCATACAAAGAGCATAATGGAAATGTCTTATGGGAGTTATGAGATAAAACTTCAAGAAAGAAGAAACACGTTGCTAGTATCAAACAACTTTGTGAAACCACCAACTATAAAGCTAGACTGCCTTACTGCATGATCAAATGACAATAAATAGAATGTGGTCAATAGAAAAGTACAAAGGTAAAAGAACAAGTAACAAGTCATGAAAACCTTTCCACCGAATCTTTTATTTACAAGTACAGAAACCCTTTAGGCCTTCAAAGAATAAAAACTTACTGTACACTAACTCTACCTATTAGTTACGAACTTTTAGAAGACGAAAGAGTAGAAAAACAATACCATAACCAGAGTGGCGCCCCTTTCTTTTTGCCTCCTTCATTCTACGTGCACGAGACCTAGAGTGGATCTTAGTTGGTTTCCTGATAATGAAACCATCTTTGACCAGTTTCCTAATGTTTTGCCCTGCAATCAGAAATCCAGCATCAATGACTCATTAGTCCATACCCAAAAGTTCCACATAAAGGCAACAGAAAGGAGATCAATGGTTATCAAGCCAAAGAAAGGAGGAAAACTGCAGTTAAAAGAGCAGACCAATCTGAATACATAACTAACCACGATGTTAATTTAAAATAAGAGAAAAGCATATTAAACTGCTTCAAAATCCTAATAAACCACATTTAGCAACTAATATTCATTTGAGGAAAAGTAGAAGCATTTTTATCAGATTATTTTTGTAAGGAAATGGAGGAAGAGCTTGAAATAGTTTTATGAGGTTAGAGCTTGATATAGAGTTAAGTGCTCATCCAATGGTCATTATGTCACAAGTTCAAGTTGAACAGAAAAACAACAAAACTTAATGGGTGAATTCCAAGTTCAAAAGCAAGGATAGGCACCTGATTGCATACTGGATTATTATTATTTTATTAATTAATAGTACATTATTATAAGTTTCATGCAACACAATCTTTTTAAGCTAATAACAACTCTTCAAAATCTGGAGAATGATAATAAGTGTTGCACAAATCGGCCAAGGCGCCCCTACACTGATGGGATTTAGGTATTATGTGCTCATTAGGTGGCTGGCCGATTAGCTAGCCAACTAGGCCGGCTAATCAACCAATTACTATTTTTGTTTAAATTGGATAGTTTTGCTCAAAACATCGCGAAACAAGCCTAAATCTTAAGGAAATCACCGCAAATCAAAAAGGAATTTAAAAAAGAAAGGCAAACCTAAATCTTTTGCAATTACAACTTGCACAGTTACCCTAGCACTCCAATTGACGTCGCAGACAAAGTACCATCCATCGTTTGTCACCCATCACCTGCCGCTGAACTACAGTCACCGTCAACCCCAGCCGATTGACACCGACGAGATGCTGTCACCCATCACTCATCGCATGTCACCCACTCCCCATTTAGAAAAATGGAGTCGCTGGTATGAGATTTTACAATTACTCACTTTAATTAATGCTTTAGACTTCGAGGCTTTGAATTAGGGTTAGACTTTTAGGTTTTGGATTTAAGCTAGGGTTCAGCTTGGGGTGGGCTTTAACGCTTTATTTTAGCATTGCTAAAATATTTTTAAAATTATTACTCCATATAAATGAAGGAATATGCACAGACACAGACACACACACACACTGGCACACACTTATTTTTATTAAGGAACATAGGCGCCAACCTAGGCAGTGCCTAGATGGCACCTAGTCGCCCATTCACCAGCGCCTTTTACAACCTTGATTATAATAATCTAAGTAGTTGTTTAGTAACACAATGCACTTCTAATTTTATGTTTTTGCTTTCAGAAATTTGGGAAACAAAGAAAAATCATTTTGGAACTGTTATTGTTTTTCAATTTTGAACTTTTATAGTGCATCTAATTTGGGGGGAACTCCAAGAGGCCACATGAAACACGGTTGTGTTTTGGAAATTGAATTTTTTCCCCCTTTTTAAAGCATTCCAGCTTCATTCTGAAACACATTTGGGACAAAAAGATTGCAGGTATTCCCCTCCTTCATAAACTTTCATTTATAGGATTATTTTGCCTCCCAGTGATGATACAGATCATGATCAGCTACAGTTTATCAATAGTAAGCATAGTTATCTAGGCGGACTTTCTAGGCGAGATGCCGTCGACTGCCTAGTCGACTAGGCGGCCGCCTAGGCGATGAGTAATATATATATATATATATATATATATATATATATATATATATATTCCCATACAAAATAATTAGGATGTGAATAGGCAATTAGGCATGATGTGTGTTGGTTCTACCCATGTATGTTTTGTGGAGTTTTGGGGTTGTATTCTGCACTTAGGTGAGGCGAGCACATTAGGCGTTCAGTCCAGACCGACCCCGACCAGACCGACCCCGACCGGACGCCTAGGCGACGCCTTGATAACACTGATAGTAAGTGGAAACACAATCAAACATTTCAGATTTGTTTGGACTGCATATCTCCATAGTCAGTTGATTTTCAGAATATTGAAGTTGAGTCTGAGCTTCAGCTACTTTTTGAGAAAGCCAATAAAATGTTAGGAGGATTTTGAAAGGTATTTTTCAACTTTTCAGTAGTGGGACTAAAATTGCATTGTGTAAGAAACAAGTCAAATGATCTATGGAAATTTTATTTAAAAAAAAAAAAAGAGATGAAAATGAAAATACAAAATTTGCCAGGTTGTTTGTTCTTTCTTTTCTGATAGTCACAAACTACCCAACATGCTTCTGTTTCTCTCTAGTGGAGCTAAATTAAAACATATTGTCTATCTCTTCAGGTAAAAACAAAATGCCTTTTAACCACTTGATTATCAATCAAATTAAGGCCAAGCCTTTAACCACAGGACTATCCAATCGTATGTACTGAACGATGAATCGAAAGAATGAATCACCATACACGACCAACACATCAATGCTATCACAAATAATCCATTCTCATAGAATCATGATTACAGCTATAAAATCGAACAAAGCAAAATGTTTACGGGAGACACACGGAGAGAGAATGAAAGAGAGAGCTTACGGGAGTTGGCCATGGAAATTTCATTGCCTTCATTGGGGTCAAGCCAAACCTTGCCACGGCCACACTTGAGTACGCTGGCAGCGAGACGCTTCTGAAGCTTCAGAGACACCATCGTTGCTTCCTGGCCTCCTCGGTGCTAGGATTGCAGCCCAAGCGTGTAGAAGAAAGGAAGCACTGCAGCTTTTATATGTAGTGCTTCAGATACTCGTTTAGGGTTAGGATTCTACAGCGGAGGATTCCCAGTGACAGGAGCGAAATTCGTTCTACTTTCTAGCATACATTGTTTCCTTATTTGTAAAATGACCCCCAAATTTATATATGTGATTCTTCAATTTAATAATAAATGATCGAATTAGTATATTTTAATAGTTTTTTCAATGCAAGGAACAACCAAAAATTAAAAGTAAACAAAATTAATTAAAGAAATTCTTTTCATACGGAAGGATTTGATTTTCAAGACCGAATTAGTATAAAGTAATTTGAAATTAGTAAAATGGAGCAAGTATTGCTCTTATGTTAGTGGAAGGTGATCGTTTAAGTAATAAAGCAAAGGTGAGCAACCCTTTCACGTCATAGATACAACAAAGTGATTTAAAATATGAGGGTGTAGCAAAATGAGCGCTTCTTTGTGAAGCACTTCAAAAGAACCTTAGTCGAAATCGATACTTTCACATCTTTGATAGGTCTTTCACACCAAGTGAGAAGTATGACATGAAGCACACTTTTGTCTAAAATAGGAATCAATATAATTTACAAGATAAATTTAGGGTAGTACTTCAAAGTTCAAACACATAAGTACGAGCACTACATAGATCTAAAGCTTTTAAGAGACAATTAGACAATTTTGTAAGCGCTTCTTTGTAAAGTGCACCAAGCGAGAAGCACGATGTGATGCACATTTCTGTCCAAAAAGGAGTTAATATAATTTTCAAAGAATATAGAGTTTAAACACATACATATCAGAGAGAGCACTACAGAGACCCAAAGCTTTTAAGAGACAAATAGACAATTTCATAAGAAGTCACACTACTTCACCACCTTTTGGCTTGGGTGACTACATGGATTTGACTCATAGACCATAAAATGTAAAGAATTTGAAGATAGGGACAGATTTGTGAACTTTTGAAACTATGAACAAAAATATGAAAAACTACACTCTCATTATGGGTTTGACTTGTCAAAATGGTAGTCTTAGTGTAACTTTTATTGTTCATTCAAAAATTTAAACCTCTTATATTTCATATGTATTTCAAGAGTATGTCCAAATTTGTCATACCGTTCAAAAACTCATGATTTGTTGCCAAAACTAATACCGATCACCAAGAACTAATGTTGTTTGTTGTCTGCTGTCCAAGACTACCGTCATTCATCGTTTGCCATTTGTCATAAAAAAATTTGTCAACTTCTTGCTGCTTACGCCCCACTACCATCAACACTTTCGAATGGGAAGGAGGAGAACACGATTGTGAGAAGAGAGGGGAGTAAATAAGAGAGGAGAAAGAAAAGAATGTGAGAGATAATGGAGATAAAAGAGATTGGATTTAATGGAGTTGTAAATTAAATATATCATCTTTTTCCATATAAGTATGTACTTACTGTGGTTTAATAAATATGATAAGTATACATACTTCGTAAATAATGCAATAGTGCAATACTTATATAGCAAAAAAAAAAAAATGCTCTCAACGCACGAGAAAGCTCTGGCCAGACATGCAAACACTACCACTAATGCAAGATCAGAAAAAAAGAACTTTCATTCGTGTTTGGAAAAAAATTAGAACAAAGATGGATAACATGTTTATATAGGACATCTCTAGATAATAACCGCTCTCACCAAACTTATTTCTTTGTTGTCATTTTTATAGCATTCACAATATCTTTTGTTACCCCCTCTGTAAGCTGGAGCATAAATATCAACAAGCACTAGCTTAGAATGAAACAATCGAAAGGTAGGTACTTGCAGTGGTTTGGTGAATTCATCAATAAGTTGATTTGCAGTGGGAACATATAGAAGTTTAAGCAAGCCCTTCTGAACCTTTTCCCTAACGAGGTGATAATCACTCTTGATGTGTTTAGTCTTCTCATGGAAAACATGATTCTCAGATATGGCAATAGCTGATTTACTATACAAAATAGTGTAGCCAATTTGGAAGGAGCAACTTGCAAGTAATATAATAAGCACTGCAACCATTGTAGTTCACAAACAACAATACCAAGGACCCTATATTCTGCCTTTGAACTTGACCTTGCAACTGTGGGTTACTTCTTAGACTTCCAAAAAATGAGAGAATCACCTAAGAAAATACAAAAACCAGGTACTGACTTCCTGGTATCTGGGCAAGTTGTCTAGTTTGCATCAGCAAAGGCTTGAACATGAATAGTAGAGGTGGTAGGGAAGAATAGACCTTTTCCAAGTGCTGATTTAAAAAATCGAAGAACTTTATGTGCTGCAACAAGGTGGATTTGAGTAGGACTATCAATGAATTGGCTCAATTGGTGAACTGCAAAAGTAATATCAGGTCTGGTAGTAGTGAGATAGAGATAGAGCTATCTCCCTACTAATCTTCTATAGAAACTCACATATGCTAGTGGAGCACTATCACCATGGGCCAACTTCCGACTAGGAACTATGGGGCTAGGGGCAGGCTTGCAATCTAAGAAGCTTGTTTTATCTAGAATGTCCAGAATATATCTTCGATGTAGCCCCTTTGAGGATCCTGCTAATTCAATGCCTAAGAAGTATTTGAGGACACCAAGGTCCTTAATTTTGAAAGCTTCATCCAAAAATTGCTTCAAAGCATCAATCATGTTTATGATGTCACTAGCTAGAATGATATCATCTACATAGATCAAGAAAGCCATAAAAGAACCACTTTCTAATATAGTGAAGAGTGAAGGATAAGCAAATGCTTGTTTGAAACCATTGGACAACAAGGGAGTAGTGAGTTTAGCATGTCATTGTCTACTTGCTTGTTTGAGACCATAAAGTGATCGCATGAGTTTACAAACTTGATTGGATTTAGTATGCTCAAAACCTGGTGGCAGGACCATGTACATCTCTTCCTCCAAATCTCCATGTAGGAAGGCATTATTAATATAAAGTTGATGTAAGTGCCAACCTTGGGTAACTATAACAACAAGCAAGGTCCTAATAGTTGTCATCCTAGCTACAGGGGAAAAAGTATCGAGATAGTCAATTCCAAACTATTGTGTGTATCCCTTTACCACAAGCCTTGCTTTGTATCTTTATATGCTGCCATTGGGTTTGTACTTGATTCGAAAAACCCATTTACAACTAATGGGGACTTTTCTAAGTGGCAATTCAGTGAGAACCCAAGTGTGATTAGATTCTAATGCTTGAATTTCAGCTTGCAAAGCTTTTCTCCAACAATGATATTTGATAGCTTGGTTGTAGGTTTTGGGATTAAAAACAAAAGAGATTGCCATAGAGAAAGCATTATGTGCGGAAGATAAACCTTGATAAGAGAGGACATTGCATAAGGGATAGGGGAAGTTATAATCATGCAACCTGATAGGTAATTGGCTTTGTCTAGAAGACCTTCTAAGTCCCTAGCTATGATCAATTTGAGCTTCTGGATGAATGGATGTAGCAGCGCGTTCAATGTTTGGTTCAAGAACAATATCAGAATGGCTAATAGGAAAGGAGAAATCATTTACAGTATCAACAAGGGGTAGAACTAGTCCCTGTGAATTGATAGTGTGTCCTGTTGAAAAAGGGAAAATAGATTTATAGAACTTCACATCCCTAGAAATGAATACTTGACCAGTATCAATGTCATATAGTGTATATCCCTTGACTCCTGTAGACATTCCAATAAAAACACACTTTCTATCTCTATTAGCCATTTTATTTCGATTGTGAGCCAATGTTGATACAAAACACATGCATCCAAAAATCTTCAAATTGATATACTCAGGTGTAGTATCATATAATAACTAAAAGGGAGTGTTGTTATTGATAAGAGGAAAAGGCATTCTATTGATAAGATAAACACTATGCAGCACATAGTCTCCCTAAAAATTTAGAGGTAAATGAGTATGTATTTTGGTTGCTCTAGCTACACTTAAAATGTGCTGATGTTTTCTTTCAATTAAACCATTTTGTTGGGGAGTATCAACACATGACCTTTGATGCAATATTCCCTTTGAGCTAGAAAATCCAGGCATATGAAATTTTGGACCATTATCATTTCTAATGGTTTTAATATGAGCACTAAACTGCATTAATACATAAGCACAAAATTTTGTAAAAGATCCTTTGCTTGTGATTTATGAGCTATTAAGTGCACCCATGTACATCTACTATAATAATCAACTACTGTAAGAAAATAGTAATCCCCACTCAAGGATGCAATGGAGAAGGGTCCCAAAATGTCAGTATCAACAAATTCAAAGCAACATGAAGAAGATGTAGTGCTTATAGGAAAGGAATTCCTTTTTGCTTTGCATAATGACATGTATCACAAACAAAATTTTTATTACTAGAAAAATCAATGTCTCAATGTGTTGCGGCTTATTAATGGGAAGGTGTCCTAATCTTTAATGCAACAACTGAGAACAAGCATAATTGTAACTCGAAGAAAATGCATTGTTACCCAAACCATGAACTCTAGTCTCTTGCAAAAATGGACTTGAAATGTAGTAAAGCCCATTTGACTCTTTATCTATACCAATTATCTTGCATCCATTCATTTTCTAAATAAAACAACAATCAACTAAGATAGTCAAGCAACAACTTAAATCTCTGGTTAGCTTACTTGTTGAGAGAAGATTGAGCCCAAAAGATGAAACATGAAAGACACCCTTAAGAAAAATAGTACTCCATCTGTCCCATTTTACCTGTCCTATTTACTATTCATTGGTCAAACCAACTCTTTCTTCATTGCTTATTTTCGTTAGTAATTTTTTATTATTTTTAAATTTAATTTTTGTGTGTTTAATAGTACTTTTGATGTAGTTTCTAAATATATAAATTTTATATATTAATACTAAACTTAATATTATGAAAAATTGGATTAAAAATAACTTCAGTCAAGCCTCGTTAAACGAACCAGACAACCAAAATGGGACGGAGGGAGTACTAGAAAGTTTTATGTCACTAATATGATCGACAACCAAATTGCTTCCATTTGGCAACTTAACAGTGGCACTATTGACTAGCATATAAGAGTCATAATAATGTAGACCGTTGACAATGTGATCTGTAACTCTAATGTCAATTATCCAAGTAAAGGATACATAATTATTCATAACTCCATTAGCAAATACAATAGAAACAAACTTACCTTTTGCAATAGTATCTTGAAGAGGCAAGAACTTTGATAGCAAGCTAGATTATGTGGTATTGCTACTGGGAGTACAAGCTGTGACAGCAACTGCAGTGGAACTCCCTTTGCCAGATACTGAATTGGTGGATAGAACTTCATTTGTAGTAGTATGACTCTGAAGGTAAGCCATCAAGTTCTTAAGCTGATTAGTAGTGACACCAAACTTGTCAATCTCTACTTGAGAAGAGGTTATATAATTTTGGCCTTGATTTTGTCCTGATGCTTGCTGAGATTGTTTGCTCCTTGCTATGAAACCCGATTGATAAACTATGTTTCTCATGCATCTATCGACAATTTAACCAGATTTTGTTAGGAACATCATGTAATAGGTTTTGATGATACCAACTGTTAAGTAAGAATCCCCAAGTCTCGATACATAGGCAAAACAATGTAAGTTCGATAAGTAAACTAAGAGCGAAAATACAACCGGGTAATTTGAGCTCAACTCGGGAAATATTTAAGCTTAAGGTAAACTTGTTTGAACAACTTAGAAGTTTTCGTGTTGTAAGCAAACAGATAGATCAGAAGCAGGCACGAGACAACTCTGGAGGAATAAGGGTCTACGAGACATCAACTAAGTCTCGAGACACAAGCCAAGTTCGAGAGGTAAGGACCTCTCGATATACCTATCGAGTTCGAGACGTAAAGAATATTCGAGAGATAGACCTCTCGATACATGGGATTGAAACATCAAGTGGTCGAGACATCTTTTATGGTCTCGATAAACCGGCACTTCTCCAAGAGGCTGAATGTTAGTCAACATGTGCAGATAAAATACTCTAAGTTTGGAGAAGAAGAATATCATGGAGATAAAATATTGAAGAGGTGCTGAGCGGGAGGTTTCAAAATGGACGGAAGTGGATGACACGTCAGACCTCCACCACAAACGGTCAAGAAATGCACCAATCCTGAAGTGGTCAGATTCCCCAAACAAGGAATGATGGGAACATAAAAAGAGTAACTTTATCCAAAAGAAGCAAGTGAAGCATGAACTCAAGAAAGTGGAATATGGAATATTCACTACAAAACAAAAGGCTCAAGTTACAAGACCACTACTCCATGAAAAATGCTGAAATTGTGCAAAGACCCATGTTCGGCGTGGGAGACCAATTTCAAACGGAATAGTTTTCCCTCCAACG
Source organism: Ipomoea triloba (assembly GCF_003576645.1). Classification (NCBI taxonomy): domain Eukaryota; kingdom Viridiplantae; phylum Streptophyta; class Magnoliopsida; order Solanales; family Convolvulaceae; genus Ipomoea; species Ipomoea triloba. The sequence goes on along the minus strand of NC_044919.1, from coordinate 23,664,602 downwards.
GAACTATTCTTCTACTCTCATATATAAGGACGTAAAGACACAGAAGAAACAAGGTTTGTGAAAGAGGTCAAGAGGTTAACAAGAGGTGTCTGATAAAAACGTTCCAGTGCAAAGTGCTTAACTTGGAATATCATCCTGATATTCAATACAGCGAGAGAACACATCTTAGTGTTCGAAGAGAGTTACAAAGCTAAACTGTCATACATCCAGAAGGTGACCAAAGCTGCTCTACATCAAAGTTGATTCCACGATAGCTTGTGGTCAGATTGGAGATTGTTACATTCAACTGTGACTATCAACAACGTCTTGCTTTGGATTAAGCAAGGGAGGTGGAGTATCCTGGCTGCTGTCCGAGCGAAAGAAACCTGAGGCTTGACGCGGGCTTGGTGATCAAAGGTCAAGTGCTCGAGAGGTGGAGTAACTGGAAGCGGGGCGAAAAACCTGAGGCTTGAGGCGGGCTTGGTGATCAAAGCTCAAGCGCTCGTTATTGTACTAGAAAGGGAAGTTTTTAGTGCAATCCTTCCAGGGAGTTTCTGGAAGAAGAGTGGAAGTAGGCGGGTTGGCCGAACCACTTAAAAATCTCTCTTGCATTTACTTTCTGTTTTTATCTCTCGCTAACTTCTCGATTGCACTGCATATAATCACACCTCTCGAACTAACCCAAACTCGTGCTAACCAAAAAGGGGATAATATTTCCGCTGCGCATAAAACTTTGTCTTCACCTCGTGAGGTATCGAACCTAAACATCCTAAGTTCAATACACACGAGAGGTCGAAAAGATTTGCAAAATCTTATACAAGTCTATTCACCCCCCCTCTAGACTTGTACCCCATCCCCTTGGGACCAACAGATTTTCCACAATATGTGTATTGAGGCCTCCTATTATTTTGATTAGAACTGAAATTCTTAATGTTGCTAGCTGTTGTACTAGTCATACAAACAAGTGTATTTCCAGTACTTACCTCTGTGTTCTCAGTAGATTTCATAATGGCAGAATTAACATTCAAACTGTTAAAATCAACTTGTTTAGACATTATCTTCCTCTCTTGTTTGACAACTATTTCGTAAGCTTTAGTTAATGAAGGTAGTGGTTCAATCAAGAAAATATGAAATTTAATACCTAAGTATTCATCATTCAAACCTTTAGAAACCTCATGACTTTATCATTTACATGAAATTGTAGCATCTTGACTAGTGCACCGCATGAATAGTTAGGACTGCGGATGGACAATGGTAAATGCATGATGTTTTGTATGCTTCCTTAGAGTATGGCCACCTCTAGGAATGTTTTAAGGCATTGATTCTAGGCTAGAAATTGCTAGAATCAATGTAGCTCTGACTCAATGATGTTTTCTTGCTTTGAGACTGAAAGGTATATGTAGGAAAAGAAGTGAAGGCAAAGTGTTTGCGAAAATGTCTCTTAGGGAAATTGGTTACCTAAAAGTGCTCCAATCCAAGAGTTTGTCTTATAGACTGAGAAGAGAAAGGTAATAGCAAAACCTCTCAAGACTAGCAACCATTGCAATGCAATCAACTTAAGTCCTAAGTAACACTACGATGCATCATGTCTAAATAGCAACTCATTCCTAGCTTTCTTTTATCTTGAATTCAAATACTTGTTTTAATTTTCAATTATAAATACTACAACATGAAACGTTTGAGTGTGATTTTCGTTATAGGGAATATGATGAACATGATTCTATATTCCTTGATTTAAGCATAATCGAACGCTTCTAATTTGTATCACAAAAAAAATTTGTCAAAAGATAAAGGATGAAGTATTGTAAAGGGGACCAACAAGTTTTGAGAAAGGACGAAGTGTTGAGAAAGTATCACAAAGACAAAATGATAAATGGTTAAATTATCTCAATCGTTTGATCATATCAACATGCAAAGATCAGGTGATCGCAATGGACACATGGTGGGACGGGATTCATTTTGAGTACGTGATACGGAGTAAGCGCTCTACTACCTATGGACTGTCAACCGTCAAGAGTGAAGAGACGGGCATTAAATGCGTCATCTGACTACTTAAGTACCTTTCTTTCTCTTCATTAATTACTCTTATAATTCCTTGGGTAATTTTTCATATCACTGTATCATTCTCAAAGAGCAAACATACCCTATTCTTATTCATCACAGAATTCTCAAGGGCTTTTATGGATTTTGTCCTAAAATCATAAATCTCTACCCAAACCAGATACACTTTACCTGACCTATTTATGCCATATAAAAGGAGTTAATACCCACTTTGATCATCGACTTCTAAACTTACTCAATTTCGTCCCCAATTATACAATTTTTACCTAAAATGGTTCCTCGACTATTATGATTTCACCACTTTGGTCCTCGACTACCAAAGTTGCTCAATTTAGTCCTTAACTATGCAATTTTTACTTAAAATGGTCCTTCGACTATTAGGATTTTACCACTTTACTCCTCGATTATTAAGATTTCACCACTTTGATCCTATACTCTCCAAAAAGGTTTCCAAATTCACAATAAACATACATTTTTGGTTAATATATGACATACACCCACACAGATGCATTATTTTTTTGTTTTTATAGGTCGTTGCCTAGGTATTGTCTAGGCACCGCCTAGACCGCTTAGGAGCTAGGCGCTAGTCTACCGCCCGACTAGCGCCTAGCTCATACTGCAACCATGCGAACCACTATAAAAATCTATCTATCTCTCTCTATCCTCTTTACTTATGTACTTTAAATATTGCATTGCATCTCATCGACCAAGCCTAAACATTTCTAAACTACATTCAAATCACTAGTACAAAACTGACCATAAATATAAGACAATTTTGCGTCCGGAGTTGAAACACTAGACGTGTAATGTGATGCTATGAAATTTTTGTAATTAAAAGTTCACTATTTAATTATTATTTTTAATCTCGGACCATCTGCGACCAAAGTACGCACTCCGGACGCAGATGGTCAGGCACGTTCTATCATCTGCGTCCGAAATGGGAACTTCGAACGTAGATGGTGTAACACATTATACCTTATTTGCGTCCGAAGTTCCGACTTCGGACACAGATAATTAGGGCTAAATACCCCCTCCCCCCTAACAAAATTGCTACTTCATCTTTAGATCCAGACCATCGCTACTTCATCTTCACCATCGCCATTACCGCACACCATCGCTATAAAATAAAGTATATAACCAAATTTAACAAAATTTTCAATAAATAAAAAATAATTATCAAATTAAAGTGTATAAGTAAATAAAATAAAGTATATAACCAAATTTAACAAAATGTTCAATAAATAAAAAATAATTGTCAAATTAAAATATATAAGTAAATAAAATAAAGTATATAACCAAATTTAACAAAACGTTCAATAAATAAAAAATAATTATCAAATTAAAGTATATAAGTAAATAAAATAAAGTATATAACCAAATTTAACAAAATGTTCAATAAATAAAAAATACTCCCTCAGTCCCGCAATCACTGTCTTCTTTTCTTTTTGCACGAATTTTAAGGTAGCCAAGTACTCCAATTTTGTCTTCCAATTTTACCCCTCTATTTTCTCACATGCAATAACCCACTAGAATTCTAGAACACACCATACACTTCTTCTCTCTCTTTATCTTTCATTCTTACGGAATACTTCTCTGGTTCCAATTTTTTTCTCCGAAAAGAATTCTAAAATTATTTCTTCCATGAAACCTTTGTGATCTACATCGCCATACTGATATGGGAAGATATTGAAGATATGCATCACCTAATTTTGTAGAGATTTCAGCACACAAGTATGGAGTTTTGATGAAATTGGAGCATGGGTTCTGCAATCTTTCAAAAAATTTGAGGAATTGATACCAAGGTTAGTGTTCTACACTCAATCTATGGAGTTTTTATACAAATAGTGACTGTAAGATTAAAACTTTTGAAAAATTATTCTTAGTTCTCCTTCAATCTAGGTTTTTTTTTGATTTTTTTTTTGTTGAATCTCAAATTCTACAAATTGAAATACAGATTACCAAAAAAAAAATCTGTAATTTTGAATCCCTCTCTCTCTTTTTCACTTTTTTATACTCAATTTTCTCAATTTTAATAGTTATACAAAGCACTCTTTTTTATACCATGAACTTCTCAGAGAAAAATTACTCTGTAGTTTATGTCGATATATGCTGTAGGATCACTAAAATTGTGAAAAAATAGCGGCAAAATTTTCCGCCAATTTTTGATATGACATTTAAAGATTAAAATACTCTATTTTGTTTACCTTATGGTCAATAGAATGCTTAGTACTCCGTATATATAATGTGTTTGTAGGAAGCATTTTTTGATTTCTTTCTCAGAGTACTTCACAATAGAGAGGTTTTCTGTATTACAGTAAAAAAAAAAGTTCTTGTCTGCTAATGGAGTTTATACCGGAAGAGAGTTCTAATGATGTTAACTTAAGCACGGGATGTTCAAAGGATAAGAGAAGTGTTATTTTTGAAACTTTGCTAAAACACAGTGTGAATGGAAAAGTGAAATATGGTTCAATTAAAGATGTTGCAAATGTGTACTCTGTTTCTACAAGAACTGTTAGTCGAATATGGAAAAAAGGGGTTGCTTGTGTTGCAAACGGTGTTCCAGTTGATATTTCTTTAAACTTGTCAGGTAATGTTGGAAGGAAAAGGATTGCAATTAATCCCAAAGATGTTGCTAGAATCCCCTTGAATCGCTGGACAACAATTCGTTCTATGGCTAGTGCACTAAGCATGTCAAAAACAAGCCTTCACCGGAGAGTTAAAGAAGGATCTTTGAAATCCCACTCAAATGCTATCAAGCCTATGCTAACAGAGGAAAACCGGAAGGTAAGATTACAGTTCTGCATATCTATGATTGATTCAAGTTCGTCTCATAATAATCCAAGTTTCATAGATATGTATGACCGCATTCATATAGATGAAAAATGGTTTTTCCTCTCAAGAACTTCTCAAAAATATTACCTGCTGCCTGAGGAAGATGAACCATATCGTACTTGTAAAAGTAAAAAGTTTATAACAAAAGTTATGTTTCTTTGTGCTGTTGCTCGCCCTCGGTTTGATTTAGAAAGAAATGAAATGTTTGATGGGAAAATTGGGATGTTCCCATTTGTTTATAAAGAACCAGCTAAGCGTAGAAGTAAGAACCGGGAAGCTGGAACCTTAGAAACTAAGCCCATTGAATCTGTAAATAAAGAAGTGACAAGAAAATGGTTGATTGATTATGTATTGCCTGCAATACGAGCAAAATGTCCACCAAGTAGTTCCAAGACTATATATATTCAACAAGATAATGCAAGGCCACATATTAGTATGAATGATGTTGAATTTTTGGAGGCTGCAAAGAAAGATGGCTTTGATATTCACTTAACCTGTCAGCCTCCAAATAGTCCGGACATGAATGTATTGGATCTCGGTTTTTTTAGAGCTCTTCAATCTTTACAACATCAAGAAGCTCCTCGCAATGTGGATGAACTAGTTGTTGCTACTCATAAAGCTTTTAATGAGATCTCAGTAGAAAGTCTCAGTAATGTTTTTCTAACATTGCAACTATGTATGGTTGAAGTTATGAAAAAGTACGGAGGGAACAATTATAAACTGCCACACATAAATAAGCAAAGGTTAGCACGAGAAGGCTTATTACCTACCACTATATCATGTGATCCAGAAGTCTTAGTTGAAGCAATTTCAAGTCTCCAGCAGTAAAGTACTGAAAATGAAGTTGCTTGGCATGAAGTGTACTTGTAATTGTATTTTTGGTGAACATTTGTATCTAGCACTATTGCTTTTAGTAATGTATTTTGTCTTTAAGTGTATGGCAGGAGACACTGATGATTAGAGTATTTTATTTTGCTCATTTTGTATAAATTGATCCATGTGATCTATGTAAGGGTGCAATGCTTTATTTAAATGCTTATGTATTGTGTAATTGGTGGAAAATGTACTCTGTTCATCTTTTCTTTACATTCTAATGAAGACTACTTTGTGTTCAAACACTATGTATGAAGATTAAAAGTCTATTTAATCTGTAATTTGTGCATAATTTGTCCAGGTTCTGCTCAGAGGTCCTAAGAATTTATGTGAAGCAGTTAAACACTATAGTTTGCAGTTACAGTACAAGTTTCAGTATAGTTTTTGCTATTTTTCTTATGGCAGTTTTAACTTTGTTTTTAAAATGGAAGCTTTCTCCATTAATGCCTTAGTTATAGCATTTGCATTTTGGAGTGTGCTTTTATCTTTATGCTACTCTGTATTGTTTATGACAAATGATTGCAGTGTATGGGTGATAACTGTGGAAAAAGGAATAATGTTAAATGAATGGCTATTGTAGTGTATGGGTGATGACTGTGGAAGTAAGAATAATGTTAGATGAACAAATAAGCTACAATTTCAAATTGCATCAGATTCAAATGTGGTTATTAATATACGGAGTACATAATTTTAATTAATCTAGAATGAAATTTATGTCAATAAATTAAAGTACTCGTATGTGTTTGCTTTCCCTCATTGCAAGAAAAAAAAACTTGTGTGAGACCGTCTCATGGGTCTTAATTTGTGAGACGTGTCGAATCTTTGATTAATCAATAAAAAATTCGACCCATTAATCAATTATTCGACCCGTCTCACTGATTGAAACCCGTGAGACAGTCTCACACAAGTGTTACTCAACAAGAAAATTAAAAACTTTGTAGAGTATTATTGCTTAAAAAAATTAGCAAATTATAAATACCTTAGATATTGTAGACCTTCTAAGGGTAAAGTTGGAAAAACAGAATAATAATGATGTTCAATTTTGGAAAGTAGATAATATTTTGGGACAGACTAAAAAGGAAAGTAGGACAGATAAAATGGGACGGAGGGAGTAATTGCCAAATTAAAGTATATCAGTAAAAAATAAAGTATATAACCAAATTTAACAAAATGTTCATAAAAAAAATTAATTATCAATTAAAGTATATAAGTAAATGTAGTGTGACAATAGCTAGTAAATTTAATTAGTTTTAGGTAGTATTTTGAATTTCAATTTTAAATTATTTATTTAAAGCTTTGACTTGAGCCTTTAAGTTATAGCACAAATAAACTAACTCATTTGCCATATTCTAAATATAGTGTGACAATAGAGATATCAATCGGAGTTGGATGTATAAGAAACGTGATAGAACTAAATTGTTCTATATCCTTTGTATGTATCACAAGAGATGTATAGTATTGGAATATTTGCAAATTTAACCCCAAAAGCTCCTTTTATTCATAGCCCTTCTACAGTATCAAGAGAATAGCCTTCCTGAATCTAGAGAGCATTAGGTGTTTTTAGAGAGAGAGAGGAGAGAGGTCCAAAAGTCCTTTACATGTAGGTTTAGGTCCCTTTATATAGGATGGGCCAACACCCGTATTCGATACAGTCTATGTATCAAATACTTAGGGCCGTATACCCGGGGTATATTCTCTATCAAGTAGCCCCCCCCCCCGTCCGAGTCTTGACGTGAGTCAACAAGGAAGTGGTCAGGCTGGAAGACTGGCCTTATGGTCCGCGACTCACGCTAGTTGCCTCATTAAAAACCTCGGGCTAAGAAAAAACCCAATGGGAAAAAATTCTAGCCAGGGAAAAAAGACACAACTTTAAGCGCCAACGAGGAAAAGTTCGGGCCAAAAGCTGACTATATAGTCTGTGACTTATGCCGGTTGCCTCGCTAAAAAAACCTTGGACTAAGAAGAAACCCAACGGGAAAAAATCCTAGTCAAGGAAAAGAGTACAACCTTAAGCGCAGTCTTTTGGACTACAGGGGTTGTCCCAACTCTACCGATCTAAGGATCGAATTTGCGGTTTGAGAGGGATGTCGAATTTTGCCGATCTAGGGATCGGGTTTTACCAATCAAGGGATTGGATTTATTCGAGGCGGGATGCCGACCTGGCGGGCTGAATTGCCTACCTCGTAGGGCTTAATGTCGGGAATTGGTCCCGGGTTACCTGTGTTGGTGATGGCGATACGTTGCCGATCTAGTCGGGCTTACAACGTCGGGTGGTGGTAATGCCAACCTAACCGGACTTAACTGCCAACAATGTAGGACTTATGCCGAGATATGGTCTCGGGCTCATAGTGCCGATGGTAGCTATGCCGACCTAACCGGGCTTAGTACATGACTAATATATATACATGGTCGTGTACAATTTACAAAGTGAATTAAAAATTCACAAGCCTTTAAAATTCAACTTCGCTCGGTCGCAACTTCGAACAGCGGGCTCGAGCATTTGATGGAGTTTGCGGATCTTAATGACTGTGAATGGGCACCTTACTCCCAACGCCCCTTCGTCGTAGCGTTTTTTCTGACCGCCGTCGTAATAGATCGGTTCGAGGACCGAGCGGTCACCTTACTCCCATAGTTTTTTCTGACGTTTCGGTCGTAGCGTTTTTTCCGACCGCCGTCATAATAGTTCGGTTCGAGGACCGAGCGGGCACCTTACTACCATAGTTTTTTCTGACTTTTCGGTCGTAGAGTTTTTCCGACGCCGTCGTAATTAAATGGTTCGAGGACCATAAACGGGCACCTTGCTCCCGTGGGCACTATACACACCAAAAAGATTGGTCCGAAGACCATAAACGGACACCTTGCTCCCGTGGTGGGCACCTTACTCCCACAAAGATCGGTCCGGAGATCATAAACGGGCACCTTGCTCCCGTGGTGGGCACCTTACTCCCACAAAGATCGGTCCGGAGATCATAAACGGGCACCTTACTCCCATGGTGGGCACCTTACTCCCACAAAGACCGGTCCGAGGACCGTAACGGGCACCTTGCTCCCATTGCGTTTTTTTTCTTTTCATTTTGACTTTGCTTATTTCATTTCTCTTTCCTTCCACTACCACCTCCAGCAATTAGATTGCATGCAATTTAATCATTTAATTGCCACTCTCTTTGCTTTCACTTTCCACCGATGCATCCCACCAATAAGATTGCATGCAATCTTTGATTTCTACCATCTCCCAATTCCAAAGCCATCACGACACTCTTGTTTTTGCTCATACAAGGTACTGATGATTTGCGAAATGGTTCCCCTTCCCTAGCTTCTAGCTTTTCTGCTGTTTGATAAAGAAACATTATGCTATGTTTGCTTCCACAATCACTTTGCAGCTCAAAACGGGTCAGGATGGAAATCCATTAACTACCCCAGTTTGAAGGAAATTAATGACGAGTTGTTGACCCCTACTGCTGATTGTGGATCGGAACAGCATATATAGAGCGCAAGGCAACGGCCAAGAACCTCTGTACTTGACATTCTAGAAATAGAACAATGTGCTTGAGGTTGTACTGTGCTCTGCTTTAACACTCCAAAAAGGTGAGTAAATACAGCATGCATGGCATTTCTTCTGGATGAATGGGCTGGGGGGAGGTGCATAAGAACTCTCAGTGGTTGGTGACGCGATTGGGTCCCTCCGGCAACCGAGCTAATGAGGTGGCAAAGAAAATGTGACTTGGATTTGTTGAATGGTTAGTTTGAAGTTATTGATCTGGAGGTAGATAACAATGGTGATGCTTTATAGGTGGTTCGTGCTTTGATTTTCTCACCAGCGAAGTCAATGAACAATCCACCACAGGAGCAGAGCATCTAGGCTAACCATGCAAACAATTTGATCTTCCTTTCCTTCCATGCACCAGAAATCTAGGTTCTCAAAGTGCTTGCTGGACAACAAATGGAAGAATTCGTGAAGTCTTTCTCGGACCAAGCTCACTCCCAAAACCAGAAAGGAAGAGATTAAGAGATGATAACAACAATTTTTTGATCGAGAATGCAGTCTTTTCGTTGCGATCCCCCACAGACGGCGCCATTTGATAGAACTAAATTGTTCTATATCCTTTGTATGTATCACAAGAGATGTATAGTATAGGAATATTTGCAAGAATTTAACCCCAAAAGCTCCTTTTATTCATAGCCCTTCTGCAATATCAAGAGAATAGCCTTCCTGAATCTAGAGAGCATTAGGTGTTTTTAGAGAGAGAGTGAGAGAGGTCCAAAAGTCCTTTACATGTAGGTTTAGGTCCCTTTTATATAGATGGGCCAACACCCATATTCGTATACAGTGTATGTATCAAATACTTAGGGCCGTATAGCCGGGGTATATTCCCTATCAAAACGCAATACACTTGAATATATGTTAATGGTCGGGTTTTAGAGTTTGTAAAAATTGCGAGAAATATGCAAGTAATAAATTGGTGAAAATTATATAGTTTGTCCTTGTTGTGATTGTAGAATCTAAAAAATTTGGTGGGACTAAAAAAAATGGTTGATTGATTATGTATTGCCTGCAATACGAGCAAAATGTCCACCAAGTAGTTCCAAGACTATATATATTCAACAAGATAATGCAAGGCCACATATTAGTATGAATGATGTTGAATTTTTGGAGGCTGCAAAGAAAGATGGCTTTGATATTCACTTAACCTGTCAGCCTCCAAATAGTCCGGACATGAATGTATTGGATCTCGGTTTTTTTAGAGCTCTTCAATCTTTACAACATCAAGAAGCTCCTCGCAATGTGGATGAACTAGTTGCTGCTACTCATAAAGCTTTTAATGAGATCTTAGTAGAAAGTCTCAGTAATGTTTTTCTAACATTGCAACTATGTATGGTTGAAGTTATGAAAAAGTACGGAGGGAACAATTATAAACTGCCACACATAA
>NC_044919.1:23588440-23653904 GCF_003576645.1 Ipomoea triloba | reverse complement strand
TGACGCGTTCATATAGATGAAAAATGGTTTTTCCTCTCAAGAACTTCTCAAAAATATTACCTGCTGCCTGAGGAAGATGAACCATATCGTACTTGTAAAAGTAAAAAGTTTATAACAAAAGTTATGTTTCTTTGTGCTGTTGCTCGCCCTCGGTTTGATTTAGAAAGAAATGAAATGTTTGATGGGAAAATTGGGATGTTCCCATTTGTTTATAAAGAACCAGCTAAGCGTAGAAGTAAGAACCGGGAAGCTGGAACCTTAGAAACTAAGCCATTGAATCTGTAAATAAAGAAGTGACAAGAAAATGGTTGATTGATTATGTATTTCCTGCAATACGAGCAAAATGTCCACCAAGTAGTTCCAAGACTATATATATTCAACAAGATAATGCAAGGCCACATATTAGTATGAATGATGTTGAATTTTTGGAGGCTGCAAAGAAAGATGGCTTTGATATTCACTTAACCTGTCAGCCTCCAAATAGTCCGGACATGAATGTATTGGATCTCGGTTTTTTTAGAGCTCTTCAATCTTTACAACATCAAGAAGCTCCTCGCAATGTGGATGAACTAGTTGTTGCTACTCATAAAGCTTTTAATGAGATCTCAGTAGAAAGTCTCAGTAATGTTTTTCTAACATTGCAACTATGTATGGTTGAAGTTATGAAAAAGTACCTAACATTGCAACTATGTATGGTTGAAGTTATGAAAAAGTACGGAGGGAACAATTATAAACTGGTTGAAGTTATGAAAAAGTACGGAGGGAACAATTATAAACTGCCACACATAATGAAAAAGTACGGAGGGAACAATTATAAACTGCCACACATAAATAAGCAAAACGGAGGGAACAATTATAAACTGCCACACATAAATAAGCAAAGGTTAGCACGAGAAGGCTTATTACCTACCACTATATCATGTGATCCAGAAGTCTTAGTTGAAGCAATTTCAAGTCTCCAGCAGTAAAGTACTGAAAATGAAGTTACTTGGCATGAAGTGTACTTGTAATTGTATTTTTGGTGAACATTTGTATCTAGCACTATTGCTTTTAGTAATGTATTTTGTCTTTAAGTGTATGGCAGGAGACACTGATGATTAGAGTATTTTATTTTGCTCATTTTGTATAAATTGATCTATGTGATCTATGTAAGGGTGCAATGCTTTATTTAAATGCTTATGTATTGTGTAATTGGTGGAAAATGTACTCTGTTCATCTTTTCTTTACATTCTAATGAAGACTACTTTGTGTTCAAACACTATGTATGAAGATTAAAAGTCTATTTAATCTGTAATTTGTGCATAATTTGTCCAGGTTCTGCTCAGAGGTCCTAAGAATTTATGTGAAGCAGTTAAACACTATAGTTTGCAGTTACAGTACAAGTTTCAGTATAGTTTTTGCTATTTTTCTTATGGCAGTTTTAACTTTGTTTTTAAAATGGAAGCTTTCTCCATTAATGCCTTAGTTATAGCATTTGCATTTTGGAGTGTGCTTTTATCTTTATGCTACTCTGTATTGTTTATGACAAATGATTGCAGTGTATGTGTGATAACTGTGGAAAAAGGAATAATGTTAAATGAATGGCTATTGTAGTGTATGGGTGATGACTGTGGAAGTAAGAATAATGTTAGATGAACAAATAAGCTACAATTTCAAATTGCATCAGATTCAAATGTGGTTATTAATATACGGAGTACATAATTTTAATTAATCTAGAATGAAAATTTATGTCAATAAATTAAAGTACTCTGTATGTGTTTGCTTTCCCTCATTGCAAGAAAAAAAAAACTTGTGTGAGACCGTCTCATGGGTCTTAATTTGTGAGACGTGTCGAATCTTTGATTAATCAATAAAAAATTCGACCCATTAATCAATTATTCGACCCGTCTCACTGATTGAAACCCGTGAGACAGTCTCACACAAGTGTTACTCAACAAGAAAATTAAAAACTTTGTAGAGTATTATTGCTTTAAAAAAATTAGCAAATTATAAATACCTTAGATATTGTAGACCTTCTAAGGGTAAAGTTGGAAAAACAGAATAATAATGATGTTCAATTTTGGAAAGTAGATAATATTTTGGGACAGACTAAAAAGGAAAGTAGGACAGATAAAATGGGACGGAGGGAGTAATTGCCAAATTAAAGTATATCAGTAAATAAAATAAAGTATATAACCAAATTTAACAAAATGTTCAATAAATAAAAAATTAATTATCAAATTAAAGTATATAAGTAAATGTAGTGTGACAATAGCTAGTAAAATATTTAATTAGTTTTAGGTAGTATTTTGAATTTTCAATTTTAAATTATTTATTTAAAGCTTTGACTTGAGCCTTTAAGTTATAGCACAAATAAACTAACTCATTTGCCATATTCTAAATATAGTGTGACAATAGGAGATATCAATCGGAGTTGGATGTATAAGAAACGTGATAGAACTAAATTGTTCTATATCCTTTGTATGTATCACAAGAGATGTATAGTATTGGAATATTTGCAAGAATTTAACCCCAAAAGCTCCTTTTATTCATAGCCCTTCTACAGTATCAAGAGAATAGCCTTCCTGAATCTAGAGAGCATTAGGTGTTTTTAGAGAGAGAGAGGAGAGAGGTCCAAAAGTCCTTTACATGTAGGTTTAGGTCCCTTTATATAGGATGGGCCAACACCCGTATTCGTATACAGTCTATGTATCAAATACTTAGGGCCGTATACCCGGGGTATATTCTCTATCAAGTAGCCCCCCCCCCCCGTCCGAGTCTTGACGTGAGTCAACAAGGAAGTGGTCAGGCTGGAAGACTGGCCTTATGGTCCGCGACTCACGCTAGTTGCCTCATTAAAAACCTCGGGCTAAGAAAAAACCCAATGGGAAAAAAATTCTAGCCAGGGAAAAAAGAGCACAACTTTAAGCGCCAACGAGGAAAAGTTCGGGCCAAAAGCTGACTATATAGTCTGTGACTTATGCCGGTTGCCTCGCTAAAAAACCTTGGACTAAGAAGAAACCCAACGGGAAAAAATCCTAGTCAAGGAAAAAGAGTACAACCTTAAGCGCAGTCTTTTGGACTACAGGGGTTGTCCCAACTCTACCGATCTAAGGATCGAATTTGCGGTTTGAGAGGGATGTCGAATTTTGCCGATCTAGGGATCGGGTTTTACCAATCAAGGGATTGGATTTATTCGAGGCGGGATGCCGACCTGGCGGGCTGAATTGCCTACCTCGTAGGGCTTAATGTCGGGAATTGGTCCCGGGTTACCTGTGTTGGTGATGGCGATACGTTGCCGATCTAGTCGGGCTTACAACGTCGGTGGTGGTAATGCCAACCTAACCGGACTTAACTGCCAACAATGTAGGACTTATGCCGAGATATGGTCTCGGGCTCATAGTGCCGATGGTAGCTATGCCGACCTAACCGGGCTTAGTACATGACTAATATATATACATGGTCGTGTACAATTTACAAAGTGAATTAAAAAATTCACAAGCCTTTAAAATTCAACTTCGCTCGGTCGCAACTTCGAACAGGCGGGCTCGAGCATTTGATGGAGTTTGCGGATCTTAATGACTGTGAATGGGCACCTTACTCCCAACGCCCTTCGGTCGTAGCGTTTTTTCTGACCGCCGTCGTAATAGATCGGTTCGAGGACCGAGCGGTCACCTTACTCCCATAGTTTTTTCTGACGTTTCGGTCGTAGCGTTTTTTCCGACCGCCGTCATAATAGTTCGGTTCGAGGACCGAGCGGGCACCTTACTACCATAGTTTTTTCTGACTTTTCGGTCGTAGAGTTTTTTCCGACCGCCGTCGTAATTAAATGGTTCGAGGACCATAAACGGGCACCTTGCTCCCGTGGGCACTATACACCCAAAAAGATTGGTCCGAAGACCATAAACGGACACCTTGCTCCCGTGGTGGGCACCTTACTCCCACAAAGATCGGTCCGGAGATCATAAACGGGCACCTTGCTCCCGTGGTGGGCACCTTACTCCCACAAAGATCGGTCCGGAGATCATAAACGGGCACCTTACTCCCATGGTGGGCACCTTACTCCCACAAAGACCGGTCCGAGGACCGTAACGGGCACCTTGCTCCCATTGCGTTTTTTTTTTCTTTTCATTTTGACTTTGCTTATTTCATTTCTCTTTCCTTCCACTACCACCTCCAGCAATTAGATTGCATGCAATTTAATCATTTAATTGCCACTCTCTTTGCTTTCACTTTCCACCGATGCATCCCACCAATAAGATTGCATGCAATCTTTGATTTCTACCATCTCCCAATTCCAAAGCCATCACGACACTCTTGTTTTTGCTCATACAAGGTACTGATGATTTGCGAAATGGTTCCCCTTCCCTAGCTTCTAGCTTTTCTGCTGTTTGATAAAGAAACATTATGCTATGTTTGCTTCCACAATCACTTTGCAGCTCAAAACGGGTCAGGATGGAAATCCATTAACTACCCCAGTTTGAAGGAAATTAATGACGAGTTGTTGACCCCTACTGCTGATTGTGGATCGGAACAGCATATATAAGAGCGCAAGGCAACGGCCAAGAACCTCTGTACTTGACATTCTAGAAATAGAACAATGTGCTTGAGGTTGTACTGTGCTCTGCTTTAACACTCCAAAAAGGTGAGTAAATACAGCATGCATGGCATTTCTTCTGGATGAATGGGCTGGGGGGAGGTGCATAAGAACTCTCAGTGGTTGGTGACGCGATTGGGTCCCTCCGGCAACCGAGCTAATGAGGTGGCAAAGAAAAATGTGACTTGGATTTGTTGAATGGTTAGTTTGAAGTTATTGATCTGGAGGTAGATAACAATGGTGATGCTTTATAGGTGGTTCGTGCTTTGATTTTCTCACCAGCGAAGTCAATGAACAATCCACCACAGGAGCAGAGCATCTAGGCTAACCATGCAAACAATTTGATCTTCCTTTCCTTCCATGCACCAGAAATCTAGGTTCTCAAAGTGCTTGCTGGACAACAAATGGAAGAATTCGTGAAGTCTTTCTCGGACCAAGCTCACTCCCAAAACCAGAAAGGAAGAGATTAAGAGATGATAACAACAATTTTTTGATCGAGAATGCAGTCTTTTCGTTGCGATCCCCACAGACGGCGCCATTTGATAGAACTAAATTGTTCTATATCCTTTGTATGTATCACAAGAGATGTATAGTATAGGAATATTTGCAAGAATTTAACCCCAAAAGCTCCTTTTATTCATAGCCCTTCTGCAATATCAAGAGAATAGCCTTCCTGAATCTAGAGAGCATTAGGTGTTTTTAGAGAGAGAGTGGAGAGAGGTCCAAAAGTCCTTTACATGTAGGTTTAGGTCCCTTTATATAGGATGGGCCAACACCCATATTCGTATACAGTGTATGTATCAAATACTTAGGGCCGTATAGCCGGGGTATATTCCCTATCAAAACGCAATACACTTGAATATATGTTAATGGTCGGGTTTTAGAGTTTGTAAAAATTGCCGAGAAATATGCAAGTAATAAAATTGGTGAAAATTATATAGTTTGTCCTTGTTGTGATTGTAGAAATCTAAAAAAGTTTGGTGGGACTAAAAAAAATTAAGAGTCATTTGATACGTCGTGGTTTTAAGACAAATGATTGTATAAAAGCTAGAAAAGATATGGTAGAAATAAGGATAAGGGATCAATTAGCACCACAAGAATCTTGAAAGAGGGCATACTTACCTCCAACTTGTTATACTTTGTCTAAAAAGGAGAAAACAAGTTTTTATAGATGTCTGAATGGTGTCAAGGTTCGTTCCGGCTATTCATCTGATATTAAAAAACTTGTTTCAATGAAGGACCTTAAATTGGTTGGTATGAAATCTCATGATTGTCATGTGTTAATGCAACATATGTTACCTATTGCCATTACAAAACCATGTTAAACAAGCCATTACCAAGCTTTGTTACTTTTTCAATGCCATTAGTAGTAAAGTTGTTGATCCAAAGGTGTTGGATTCGTTGTAAGCTGATGTGATAGTAACTTTATGCTAGTTTGAAATGTATTTCCCCCCACTTTTTGATGTTATGGTGCATTTTACAGTTCACTTGGTGTGGGAAATTAAAATGTGTGGTCCTAGCTGACAGATAATTGGGTACCCGACCAGGAGCCACTAGCAGGACCCAAAAGCAAGACAGTTGTCGTTCAAACTACCCAAGACACCTCACTCCTCAGCACACCTCACTCCTCAGCATCAATGCTCAATGGTTCAACTCCTCAACATTGATGCCCAACGTTAAGCTCCTCAGCATTGATGACCAACGTTCAGCTCCTCTCCTCAGCATTGATGCCCAACGTTCAGCTCCTCAGCATTGATGCTCAACGTTCAGCTCCTCAGCATTGATGCCCAACGTTCAGCTTCTCAGCATTAATGCTCCATTACTGAGGTGAAGGAAATAAAAAGACTCACAACACAAATTAGAGACACGACGCTGGAACTTAGACAAAACACATACTGAACTCATTTGTACACTGAGCACTGCACTCAAATACTCAATAATACTCAAATAATATCCGGTAACACATTATTACCGTCATTGGTGCTTTCATTGAGAGCCGAGATCGTATCTCAGGCAAACTTCACAAATCACAAAACACCCAGCTCATCTCATCACTGTCGATGGTCATCTCGGATACAGCAGCTCTCATGGTTCTCATCGAGTGAACAATGGTCATCCCGGATCCAGCAACTCTCATGGTTCTCATTGAGTGAACAATGGTCACCCCTCGGGTGATCTTCGTAAACAACTCAACAGTAACCGCGTGGGAGATCGCCGCAAGGGTGATCTCCGTAGCCAACTCAACAACAACCACAGACGCTTCTTCCTCAAGTGCGTCCGCCTTCTTCACTTGTGCGTTCACCTCTTGTAAGCAGTGGCGTTACCCAGTGAACGCTGCTCCCATCCACGCCATGGACTTCCAAGCAGTGGCGCTTCCTCCTCAAGTGCGTCCGCCTCCTTCACTTGTGCGTTCACCTCTTGTAAGCAGTGGCGTTACCCAGTGAACACTGCTCCCATCCAAGCAGTGGACTTAAAAGTAGTGGCATTTGCTCCCTCAAGTGCGTTTGCTTCCTCCACTTGAACATCCTCCTCTTGCACTTGTGCATTCGTATCCTCCACTGGTGCATCTGTCGTCTCCACGAGCGGCTCACCTCCCCGAGCGGCGTCACCTCCTCGAGTAGCGTCACCTCCTCGAGCAATGTCACCACCTCGAGCAATGTCACCTCCTTGAGTAGCGCCGCCTCCTCAAGTGCGTTGTATCCTCCTCAAGTGCGTTTGCTTCTTCCTCAAGTGCGTTTGATTCCTCCACTTGAGCATCCGCCTCCTGCACTTGTGCATTCGCATCTTCGACTGGTGCATCTGTCGCCTCCACGAGCGGCGTCACCTCCTCGAGTAACGTCACCACCTCGAGCAACGTCACCTCCTCGAGCGGCGCCGCCTCCTCAAATGCGCCATATCCTCCTCAGGTGGCGTCCAACTCAACAACAACCACGGGCGTTTCCTCCTCAAGTGCGTCCGCCTTCTTCACTTGTGCGTTCACCTCTTGTAAGCAGTGGCGCTACCCGGTGAACGCTGCTCCCATCCAAGCCGTGGACTTCCAAGCAATGGCGCTTCCTACTCAAGTGCGTCCGCCTCCCTCACTTGTGCGTTCACCTATTGTAAGTAGTGGCGTTACCCAGTGAACGCTGCTCCCATCCAAAGCAGTGGACTTACAAGCAGTGGCGTTTGCTCCCTCAAGTACGTTCACCTCCTCTGCTTCCTCCATTTGAGCATCCTCCTCCTGCACTTGTGCATTCGTATCCTCCACAGGTGTATCTGTCGCCTCCACGAGTGGCGTCACCTCCCCGAGCGGTGTCACCTCCTCGAGTAACATCACCTCCTCGAGCAACGTCACCACCTCGAGCAATGTCACCTCCTCGAGCAGCGCCGCCTCCTCAAGTGCGTCGTATCCTCCTCAAGTGCGTTTGCTTCTTCCTCAAGTGCGTTTGCTTCCTCCACTTAAGCATCCGCCTCCTGCACTTGTGCATTTGCATCTTCCACTGGTGCCTCTGTCGCCTCCACGAGCGGCGTCACCTCCTCGAGCAACGTCACCACCTCGAGCAACGCCACCTCCTCGAGCAGCGCTACGTCACCTCCTCGAGCAGCGCCGCCTCCTCAAGTGCGCCGTATCCTCCTCAGGTGGCGTCACCTCTCAAATTACGTAAAAATAAAAAACAACATAAATATGCCGAGGTCATCACCTCGGCCAATTTGGGCCGAGGTCGTCACCTCAACCAATTTTTGCTGAGGTCGTCATCTCGACCAATTTTTGCCGAGGTTGTCACGTCGGCCATGGCCGAGGCCCCGTGCCTCGGGCAATGTGGCCAAAGTCCCACACCTCGGCCACAATGATAACAAATAAAGTGGGGTCGCCTCATATGTGGCGTCACCGCCTCATCCACGGCGTCACCTGCTTATCAAGTGGCGTCGCATCCTCAATGGCGTCGTCTCCCCATCCACGGTGTCGCCTTCTTCAAGCATCGTCCTGCTCATCAAGTGGCGTCACCTTCTTCAAGCAGTGTCCTGCTTGTCAAGTGGCACACCACCTCGGCCATGGCCGAGGTCCCACACCTTGGCCACAATGATAACAAATAAAAATAAAAATATAAAATCTAAACTCTATTCCCTTAGGGCTGGCACGAGATCCGATCTCGCTAGCTACCAGACGGGAGAGTGTTTTCCTGAGTCAAGCCGAAGGCTTGGTTTCAAAGAATACCAAACTCTATTCCCTTAGGGCCGGCACGAGATCTGATTTCGCTAGCTACCTGACGGGAAAATGTTTTTCTGAGTCAAGCCTAAGGCTTGGTTTCAAAGAACACCAAACTCTATTCCCTTAGGGCCGGCACGAGATCCGATCTCGCTAGCTACCTGACGGGAGAGTGTTTTTCTGAGTCAAGCCGAAGGCTTGGTTTCAAAGAACACCAAACTCTATTCCCTTAAGGCCGGCACGAGATCCTATCTCGCTAGCTACTTGACGGGAGAGTGTTTTCCTAAGTCAAGCCGAATGCTTGGTTTCAAAGAATACAAAACTCTATTCCCTTAGGGCCGGCACGAGATCCGATCTCGCTAGCTACCTGACGGGAGAACGTTTTTCTGAGTCAAGCCGAAGGCTAAAAATAAAAATCTAAAATCTAAACTCTATTCCCTTAGGGCCGGCACGAGATCCGATCTCGCTAGCTAACTGACAGTAGAGTGTTTCACTGAGTCAAGCCGAAGGCTTGGTTTCAAAGAATACCAAACTCTATTCCCTTAAGGCCGGCACGAGATCCGATCTGGCTAGCTACCTAACGGGATAGTGTTTTTCTGAGTCAAGCCGAAGGCTTGGTTTCAAAGAACACCAAACTCTATTCCCTTACGGCCGGCACGAGATCCGATCTCGCTAGCTACCTGACGGGAGAGTGTTTTTCTGTGTCAAGCCGAAGACTTGGTTTCAAAGAACACCAAACTCTATTCCCTTTGGGCCGGCACGAGATCCGATCTCGCTAGCTACTTGACGGGAGAGTGTGTTTCTAAGTCAAGCCGAAGGCTTGGTTTCAAAGAACACAAAACTCTATTCCCTTACGGCCGGCACGAGATTCGATCTCGCTAGCTACCTAACGGGAGAGTATTTTTCTAAGTCAAGCCGAAGACTTGGTTTCAAAAACACCACACTCTAATCCCTTAGGGCGGCACGAGATCCGATCTTGCTAGCTACCTGACGGGAGAGAAAACCTTCGACCGGTCGAGGTGAGCTCGCACGCAAGAACGTCAAAAAAAATGGAACTTGGTCGAGGCGTGGCCGGCCTCGGCCAAGTTGGCCGAGGCTGACCTCGGCGTACCTTGGCCGAGGCCGACCTCGCCACTCTTGGCCGAGGCCCGACCTCGGCCACTCTTCAAAAAAAAAATTAGACACTTAATTACTCCCAAACCACCTCGGAACCACTGGTAGGACCCAAAAGCAAGACAGTTGTCGTTCAAACTACCCAAGATAGCAATACCCGAAATTTGGACCCATCTTTATTCATATAAGTTTATTCCCTGTTTAATTTGCATTCCTTTAAATATTAGTTTATTTTCCATACTCAGTCATAATTTACTTGGATCCTTCTGAATTCTAATACATTAGTGTTTAGAATCTTATAATTCATACAAGTATGTGCCATAGCCCCAATCCTCAGCTGAACGATATTTTCATCCTCTTTTTACTATCACCACATTTACTCATCACATGAAAATTTTGAAAGGATATGTGAGAAATCGATATCGACTAGAAGGGAGTATAATTGAAGCTTATGGCATTGAAGAAGTCATTGATTTCTGTATTGATTATTTGTCTAATGTTGAGTCCATTGGTATTCTTAAATCGCGTCATGAAGGAAGACTCACATGAAAAGGTACCATTGGGTTTAAAGCTATTCTCCGAAGTGCAAAAATGCGAAATCAGGCTTATCATCTCATACTACAACACCTTTCTGAAGTTCATCCATACTTGGATCAACACATGTCTATTCTAAGGCAACAAAATCCTTCTAAGGGTGAAAGATGGGCGACAAATGAACATAATAACACATTTATCAACTAGTTCAAAGATACAGTGATGCAAGAGTTATCTCAAGTGTCAAATAATATCAATGAAACCATTCAGTGGTTAGCGTATGGCCTTGATGTTCTTGTGAACTCTTATGAAGGATATGATATTAATGGGTATACGTTTTATATAAAATGTCAAGATGTAAAAAGTATAGTGCAAAATAGTGGAGTGACATTAATAGCACTATTAAGAGAGTATTCTAGTGCTAAAGACACTAACCCGGTAGATGTTGCTATGTCGTACTATGGAGTCATTGAAAAAATTTGGGAACTTGATTATAAGGTGTTTAAGATTCCTCTATTCTAATGTTCTTGGGTTGATAACAGACGGGGTGTCTGAGTATATGATTTGGGTTTTACCTTAGTTCATTTTGGTCAGCTAGGATATCATGATGAACCGTTTATACTTGCATCTCAAGCTAAACAAGTCTTCTATGTTTCTGATCCTATTGATAGTAAGTGGTCAGTTGTCTTGCAAGGGAAAAGAAATATTATTGGTGTTGGTGATGTTGTGGATGAAGAAGAATATTACCACTTTGATGAAATCCCACCATTTTCTATTGATATTCAACCTGTGGCTTTAGGTGAAGATAACATTGATGCTAGTTACATGCGTATTGATCATGGAGAAGGATTGTCGGTTAACCATCTGATAATATAATTTCTAAAAATGTAATCTTATTTGTTTTTTTTATAACATGTTTTTATATATAGAGAGAGATGTTTTTAATAATATTGTTATCTTATGCATGTGTAGGTATATATATTCATGGCCGATCATACAGAGCCTATAGAGACTATAGAGCCTACCTCAGTGCCTAGAACAAGAGAACCTACATCTTGTAAGAAAATGAAAAAGAAAAAACCAACTGGTGAGCTTTTGACAATTGGCATCGATAATGAATGTAGGCCTATTGGCCCAAATGCAAAGGATTTCTCAAACTATCTTGGCACTTTGGTTCATCATCACGTGGATATTAACATCAAAGGTTGGACTCAAGTCTCCAAGGGAATTAAAGAATAATTTAGCTGGATCTTAAGGTAATTTATATATTGATCATTACTTATATATATATATATATATATATATATATATATAGAGGGTAGAGTTCCAATGAGACCACTTGATTAGGTAAGATCGTAAGATCACATCTTGTGCATTGATATATTTTTTAATGGTCTAGATTGATTGACACACACACTTCGTTTGCACATATTTAATCACCGTTCGCACACACTTCAACTTGGAATCTTAATCAATTTAGACCATTAAAATATTTTGAGATCAAATCTTATACATCAATCTAAAAATTTTTAATGGTCTAGATTGTTTGACTCACTCACTCCGTTCGCACACATTTAATCACCGTTTGCACTCATTTAATCACCTTTCACACACACTTTATGACCGTTCACACACACTTTAACTTAGAATCTTAAATCAATCTAGACCATTAAATTATTACATGGATGCACAAGATCTGATCTCACGAACTTACCTAAACAAGTGATATCATATAATCCTAACTCTATATATATATATATATATATATATATATATATATATATATATATATATATATATGTTAACATCATGAAAGTTCTAATTGGTTTTTTTTTATTATCGTTATTTAGAAAGAGTTTAATATCCCAAATGAATCATTAAAAAAATATCGTGAGGATTGTAGGGTTGCGTTGGAAAATTTTCAAATCAAGATTGGTGCGTGATTTCATCAACAAAAACAATCCTAAATATAACTCTCCCATAGAGTTATATGGTTTCTTGAATGAAAAGCAATAGAACAAATTTGTTGAAAATCATAAAACTGAAGAGTTCAGGGTAAACTTAATAATCATGTTTTATTAGTTTTATTACTATTAACACATTATTATTTAATAAAAAATTGTATTAATGAGAATGCTAACATGTAATTTATATATCTTGTGTTGCAATAGGTCGAGAAGTGTGAAGAGATGACTCAATGATCATTCCAACCAACCCGTCAAAATGATATATTATCAACAGTTATTGGCACCAATGAACACGGTGGTTATATGAGAGGCGTTGGAGTGCATAGCAATCTCCGGGATGTGTTTGGTAAGTCTAGTTATGTGAAAACATCTAGGGTTGATTCAGGTATTGATCTTCAGGTTATAGAGAAAAAAAATTATGACAAAGTGGCTGACAAGATAAAAAAAAAAAACAAACAATGGAAGATATGCAATCCAAGTTTAATCAGATGCAATCTCAACTCAAATCTTTTATGAAGAATGCACACGCTAGTCCAAGGTTTGACACACCGACTCGGAGTAGTTGTCAGTCCATTGATCCATTGAACAAACTTTAGGTAATATTCAATATCTTTAATATCTTGTTCAATTTAATATCTTCTACTTGTTGTTAAGCCTTTTAATTTTCTTGGCACGTAGGAAATTTCAAGAGCTACAAATATGATGAATTTTGAAAGTGGTGATCAATCTGTCACAAAGTTAAATTACAACCCCCACTAATTCCTGAAGATGTGCTGCAACACTTGGGAGATGAATCCAAGAATATGGTTTCATATCTAAGACACTTGCCTTCCAATTTAGACTACGTTGAGTTGGACCTAGAAGAGGAAGTCTTCCATCATTCAAGTAATAGTGTTTTCATGATGTTTGAAGACATTAAAGACTTATTGACGATGAATTCACTCGATGTGTCAATAATACAAGTCTTTATAATGTAAGTATTTTTTAAATCTTTTATAATGTTTCTATATTTAAAAAAAAATCTTTAGTCTTTTATCTTTTATTAATTATCTACATTTTAGACGTCTTTATCGGTTGTATAAGAAAATTGGAATTGTATCAATAGGATTTGTTTGCCCAAGAAGGATTTCAAAGGACAGTGTGAATTTGAGTAACAATGCGGTCACATCTTATGTCATGAATGCCATGCTTAAAGTGAAGGACCGGGGATTTATTTTAGCTCCATACCATCAAGAGTAAGAAAACTAAATTTACATTTTTTGTTATTTATATAACTTAATTGAATTATTTGTGAATTGCGTTAACATATTTATTTTTAAATGTAGAAATTATTGGTTGCTTCTGGTCATTTGTGTCAATTCAAAATCGATCTATGTATTGGACCCCATGTCTTGTGACCGCGATCTAGAGATTAAGCCCACATTGAATGTGTAAGTACGTGCGCGCGCGCGCGCACACACACATATATATATATACATTTATTATTAACCATTTTTATTGTTTTTAATTCACCTTATGAGAGTATATTATAGGGCATTTCGATTATCAACAAATTTGAAAGAACAAAGAGCTAGAAATTTGATAAATTGGCAGAGAATTAAGGTATATATCAAAATTAGAGTATTAATATAGTTTTTATAAGTTTGTTAGTATTATTTTATTGTTTAACTTTCCAATATATATACATAAAAATTCATAATTTGTAGCTTTCCTCAACAATCAAGTAGTGTAGAGTGCGGGTATTATGTCTTGCAATATATGTATGAAATATGCACTCTATACTAGGGATTGCAATGTGCCCTGTCTCTGTTTGAAACGAGGACGGGAAAACTTTCGAGGATCGGGGACGGGGATGGGGAATTTTTTCAATTCCCCGCCGGGGACGGGGATACCCCTCCCCGTCTCGCCCCGTCCTCGAATAATATATATAATTAAGAATTTTATATATATATATATATATATATATATATATATATATATATATATATATATTAACTTTGTAAAATTAAAATAATAGTTTTTCAAATTAAAATTACACTAATTTAAAATGTTGACTAAGAATTGATCGGGGATGGGGATTCCCCATCCCCGCCTAATTCCCCGCGGGGACGGGGATGGGGACTATTTGCACTCCCACCGGGGACAGGGACAAGATCGAGGTTTCGGGGACTGGGACGGGGAGTATACTCCCCGCCTCTCCCCGTTGCCATCCCTACTCTATACGATGAATTTGAAGATTTAGAATCGATATGTAAAATTTAATAAAACTAAATACTTTTAAATTATATTTTATTAATTTTAAAACTAATTATTTTATAATTTTAAATTTTTTGTAGGAATTTGCAGCGGCAAAACACTACACGAAGAATGGAATAGATGAAATTCGTGAAATTTGAGCGAAATACTTTAGTGAAGAATGTTTATGATATTTAGTGTAGATAAAAATGTTCATTTAGATATTGTTGTAGGTAAACATGTTACTTATATAATGTGTGAACTCTTATTTAATTGATTTTAATGATTTGTTTGTACTTATATATGATTTTTATTAATTTAATAGTCTTACCTTGATTAATTGTTAATTATGTGTTGATAGAGTTTGATGTAATGTGTAACCCCACCTATTTCAGTAAAATTAAGGTTCGAAAAATATTTCTTGAGGCTATAACATCCATGAGATGATCTCCAGATGCTTCAAAAGAATTATTATAAGTGAGGACAATTAGTAATAAGCTGCGATCGTACGTCCCGGTCACGAACCGTAATAATTTTAGGAACTAGTATTCGAACCCGTTTGACCTAAGAAATGGATTTTTAGACACCCTACTATTATTCTTGAATTTCCTATTTTATTAGATTAGCCATAGCAGCCAAAATTATTTTTGATCGTAACATCGCGAAATTTCGCAGGATGCCGAACCTAGCCCAATTTGGAGTTTTAGACTGGAATTAATTTTTGGGTTCGAAAATTATTTGAATTAAATTAGTTTCCACCGAGAATTTATCTGAATTAATCCCAAACAGTCTAAGTAAAGATATTTTGGAGTATTTTAATCCAAGTTAGGTGATGTCTTATCCATTAGGTGTGGACTAGTCAACCTTTTGACCAAAGACCATAAAAACCCATTTTTCTTCCCCATTTTTGTGTGTTGGCCGAAATTACTCAAGGGAGAGAGAGAGAGAGTGAAATTTCATCTTCTTCTTCAACTCCAACTTCCATAGCCAAGACCTTCAACACAACCTCCAAGATATTCGGTAAAATTTCAATTTTATTCGGTAATTAGTTTTATTTTGCCTCCTAGAACCTAAATCTAAGTTAAAATTTCTTGAAATCTTGTGTTATGTGGTTGATGAAATTTTAGGGTTTTGAGGTAAATTGGGGAAAACCACCTACAAAGACCTCCTACAAGATTTGGAACCCATTTAAGGTAAGGAATCCCTTTATTTGGTTGAGGTTGTTTGAAACTAGGTGATTGATGATTTGGTTGAAATTATTATGAGATTGATGGACAATTTTAAATAGTCCTCGCAAGTGCACCAGTCGATTGTAGTGATAGTGTGCAAAGGCAAGGGTCGAACCCACAGGGAATTGATACAATGCAATTTAGACAATGCAATTTAATGACTTGAAAAATAAAATAACGAACTTACAATTCAAAATGCTCGAAACAAATATCAAAGATGAGAATAAACTCAAATGTAAAATAATTGAATCAAATCTTAGGAAAGTAAACAAATAAACAGAACCAGAATATCGAATAACAATCAAGCTGGAAAAACCTAGGAACATGAATCAACTACCATAACTAGTTTTTGCAGATTAGTTCAACTTGCCAATCAAATAAGGGTTCGTTCTAACTATTATCTGACTAATCCGTATGGCGTCCAGATTCAGTCACGTATTCTAATGGTTCATACGCTTAAGACGTTTATTTAAACCATAAGAACCCATTAAGCCAGGAAGAACTTACGGAATACCCGATTTATGAACCAAATAAACAATTTAATAAGACAACTAAATTATTTATCTTCTTATCTTACAGAGCATTAAATTACTAAGCATTGGTGCGTACTTAATAATTCTCTCAAACAGACTAATAAAAGCTAAACTGGCCAAATTCAACTTAATTAATCGTAACCCAAATTATAAGATAAAACTTAGTTAATTGGCAAGATTAAACATAAACTAATACATAGATGTTATGGCAATATCATCATATTCCTAGATTAACAAATTTAACAAATCATTCTTTTAATCAATAATTAAGTAAAGCAACAGTAATAAAGCTTAACAATTAGTACCAGAATCTAGATTTCTCAAAGCAATCTCCCCTCACGCACAACTTGAAAATTAAAGAATTAATTAATATTTGCAATGAATGGAAGGAAAAAGAGAGAACCAGGGAACAATCTGCTGCAAAATAAATTAGCTGCTGGACCGATCTTCGTGAGAAAGTCGATGCCGCCGGAGTTGATTGCAGATTTGTGTTGTTGTGCTGGAAAATTGACGCCGCACAGATATTAATACTGCTGTCGGAATTAATTCGTAGAAGCTGCTACTGCCCCGCTGACCAGATCGCACCTCCGCCGAATGGAGTATTCACCCGCTCACAACCACCGAAATTGGACCGGAGTGTAAAAGTGATTCCCTGGTGGACGGATTGGATCCTCCTTTTATAATGTTCAAGCTCAACACTTTCTCCGCTTACACAGACGCAATTCATGGCCTCAATTTGCAGAGGGACGAGAACCGC
Source organism: Ipomoea triloba (assembly GCF_003576645.1). Classification (NCBI taxonomy): domain Eukaryota; kingdom Viridiplantae; phylum Streptophyta; class Magnoliopsida; order Solanales; family Convolvulaceae; genus Ipomoea; species Ipomoea triloba. The sequence continues at coordinate 23,636,774 of NC_044919.1, read as the reverse complement.
GGATCGCCATCGAAGACTATTTCTTTCAACGCTTGCTGTACACTTGTTCGTTTAGGGGGTTTCTGTTCGTTGAGCGGATCCGATGCCAAGCCGAGAAATTCTGCGCCTCTGTTCTTTGTTTGTCGCTGCTGACTAGAGGACCATATCCGTATGTTCATTGCAAAAGGATGAATTCTTTATTTACTTAAATTACAAAAGTAAATAAAAGTCCAAATAAAACTAGTCTACTTATTAATACTAACCTAACACAAACTACATTATTATTATATTAATTTATTTATAATTATTAGATAAATATAAAGCAAACACAAATGAGATAATAAATAAGAATAAGCAAGAAAAATATACTAAAAATTATTAAATAAAAAATAATAAAATAAAGTGTACAAAATGCGCTTATCAAAATTTCCCCACACTTATTTATTTGTTTGTCCTCAAACAAAGACATTATTAAGGAAAGAAAGAAATAAAAACAAGTTTTAGCTCGATCTTCACCCAATTGCCTTTCAAATTTATTGCCTCATCAATGCAATGTTAGTGTCAACTCAAAGAATGCATAAAAGACTTGATTAGAAATTAACTAAATTAATTCATTATTTACCAAATAAAACTTGTGCACGTGTGTTGGTACCCTTATATGAGCTAAACAAATACCTTAATTAATATGAACATTTCACAAAATACAACCTAAGCCAAATTTAGAAATAATCTATCACAGTGCAGGTGCAAGACATGAAAGAACAAGGATCAAGGCATTTATTGAAAATTAAAATGCTCGTCTCTTCCAAAGTTCACTCATCATTTTCCTATTTTTGACTTTTTCCAAAGAGAACTTCTCCAAAAAACCTCGCCATTTTACGCCAGGCATGTTTGGGTTTTCAATTTTGTGTGTTCTCATGAACCAGACCACGACACTTATTTATTTATTTATGGTACATGTGTAGGTGGTTGATTCAGCGGAGTAGAATCTCTGATTTATTGCAAATAAAATAAAATAAAAAACACTCTCATTTTTTTTTGAATATTTTTTTCAAATATTTTATGGATATTTTCCACCTCACTTATGCCATAGAGATGATCCTTGAACCAACAAATACACCACATATTGCCATAGAGATGATCCTTGAACCAACAAATACACCACATATAGCCATAGAGATGATCCTTGAACCAACAAATACACCACATATAGCACTCAAGATGATCCTTGAACCAACAAATACACCACATATAGCACTCAAGATTTATTTAAAAATTTGAAAAAGGTTATATAAAGTGAAATCAACATAAAAATCATCAAAGAGATTGCATTAAATATATAAGGGTTTTTGTGATTTTTTTTTTGTTTTTGTTTTTGTTTTTTTTTTTAAGAGAAAAGCTATTCAAAATATAACACTAAAGCAATTAACAACTAGCCACATGCAGCATACACACTAAGAGCTGACAGAAACTTGCATTATTTTCATCATAGGATATTCAAAAAGGCTTATTGGGTAAGAGCTCAAGTTCATACTTATTTATTTTGTTTAAAAGTAATTTTTTTTGTTTTTTTTTATTTCCTTACTCGAAATGAAAATGAGAATCACAAAAATAAATTAAAATAGAAATCCCTAGGATATTCAAAAAGGCTTATTGGGTAAGAGCTCAAGTTCATACTTATTTATTTTGTTTAAAGGTAATTTTTTTTGTTTTTTTTTTGTTTTTTTTTATTTCCTTACTCGAAATGAAAATGAGAATCACAAAAATAAATTAAAATAGAAATCCCTTCCCCACACTTATTTCAAACATTGTCCTCAATGTTGAGAACAAAAACTATAAGAGAACACAAAACCAATAGCTCATCAAGTTATTGAAAAAAATGGCATAACAAGCAAAAATGAAAATAAAGGAGAAGGGAAAGAGAATTGGGTTGCCTTCCAAAAATGCATCAGTGACGACACGGACATTCATAATCTTGCAACTCTACCTGTTCAACAATATGGGCTGATGGTTCCCCCTCGAAGTACTGCTTAAGTCTTTGCCCATTTACCTTAAATTTTTCACCTGTTTTTGGATTTTCGATCTCACATGCACCGTGAGAAAACACTTCGCGTACCACAAAAGGTCCTGCCCATCTAGATTTTAACTTACCTGGAAACAATCTCAAACGAGAGTTAAATAACAAAACTTTCATTCCAGGTTCAAAATTTTTCCTCAAAATAGACTTATCATGATAGGCTTTGGTTCTTTCTTTATAAATTCTTGAGTTTTCATAAGCCTCATTTCTTATTTCATCCAATTCATTCAAATTCAATTTTCTTACCTCACCAACTCTCTGCAAATCAAAATTCAAGAATTTAATAGCCCAATAGGCTCTATGTTCTAACTCCACCGGCAAATGATAAGCCTTGCCAAATACTAACCTGTACGGGCTCATACCAATCGGGGTTTTGTAGGCTGTCCGGTAAGCCCACAATGCATCATTCAACTTGATAGCCCAATCTTTCCGAGAAGGATTCACTGTCTTTTCCAAGATTCCTTTAATCTGCCTATTACTCACCTCAACTTGGCCAGAGGTTTGTGGATGGTACGGAGTAGCCACCTTGTGAGTAGTGCCATATTTTTTCAAAAGACCTGCAAAAAGTTTATTACAGAAGTGGGTACCTTCATCGCTAATGATAGCTCTGGGTGTCCCAAACCTGGCAAAAATATCTTTCAAAAATTGCAAAACAACTTTACTGTCATTTGTTCTGGTAGCCACAGCTTCAACCCATTTCGACACATAATCAACAGCCACAAGAATGTACTTATAACCAAAGGAAGTGGGAAAAGGCCCCATGAAATCAATTCCCCAAACATCAAACAAATCAACAACCAAAATATTTGAAAGGGGCATTTCATGGCTCTTACTTATATTACCTGTCCTCTGGCATCTATCACACTTAGCACAAAATTCAAATGCATCCTTGAACAAAGTGGGCCAATAAAAACCAGACTGCAAAACCTTCAATGCAGTTTTCTTCCCACTAAAATGTCCTCCGCAGTTTAGAGTGTGACTGTGATTCAAAATATTTTGATGCTCAAACTCAGGTATGCACCTTCTAATTATTTGATCAGGACAGATTTTAAACAAATAAGGCTCATCCCAAAAGAAATGTTTTATTTTAGAAAGAAAATGTTTTTTTCCTTGCGAATTTAAGTCTGGGTGAAATTGACCCGAGACTAAATAATTCACAATGTCTGCATACCAAGGTTCTTTATTCTGTAACGTAAGTAACTGTTCATCAGGGAACCTGTCATTTATAGGAATATCAGATGTAGGACAATTATTAGCTGCATCAGGCAAACGAGACAAATGATCAGCGACCACATTCTCACATCCTTTCTTATCCCTGATAGTCAAATCAAACTCTTGGAGCAATAAAATCCATCTTACTAGTCTAGGCTTAGCATCTTTTTTAGCCAACAAAAATTTTAGAGCAGAATGATCAGAATAAACAATCACTTTAGAACCAATCAAGTAAGAACGAAATTTTTCTAATGCAAAGACTACAGCTAACAACTCCTTTTCAGTAGTTGTATAGTTAACCTGAGCATTATCCAAAGTTTTACTTGCATAATGAATCACATAAGGCAGTTTATTAATTTTCTGTCCTAAAACAGCACCTATAGCATAATCAGATGCATCACACATTATTTCAAAAGGATGCTCCCAATTAGGTGCAGCAAGAATGGGAGCAGAAGTTAATTTTTCTTTCAAAAAGTTGAAAGCAGACAAACATTCATCATCAAACTTGAAGACAACATCTTTTGCTAACAGGTTACACATAGGCCTACAAATTTTTGAAAAGTCTTTAATGAAGCGCCTGTAAAAACCTGCATGACCAAAAAAACTTCGCACTTCTTTCACAGATGTAGGGGGAGGTAGTTTAGAAATAACTTCAATTTTGGCCCTGTCAACCTCTATGCCCCTGTCAGAAATGATATGGCCCAAAACAATGCCTTCATTAACCATGAAATTACTTTTCTCCCAACTCAAAGTTAAGTTCATTTTAACACACCGTTCAAGAACAGAAGATAAATGAGAAAGACAGTCATCAAAAGAGTTACCAAATAGAGAAAAATCATCCATAAACACTTCAACATATCTTTCAATCATATCAGAAAATATCGACATCATACACCTTTGAAAAGTCGCAGGTGCATTACATAACCCAAATGACATCCTGCGATAAGCAAATGTGCCAAACGGGCATGTAAATGTCGTCTTTTCTTGATCTTCAGGTGCAATAGGAATTTGAAAATAACCTTGAAAGCCATCTAAAAAACAGTAATAAGCATGCCCAGCTAATCTTTCTAACATTTGGTCAATAAAGGGCAAAGGAAAATGATCTTTTTTAGTGGCAGCATTCAATTTTCTGTAATCTATGCACATACGCCACCCAGTTACTGTTCTAGTTGGGATTAACTCATTTTTTTCATTAGTAACAACAGTAATTCCAGATTTTTTTGGCACTACATGAACTGGACTTACCCATTTACTATCTGAAATTGGATAAATAATACCTGAGTCCAACAACTTTAGGACTTCTGCACGTACAACCTCCTTCATATTCGGATTTAGCCTACGCTGAGGTTGACGGACAGGGGTTGCTCCTTCTCCAAGTAAGATCCGATGCATACAAACCGTTGGACTTATTCCTTTAATATCTCCTACTGTCCAACCAATTGCACTTTTACATTTTTTTAATACATCAAGCAATTTTGTTTCTTGTTCCTGTGAAAGGTTAGAGGCAATTATTACAGGATAAGTATTACTTGGACCTAAGAAAGCATATTTTAAAGAACTAGGAAGCGGTTTTAATTCCAGCTTGGGCGGAACGTCAGCTTCAACTGAGGGATGGTGTTTTTCTTTTATTTGCTCCAGACAGTCTGCGAGTGAACATCCTTCAACACCCCCCTCTTTTATTGGGCTTTGATTAGGTTCCTCTTCATCAGTTTCGACCTTCAACGGAGATTCATCTAAAAACTCAGCAGAAATTATGGAATCTAAAATGTCTACAGCAAAGCAATGATTATTATTGTTTTCAGGCAATTTCATTGATTTCAAAATGGAAAATTCAACAGTTTCATCTAGGACAGTCATGGTTAACTTTCCATTTTGGACATCAATCATTGTTTTTGCTGTGGCCATGAAAGGTCGGCCAAGCAAAATAGGCATGTCATGTGCATGATTGCACTTTTTATTTATGTCTAAAACAACAAAGTCGGCAGGAATTATTAGTTTATCAACTTGGACCAAAACATCTTCTACAATGCCCCTAGGATATCTAACAGAGCGATCAGCAAGCTCTAGGGACATTGTAGTAGGTTTTAATCTATCCAGACCCAACTGCAAGTAGACAGAATATGGCATCAAGTTAATGCTTGCCCCTAAATCAAGCATTGCCTTTTCTTTCTTAGAATTCCCCACTGTAATAGTTATTATAAAACTACCGGGGTCTTCTAATTTTGGGGGCAAGTCAGTTTGCAAAACAGCACTTACAGTTTTAGACATAAAGACTTTTTCATTATGTTCATACCTACGCTTTCTAGTGTTCAAATCTTTTAAAAACTTAGCATAGGCAGGCATATTTTTAATCATGTCTAACAAAGGCAAATTCACATTCACTTTTGACAACAAGTCATAAATCTCAGCAAATGATCTATCAAATTTTGAATTTTTCAATCTACCAGGAAATGGAACGGGAGGAACATACGGTTTAGGGGGCACATAAGGATCATTAGATTTATGCAATTTGGGTTCATCCTTATTGACTTCATTATCAACATTCAAATTTTCAACTATTTCAGATTGTTTACAAGTGGTATTTCCTTTCACATTATTTTCAATAACTTTACCACTTCTTAGAACAGTCATAATCTTAGCTTCTTCAGGTTGACTAGGCAACTTACCTGGCACATGGCCTTGTAGAGCTTCGGCGATTTGTCCCACTTGGACTTCCAATTTTCTCATAGATGCTTCATTTCTGGCAAGTGAAGCCTCAGTTTTAGCAAGTGATGCCTCTGTCTGTTGGAAGCATTGATCGTTCGCTTCTTGCTGTCTATTGCAGGTCTGTATAAAAGTATTCAAAGAATCCTCCCAAGACGATTTTTTTGGTTGAGGAGCAACTGGTTGAAAATTATTTTGATTATTACTCCAAGAAAAATTAGGGTGATTTTTCCAACCCGGATTGTAAGAATTAGAATACGGGTCGTTTCTAGGCCTTTGATTAAAACTATTCATTGCATTGGCCTGCTCACAATCATTTTCATCAATCATAAATGCATTATTTTGCTGCATACCCATCATAGAACACATGCTCCTCACTTGTTTTGCTAGCTCAGACACCTGAATTTCCAACCCCGTATTTGAGTTAACTTCATACATACCTTGTGTCCGTCCCCTTATACTCTTTTGTTGGGAGTTTGCCCCTAGCATTTCATACAATGTTAAAGTTTCCTCCGCCGTTTTTTCTCCCATGGCACCTCCAGCCGCATTGTCAACCATTGATTGGCTGGTTTGAGTCAAACCATCATAGAATGTTTGATTTTGAAGCTCCAATGGGTAGCCATGATGAGGGCATTGAATGAGTAGCATTTTGAACCTCTCCCATGCCTCATGGAACGGTTCACCATCAGCTTGCGAAAATGTCGCAATTTTTCTTCTTAGCTCAGCAGTTTTTGCATGAGAATAGAACTTACTGATAAACTTGTTATACACCTCCGGCCATGTCCGAAGAGATCCTGGTGTGAGAGACATGAACCATGTCTTTGCAGCATCTTTCAAGGTGTATGGAAAACACCTCATCCTCAGTGCATCCTCAGTCAAGTCATTCAACGGGAAGTGTTGGACTATCCCGTAGAAATCCCGGATAAAGGTAAGGGCATCTTCGCTTGCTGAACCGTGAAAAGACGGCAACTGGTTGTAGTGGACCGTTTTTAACTCATAATTCCTGGCTGCATCAGTAAGCACTATACAAGAAGGTGAAGCTCCAACTTGGGGCCTACCAAAGTCTTTCATTAGCCTGGGGTTGGGTTGAGGGTTTGGTTGAGGTGGTTGAGGAAGTGCATCCATGGTTGTGGTTGTTTTTTGTGGTTTAGGATTAGAATTTTCAAAAGGTAAAGGCTTTTTCTTTTTCTTTTTCTTATCAATGTTGTCGTCCAAAGGCAATAGTGTAGGTTTTAAAGAACGACGACCTTGCATAAAATAAAAACGCAAATAAACTAACAAACAAACAAATAAAAAAACAGGCAGAATGATCAAAAGCAAATTGGAAACAAAGAAACAAGTATTAAGTAACTATTTTTTTATTTTATTTTTTTTTTGAAAGCAAGGTTATGCAAAGGAAAAAACAAACTGCACAATAAATAATTCCCCGGCAACGGCGCCAAAAATTGATGGACAATTTTAAATAGTCCTCGCAAGTGCACCAGTCGATTGTAGTGATAGTGTGCAAAGGCAAGGGTCGAACCCACAGGGAATTGATACAATGCAATTTAGACAATGCAATTTAATGACTTGAAAAATAAAATAACGAACTTACAATTCAAAATGCTCGAAACAAATATCAAAGATGAGAATAAACTCAAATGTAAAATAATTGAATCAAATCTTAGGAAAGTAAACAAATAAACAGAACCAGAATATCGAATAACAATCAAGCTGGAAAAACCTAGGAACATGAATCAACTACCATAACTAGTTTTTGCAGATTAGTTCAACTTGCCAATCAATTTAGGGTTCGTTCTAACTATTATCTGACTAATCCGTATGGCGTCCAGATTCAGTCACGTATTCTAATGGTTCATACGCTTAAGACGTTTATTTAAACCATAAGAACCCATTAAGCCAGGAAGAACTTACGGAATACCCGATTTATGAACCAAATAAACAATTTAATAAGACAACTAAATTATTTATGTTCTTATCTTACAGAGCATTAAATTACTAAGCATTTGTGCGTACTTAATAATTCTCTCAAACAGACTAATAAAAGCTAAACTGGCCAAATTCAACTTAATTAATCGTAACCCAAATTATAAGATAAAACTTAGTTAATTGGCAAGATTAAACATAAACTAATACATAGATGTTATGGCAATATCATCATATTCCTAGATTAACAAATTTAACAAATCATTCTTTTAATCAATAATTAAGTAAAGCAACAGTAATAAAGCTTAACAATTAGTACCAGAATCTAGATTTCTCAAAGCAATCTCCCCTCACGCACAACTTGAAAATTAAAGAATTAATTAATATTTGCAATGAATGGAAGGAAAAAGAGAGAACCAGGGAACAATCTGCTGCAAAATAAATTAGCTGCTGGACCGATCTTCGTGAGAAAGTCGATGCCGCCGGAGTTGATTGCAGATTTGTGTTGTTGTGCTGGAAAATTGACGCCGCACAGATATTAATACTGCTGTCGGAATTAATTCGTAGAAGCTGCTACTGCCCCGCTGACCAGATCGCACCTCCGCCGAATGGAGTATTCACCCGCTCACAACCACCGAAATTGGACCGGAGTGTAAAAGTGATTCCTTGGTGGACGGATTGGATCCTCCTTTTATAATGTTCAAGCTCAACACTTTCTCCGCTTACACAGACGCAATTCATGGCCTCAATTTGCAGAGGGACGAGAACCGCGGATCGCCATCGAAGACTATTTCTTTCAACGCTTGTTGTACACTTGTTCGTTCAGGGGGTTTCTGTTCGTTGAGCGGATCCGATGCCAAGCCGAGAAATTCTGCGCCTCTGTTCTTTGTTTGTCGCTGCTGACTAGAGGACCATATCCGTATGTTCATTGCAAAAGGATGAATTCTTTATTTACTTAAATTACAAAAGTAAATAAAAGTCCAAATAAAACTAGTCTACTTATTAATACTAACCTAACACAAACTACATTATTATTATATTAATTTATTTATAATTATTAGATAAATATAAAGCAAACACAAATGAGATAATAAATAAGAATAAGCAAGAAAAATATACTAAAAATTATTAAATAAAAAATAATAAAATAAAGTGTACAAAATGCGCTTATCAAGTACTTGTTACAAACTTGGTGTACATGAAACTATGTATTATGTGTAAAGGGGAAAATTATGTATTTATGTACCAATATTTACATACCTATATGTTGTGACTACATGTACATATGGTGTATGCGTGTAGTATAATATATATATGCGCGTATAATAGGTGTGAGTGGGTGGTGAAATACGTAAGTATATATATACTGTGTGTGCATTATAAACTATAAATATATATGGGTGTGTGTTGTGATATATATATAGTGCTCTAATATGTATGTTACGTGGGTTGTGTGTGTGAGTGATATAAAGTATATATATATATATAGAGAGTGACGTGAGAGATATGTGTGGGTGTATATATATGTACATAGTTACATAGTGTAGTGTTATTTATATATATACGTATAAAGTAGGTAAATGCCATTATATGTATGGGATATGTGTATATATATAAAGGTCGTATATTTATGAGTACATATATGGGTACGTATGTATAATTAAAATGTCACCTTTTGTGTGAGGTACATAGTTGTATGAATCAAAATTATATATGTGGGTAATGAGAAGAGCAACACTATGTAGTTGGGTAGTTCGTGTTTGAAAGAATAAATGTTGTTATGTGTTACGTATGTGTTGAAGTTGGGAAATGTAGGTGTATATGTTTGAGATGTATGTGTTGGATATGAGGCTTATGTGATTTATGTGACGTTGAAAGTGTAGGGTAGTACACTTGAATTACCTTAGTGACATGATGTTAGTGGAATATTCAAATGTTTTGAAAAGAAAGGAGGATTTTTGAATTGGGTTGAAAGGGGAACTTATTTCCGAGTATTGGGATTTACCCAAGTATGTTCAAACTATTTTCAAAGCAAGAAAGGGGAAAGGATAGAAAAATATTTTCAAACCTTAGTTCTAGTAAGTTGTGAAGGATCTTGTTAACCACGGAATAAAGATGAGCTTAAAGTGCCTATTCCGCATGGTAATTATGTGTGATCAATCATACTGGGGGCGAAGTCTATTCGCCGAGTACTATATCACCCGGAAGGAAAAGGACTCCTACGGGGGTGTGCACACTTAAGTATAGTCACTCTATGTTCGGGTAGGTGTCGTTCTTATGAACCTAGTGAGGCTAGCTAGGAATCATTCCAACGCTCCTATAAGTCCAGGGGATCAGTATTAGACCGGGCGATGACCACTGAACCCGAGTTCAACGATCCAAGTGGTCAGAAGTGGAGAAAGGACTCCAAAGGCCTCACACTTTCTAACTAGGACTAAGAAGAATTTTGAAATGTGAAGGTAGTTACTCTGTAGCTACGGGAAAGAAAGATATGACAACTAATTAAATACCCAAAGGTTGTGGGTAATCTTATTCTTTGAAAGGTGAGAAATGATGAGAATCTCTTTGTGAGGAAAAGTTTTCTACTAAAATGATTACAAGCAAGATGTACGAATTATGTTTATATTACTTGCTAGTATGCTTATCTGTTTAACATTATATTATGGAGTATGTGAATGATTACTAAATGACCTTGTCAAGAAGGAATGTTATCAACATAGTTGAATTCTACTCATGATGTATGCAAGTTGTTGATTATAACTGTTGCAGGTAGAATCTTGCAGATGAGTAAGGTATAGGGTATCCTAAGTACTCTTTTGTTTTCAAAACCTTTACTTAGTTTCAAATAACCCTTGGATATCCTTGCTTAGCCGTCGTGCTAACTACACTTCACCGTGTTCTTATCAGATGTCGTCTAGTGTCAGTTCTTGCAGTCCGGTGAGCTCCGAAAGCTCACCGGAGTACGTTTGTCAGGGTATGGACTATGATGACTATATACAGATGATGGAGGGAGAAGACCCGTATGCACCCGGTTATGCTCCTGAGGCTCCCACGCACCCAGATACTCCTATGGCTCCGTCGGCCCCGTTTTACTCTTGCCCGGTTATGGACGAGATCCAGGCTGCTTACGGCTTTTACCCCATAGAGCCGTTAGAGGGTAGCGATCCCCTAGAGTTCATTGTGCACTACCCCTACCCTTGGGACCCTAGCCCTTGGGATGTTTGGGAGGAGTGGTCGATGGTCATAACCACTTCTCGGTTTTTGGACCATATTACTTGGTATGAGGGGGAGTGGCACCTGGTCTGGGGAGAGTTCACCGGCCCTGTGTACCGCATGCTTGACTAGACGTCGGATCTTTAGGAGTTTCTGGGGAATTTGTTTTTGGTGTACATAAATTTTTTTGTAGCCGTAGTAATGGCTAGGCATAACCAGTGCTTTTAGGTCGGACCCTGTTATTTTTTTTAAAGCCCGAGAGGCTTCCTATGTATGTATTTTGGAAAAATTATGAATCCTGCCAAATGAAGCTTCATCTATTAACATGTCTGAAAATTGTAAGATCTGTTGAGTGGTTGTTGTGATGAGAATAACTCCTTTAGCCTGTGCACCTAGAGTGAGGTCTATTGAGGAACGATAGAATTCTCTCTCCAGGTGTGGCGGTAACGCCTCGGATGTACGGGAAGGTAGGTCCGGGGTGTTACATAATGTATGTGCAATTAGTAGTAAATTGTTTTGAAAACTTTGAAGTTTTGGATGTATTGTTTTGAGAACTTAGCTAGCTTTGATGTTTTGGTCATTTTAGAACTTAGCTTTGAGGTGGTTGTAATTTGAGAACTTTTAAGTGTTTTGCTTAAGAACTTAGCTAGTTTATTATTGTGTTGTATGCATGTTTTGATGAGAAATTTGAAGTGTTGTGTATTTTTTGAGATTTGTGAAGTGTTGGTGTAGTTTCTGGATTTCTGGATTGTGGTGAGAACAGCTACAATATTGTAAATGCTACAGGAAATTTCTGGATTGCACAACAAATAATATATATATATATATATATATATATATATATATATATATATATATATATATATATATTTGTGTGTGTGTTTGAAACTGGGCAGTTCTGGACGCGGATATTATATTTAAAAAAAATAAAAATACCATTTGCGTCCAGAACTGGGCAGTTCCGGACGCAGATGGTCTATAAAAAAAATTACTTACTGCGTCTGGGAAACTTCGGACGCAAATAGCCCTGGCTATATGCGTCTAGAATTTTTCGGACGCAGATAACTTATTCTGTACTACTGAATTGTACAATGTCAATATAAAGTTTGAAACATATTATTCCGCTGCAAAATCACTATGATCGAGTAACATCTTTGAAGATAACTACTAGAGACGAAATTTTTGAAAAACCCTAGTGAGTCTATTCCCTCCCTCTAAACTCACTTAGCTACCCATACGGACCAACAAACTTTTTAAAAATTTTGAATTGTGAATCATAAAGACTATCTCGCTTGCAGCTTATGTGCCGAATATTGACTTTTGCATTTGTTATATTCATTTTGAAAATCATTTGACAAATATATTTATTAAAGAATTCAAATCACATCATTTAAAAAATTTGGAGGTAACATTTACATTTTCTTTCTCCAAATGGCTTAAATTGAAATAATGTATGTGTCAAATATAAATACAATATTATAGTACTACTAGTTAGAATTAGACAACTTTTGTATTATTTTAGGTTAGCACATTTGTAGTTTCCTACTTAGTATATAATTTGTAGAGACACTCCCCATTATGGATAAATCTTTTTTGTTTTTTGGACTACAGGGAAGGGGCACACCCAAATATAGGCAAATTATTGTGTGGACCATGGTCCACACATTCCACACAGTGATGTGTGGACCATAACAAAATGTACATTTTTAATGTACTAAATGTAAATTATTTTTGTACTAAGTGTACATTATACAAAATAATGTACATTCAGTACTAATACAATGTACATTATTTTTATACTGAATGTACATTATTTTTATACTGAATGTGCATTATTTGATAGTATTGTACACATGATCCACACAATAATGATTGCCCAAATATAACAGACATAGAGATCCATTTGGCGCCACACTAGGATGCCAAACTTGTCATCTTCCAGGATACGAGGAAGTGTAGAGAATGTGAAAAGCTTGAATTATTAAGCTAAAGCCTGTAAGCTATTTATACATGTACAGGGAGATAAAGTAGCTAACAAAACTAACAATAAAGAACTATTCTGCAGGATGAAACTAAGCAACAAATAAATGAAAATAAATAAAATCATTAATCCTTAACACGCCCCCGCAAGATGGAGGAGTCATCGGATACTCCAATCTTGGAACGAAAACGCAGAAAGAAGTCACGGCCAAGCGATTTTGTAAGGAGGTCTGCAACTGGATAGATTATTGTTGATTTGTTGTTGAATAGGCCTATTGAATTTTTCAATTTGACATACTGTCTGGCCGTCTGGGTCTTAGGGTTTTTAAAGGATTTATAACAATTAAATAAATCCTTTAGTCTTTAGAAACAAATTTTTTTTTTAATTTAATATGGGCTGACCCATTTAGCCCGTCAGCCCATAAACCACGGGTTGGGATTTTCCCAACCTTTATAAAAAACAGGTCGGGTCGTCCACCCGTGACAGGCCAATCCGTATGGGCCGGACTAGCCCGTATTGACAACACTAATCGTAGGCCTTTTCTAGGTCTATTTTGAGGACCATCCATCCGGTTCCACTTCTCTTCGTCTTCATGGAGGTCAAAATCTCTTGGTATGTCAGAATGTTATTTGAAATTTGCTTCCTAGACACAAAGCTTGACTAGTGAGGCCCAATAAACTCCTGCATAAATGACTTAATCCTTGTTGTCATTGACTTTGTGATAATTTTATAGGAGATATTGTGCAGGTCAATATCCTTAAAATGTATCAATTTGAGTTGTAAAGGCTACTTTTAAATAGTCAATGCCTCACATTAGAAAGGAGGTAGATTTATACTAATATAAATATAATATAACTTTTTAAAAATTTTGAATTGCGAATCATAAAGACTATCTCGCTTGCAGCTTATGCGCCGAATATTGACTTTCATATTTGCTATATCCATTTTGATAATCATTTGACAAATATATTTATTAAAGAATTCACATCACATCATTTAAAAATTTTGAAGGTAACATTTACATTTTCTTTCTCCAAATGGCTTAAATTGAAAGAGCGTACGTGTTAAATATAAATACAATATTATAGTACTAATAGTTAGAATTAGACAACTTTTGTATTATTTTAGGTTATTAGCACATTTGTTTCCTACTTATTATACAATTTGTAGAGACACTTCCCATTATGCACAAATCCTTTAGCCAACGTAAGCTAATTTATTACTTTAAACCTAACTTTAATTTTTTAAATTACGAAATAAAGTATCATTGGAATAATCAAAGACAATTAGCCTAAGTAAAGGTCGAAATAAAGCTTGGCAAGGATGGTTATTAGGTAAAGCATGCATAGGGTTATATTTTCGCAATAAGGTACATTATTTTCTAATTTCTATACATAAGTTATATTATTTTTATGCATAAGGTATATTATTTTTATGCATATATTCATTATTTGAATGTGTACAAAATAGTATGAAAACAACTAGGTGGTTAATAATTATTTATATGCATAAGGTTTATTATTTTGCCCAACAACCCCGGTCACCGAATGCTAGGCTTCACCTTTATTGAGTTCTGCCCAACATATAGCAACCTTGTTGTTCTCAAAAACGTTGAATCTCCAACCCAATGGCCTCCATCCAACGTCCTGACTTGACAGAACATCTAGAAAGATGTAAATGATGATAACTCAGCTAAACACAGAGATTAGACATTTCTTACTACACGTAGCCCCTCAGGCCAACCCTATCGGTGAATCATAAGAGGTTTATGTCAGAAGTTAATCCCACACGGAGGAGAGAGGAGGGTGGAGGGAGAAAGGTTTGTTGCTCCTGCAAATGAAGTTCATAGGAACAGTAATTGGCTGACATCACATTCAATGAAGCCAGCTTGCTGTACGCGTCTCGCGCACAGCACGCGCCCACTCGGGCGCGTGCAATGCACGCGGTCAGGCACAAAACTGCTTTATATATATATTTTTTAAAAATTAGATTTATTTTGTTTTTATTTTCTCCTCCCTCATTTTCTCTTTACTAATCACACTTACAAATCTTTTCAATAACGGTGAAATATCTCGATTGATAAGGATGCTCTCACCACGTATAGTAACCTTAATTAGCTTAATGATTGACAAAAGAAGCACCCTGCGAATCAGGAATTAGAAACGTCGGGAAGCCGGACATGATGATGATGATTTAGACATTAATGTTAAAATTAAATATATAATAATGCAAGTAGCCCAAAGAAGCCTACCCCACAGATTAAGACTGAGAATCGAGTGCACCATTATTTGTTGAGGTTCATGCATCTCCCTGTACGACTATGCCACTTTGATTGCTCATTCTCATCTTTTTTAGTATTTGTCTCACCAACCTAAGACTTCTTAATCATATCATCCAAATTATATATATATTTCTCTCTCCAACACATTCAATTAGTGTGACACTTGGGAGATTTTCTAATCACATTCTTCGTTTTCACTTCTAGAGGAGTCTGAGTTTGCTGTGTTTGTCTTCTGCTCACTGCTGTGATTCCCACTTAGCTTTATCTTCTTCTGCACCTGATGCGGCTAATATATAATGTTTGGGTCAAATTCACGAGTTTCTGTAATGTAATTAAGATTTGGGGTTTTTTTTTTTTTTGGAACAAAGATTTGGATTTGTATCATTTGATATTCAATGAGTCTGGTGTACAATAAGAGGTAACAGGGTACATGCACTTGTCAAATAGGCAGATCAAAAAAAAATTTTTGAGTGGGACGAAGTTCAAATGAATTTAAAAATGTGTATGACAAAATATTAAATATTTCAAAATTTAATATAAGTCACAAATATATTATCTTCCCTTATGAAGCGTAAAAAAAAATTAAAATAAAGCTAATTTTAAATGAATTTAAAAAATGAAGTCCCTGCCCCTCTTGCGAGGGAAATTACATCGTGGACCTGATCCACTGTGTATTGTGGACACCAGTTCAATACACAGAGAATTCATGTTCATAATACACGTACACATAAACACCATATAACAAACATGAATTTTGTGTATTATAAACATGAATTATTTATATTATGTTAAGTGTTTATGTATCTTCAGTTATATAATACACAGAATTTATGTTTATTATATCGTATTTATATTTACGTGCATTATGAACATGAATTATGTGCATTCTGAACTTAAATTTTGTGTATTCTGAACATGAATTCTGTGTATTAGGCCAGAATCCAGATATAACGATGGCTCTTGCGAAGGGTTAGAAAAGCTAAAGTAAAGAGGAGTGCTATTAGTGGAGTTTGATCCCAGAACATATCGCATAAAATTTTAAAAAACAACCAACTAAACTATATAAACATACAATAACTCACATAGTCACAAATACATTTTATTTTTATACATAAATTACTACTCCGTACTATATATGTGTATATATATACATACATATATGTTAAGGGTGGGGCGAGTTGAGGGGGAACAACTGCTCCTATTACCTCACTCTCAATCCGTCCCTGGAGGACGTGCAGTTAGGGGAGCAGTTGTCCTCATATTGCTCTTATATATTGTTCGTTTAGATTGAAGTTAAACAATTTTTTTTTTCTTTTTGAGAAAAGATTGAAGTTAAACAGATAGATGTTGTGGGAGAAGTTTCCAAGTCGACCTATTGAGTTTGATCTGATCACCATCCTATTTAGTTGTAATTTATACTGTTTTTTAAATTGTAGAGTTAGGTTGGAGCCTAGCTTACATCTTCAATCCCTATCAGCTAGCTGCGCTGGTGTTATCAAAAATGATTTGCGCGCATATATATATATATATATACACGCAATCCTAACTAAGTTGGTTAGGTTGTTGGCTTAATAACCAAAAAATTTTTAAGGTCGACTTTCAATGAGAATGCCTATATATTAACTTTCTTATAGCACGTTTGGTTCATGTAATAAATTTGAAGGGAATAAGAATACTATTTCACAGGAAATGGAATAGGTAATAATATTATTATTATTTTGAATAATCATTATTATTGTTATTATATTATTAATTATTATTATTATTATTATTATTATTATTATTATTATTATTATTATTATTATTATTATTATGCATGCATACACACACACATGTATGTTTGTTTAATTTATATCTAAGTTGACTTTAATATAATTAATAATTCTTTAATATAATAGTTCTATGTGGGAATTTGCTCAGGTGTGTGGACATGCGGTTCAATCTGAGCCGTTGATCAAATCTAGACCAATGACTCAAAACAATGAAAATTTAAAAACGCACGTCTGGAAGGAATCTAGCAACTTAACCTTAAGCTTGAAATGACACACCTTAAGTACAAACCACGCACCTTAAGCACACAAACAAAACACCTTAAGAATACAAACCACACACCTAAAGTTTTAAAATGGGGTACCAAAATATTATAACTAACGCACCTTAAGTACATAAATCAAGCACCAAGAAGGAAAACCGCGCATCTTAAGCACAAAAACCACGCACCTTAAGAAGGATAACGACACACCTTACATTTGACATAGATGTAAAAAGACCAAATTACCACCACGTTTTTTAAAAAAAAAAATTGTTGATCCTGGACATTGATTTAGGCAAAATCAATGGCTCTCATCTAACTGCACAGGAGCTGCCCACCCTCACGCGAACCTATTTCTCTCTCTCTCTCTCTCTCTCTCTCTCTCTCTCTCTCTATTTATATATATATATATATATAACACATACTATCTAAAACCTGGAAGGCACAACAATGTGCAGTGCAAGGTACAACAATATGTTCTAGAAGGCTAAATAATGTGCTCTAGGAAGCTCAACAATATTCACTTCGAAGGCACAACATTGTGCTTTGGAAGATATAAAATTGTGCAATGCAAGAAGACAGAAATTCAAAAAATATACCGAAAGACAAAAAAAAAGTTAAGTTATTAACCAAAACAATGTGCACTGGAAGGAATGTCATTGTGCTTTAAAGGCATAACATTGTGTTCTGAAATGCATAACAATATGCTCTAGATGAAGGAAGAAATACTCTGAAAGACAAAAAAATTAACTTACACAAAATTACCATAATGCCACCGTATTTTTTAAAAGTATCTTCAATTTGAACCTTTGATCTATATTGAATCAACGGATATAATTAAACTCTGTTTTTCACCAAAGACAATTGTTTCACCTGATCCGTTATATATATATATATATATAGACTTATAGAAAAATGTTACACTTTTTAATAATAGTATTAATACTTATTCGAGATTGATTTTTACATGATATAGTTTGCATGGCGACTGCTGCGGATGATGTTGGAGTTGGGAGACTAACAGAAAGGTGGGCTGATATGGTGTTGGAGGACGAAGCAGAGAGTTTTGAGCCTGTTGTCGATGGCGATGACGCTAATGCAGGAGACGCGGCAACATGGGTAATCGTTGGTCGTTTTTTAACAACCAAACTGGTGAAGGTCGAATTTATGAGGCAGGTGATGGCATCAGTCTGGCGTCCGGTTAAAGGTATTCAAATCTCGGAGGTCTAGCCGAACTTATTCATGTTTGTTTTCTACCATGAATCCGACATGCGCTATGTACTTGAAGAAGGACCTTGGTCGTTCGAGAATAATACATTGATCTGTCGACAACTTGTTGATGGCGTGCTGCCTGGTGATGTGGTTCTTGACTCGGTTGATATGTGGGTTCAGGTGCATGATCTTCCCCTTGGCTATACATTTGATCCGGTGTTGGAGAAAATTGGAAATTTTTTGGGAGCGTTTGTGCGTTGCGATGATAGGTTCGCTAGAGCTCCATGGCGTACGTTTTACCGTATACGGGTTGCAATACCAGTAGGGCGTCCAATTCGTCGCCGAATGAATTTGGTGAAAAGAGATAAATCCACTAGTTGGGTTTCTTTCCGGTATGAACGCTTGCACACTTACTATTTTTTTGTGGAATGTTAGGGCACTCCTACAAATTCTGCTTGAAAGCTAGGGAATCCACCATGCCGTTGGAGCAATACCCGTATAGCGTGGAGTTACGGGCTGGTGGCTCTCGGGGATCGAGAGCTGTGGGTGAGCCGTGGCTAATTCCTTTGACGGGACCGCCTAAACAGACTGATTCGCCGGCAGACAGTATGCAGCCTGAAGTTGACGCTGTTTCGATTCAGGTTGTGGAGCAGCAAGCTGCGGCCACTGTGGTTGCGGTGTCCAAAAGGCGTAGGGAGGGTTCAGGTGGTGGAGGGAGGAGGAGTGGTGGCGGGTCCAGTGATGTGTTAATGACAGAGGTTTCAAAAAACTTGTCCATGGTGGGTTCTGTTTCTCAGACCCGCCCATTATCATGAGTGTCTTAAGTTGGAACTGTCGTGGCTTGGGCAATCCACGAACAGTTCGCGAGATTGTGGACATGGTGTCCCGTAAGAAGCCTGCGTTCGTATTTCTGATGGAAGCTAAGGTGGGTCGGATCCACGCTGAGCGTCTCCGAGTCAAACTTGGCTTTGAGGGTCTGTTTTTTGTGGATAATGTAGGTCTGAGTGGTGGTCTAGCGTTGTTGTGGAGAAAGAATAACACTGCAAGGCTCTTGAGTTATTCGAAAAATCATGTGGATGTGGAGGTTAGTGTGTCAGGTTTGGATAATTGGCGGATGACATGCTTTTATGGTTTTCCTGAACGAAGTAAGAGAAGGGAGTCCTGGGATTTGCTTAGGGCTCTTGCTGATCGATCGACGCTTCTATGGATAGTGGTGGGGGATTTCAACGACCTCCTTTATCAGTCCGAGAAGCGAGGTGGAAACCCACATCCTGATGGTCTTCTTCGCGGTTTTGGGGAGACTTTGGATGACTGCCGATTGGTCCAGTTGCCGTTAAGGGGTTATCAGTTCACCTGGGAGATGGGGAGGGGCACGTCTGATTGGTTGGAGGAGAAATTAGATAAAGTTTTGACCACTGACAGTTGGTGCGGCCAGAGGGAAGGGGCGTTTGTTGAGAATATCATAACATGTACCTCAGATCATTCAGCTTTATTCCTATGTGTTGAGGGTTCCTTCAGGGCCGCTTACGGTAGACGTGGGGGATTTAGATTTGAAATAGCATGGCTGTTGGATGAGGGTTGTAGAGAAGTAGTGGAAAATGCGTGGCATGATGGATGATCGGAAGGATTGATGAGCTGTGTGCGGCTATGTGGTGATAGACTTACGAGGTGGGGCGGTGATCATTTCCATAAGTTTGGTCACCGTATCAAGCATCTTCGAGGACATCAATTGGAGTTGCGAGACCGTCGGGACCCAGACTCTTTGTCTGAGTTCCAACGAGTGGAGGAGCAGTTGTCTCGTCTCGAAGCTCAGGAGGACATCTTCTGGAGGCAGCGCGCCAAACAGCATTGGCTGAAGGGGGCGGATGCAAACACACGATTCTATCACAGGTATGCCTCTGCCCGTAGAAGGAAGAATACTCTTTCTAAGATTAAAAATAATGCTGGTGTTTGGGTTGACGGTGAGTCTATGCATGATGTTGTGTTGGATTATTTTGAAAATATTTTCCGATCCAATGGTTCAGCCCCTGTAGAGTCTTTCTTTGATTCTGTTGCTCCTAAAGTTACCCACACAAATAACGAAGTACTGTTGCGGCCTTTTGAAAAAGAGGAAGTCAGAGCAGCCTTGTTTTCAATGTTCCCTGATAACGCTCCTGGACCGGATGGGATGAACCCGGGGTTTTACCAGCATTATTGGGATGTGGTGGGGAGTGATGTGTCTGCGTTTGTGATTGAATGCTTGAATTCATGTACTTTCCCTGAGGGCTTAAACGATACTAATGTGGTGCTAATCCCGAAAAAGAGTATTCCAGAGTTTGTTTCTGACTTTAGGCCTATAGCCCTTTGTAATGTTGTGTACAAAATCATGGCGAAAGTATTGGCTAATAGGATGAAGCATATGTTGGGTGATTTGATCTCTGAGTCTCAGAGTGCGTTTATCCCTGGTAGACTTATCACGGATAATATCCTCGTCGCTGCAGAGGTGGGTCATTATCTTAATCGGAAATAGTCTGGTCTCGTAGGCTGGAGTGCTCTCAAACTTGATATGGCGAAAGCTTATGACCGGATGGAATGGTCCTTTCTACGCAGAATGATGCAATCCTTAGGCTTTGCTGAGAGGTGGGTAAATCTAATCATGCTCTGTGTTACTTCAGTGAATTATAGTTTCTTGATTAATGGGGCAAGGACTGGCCGGGTTATTCCTACCCGTGGCCTTAGACAGGGTGACCCTCTATCTCCATATTTATTTATTATTTGTGCGGAGGGTCTCTCTCTGTTGTTGCAGAAAGCTCAAGTGGTGGGTTCAATCCATGGTTGTAGGGCAGCCAGGGGATCTCCTGCAATCTCACATCTGTTCTTTGCAGATGATAGTTTGTTGTTCTTTAAAGCAAATGCACATGAAGCCGGTGTGGTTAAACAATGTTTGAATGAGTATGAGGCTATGTCAGGGCAAGCGGTGAACTATAATAAGTCCAGTGTGTGTTTTAGTAGAAATACTATGGAAGTGCACAGGAGTGAGGTAGCTCATATTCTTGGTGTAGCTCAGGCCCCAAACTTCGAGAAGTATCTTGGTCTTCCTGCTTTTGTTGGGAGGAATAGGAGGGCAGCTTTCTCTTATATTGAGGATAAAATTAAGCAGAGGTTTGGTTCTTAGAATAAGAAACTATTATCTCAGGCTGGGAAAGAAGTCTTGTTGAAAAGTGTGGCCCAGGCTATGCCCACCTTCTCAATGAGTGTTTTCCTATTACCGGAATCAGTGTGCAAGTCAATCGAAAGAACTATGAACAGGTTTTGGTGGGATTCTGGTAATAATAGAAGAATCCATTGGAAAGCATGGGATAGACTATGTGTGCCTAGAAAGTATGGTGGGCTAGGGTTTAAGGATCTAAAGGCTTTTAATTTGGCTATGTTGGGAAAACAAGCTTGGAGGTTTCTGACTAGGCCTCAAGCCTTAGTCACGAGAGTTTTTAAAGCAAGATACTTCCCGAGATCTTCTTTCATTGATGTTACTATAGGTTCTTGTCCTAGTTTCTGCTGGAGAAGTGTGATGGTTGCGCATGATTTAATTTGTGAAGGAGCAAGAAGGAGGGTTGGAGATGGTAAAACCACTTTGATTTGGGGTCATCCCTGGCTGCCTGATGACCCAAGTCCAATGATACAAACTCCAATACCAACTTATTTGAATGGATCTCTAGTTTCTGGTTTAATAGATGAACAAACAAACTCCTGGGATTTGTCTATTTTAACAGATATTTTTCTCCCTGCTGATGTACTGCGCATTATAAAGGTACCTATTTCGCCCGCTTACGAAGATTCATGGTTTTGGTATGGGGACCCTACAGGCTGCTATACTGTACGGGATGGCTGTAGGCGTATTGTTGGGGAATTGGATTACTCTTCAAATGGTTTTGCCCATTGGAATTTTCTTTGGAAACTCAAAGTACCCCCTAAGTGGAAGATTTTTCTCTGGAGAACCCTTAATGATATCCTTCCTGTGACCACCAACTTGCTTTTAAAGAGGGTAGATGTGGATTCTACGTGCCCAATGTGTGGTTTATTACATGAGAATGTCATGCATGCACTTGTGTTGTGTGATTTCTTAACATTTGTGTGGCATGCTACTGCTTTGCATATTTCTAATGTGAATGGTCATGATTTTGCTGCTTGGTTCACGAATCTGGTGCTTACTATGTCTGAAGATAATATGGATTTCATTGTGGCAGTCCTTTATTTTATTTGGCAAGCAAGAAACACGGCCGTATGGGAGGCCAACCTACCTCAGCCGAAATCGGTGGTCAACAAGGCTGCATCATCTTTGCACGCGTGGCGGGGAGTCCATCCAGGCGTGGCTACTGCACTCTCAACTGGGGTCAATGCTGCTCAGGTGGTGACTTCGCACACTACGGCTTCCCTGCTACAGTGTTACTTCGACGCAGGTCACCGGTTGCATCCTTAGGTGTCGACGTTCGCAGCGATCCTACTGGAGTTGGATGGCAGTTTCCATGCGGCATGTGCAGGCCCTCTAACAGGTTGTTTCTCGCCATTAATGGCAGAATCAATGGCATGCAAGGAGGTGTTATCATGGCTTAGACAGAGGGGTGTCACGGGAGTTGCGTTATTCACAGATTGTGCCCAGCTCCAGAGTGCTTTGACTACAAATCGTTCTTCGTTCCTATCACATGCAGGTTTTGCTATTGATGCTTGCAGGAATAGTTTGGCTTCTTTTAATGTTAGTTCAATTTCTTTTGTTCCTAGGGCACAAAACATTGTTGCTCATACCCTAGCTTCTACAGCTTTCACTTTTGCAAACACTTTGTACTGGGATACTATCCCTCCTGACTCTATTTCTGCACTTTTGCATTAATATAAGTGGTTGCTTTGTTTTCAAAAAAATACCAACTGTTATACATATATGTGGTTGCGAGTGCATAAAATTTCTTTAAAAAAATGAAAGTTTTTTTCTTTTTAGTACTATTTAGAAAAGACAAAATTATATCGTTCAATCACAAGGTTTTTCGCAAGAAAAATGATAAAGTTATTCTTTGAGCAAAAAAATTTATTTGATATGAGATGTTTTTTTTTTTTTGATTTGATATGAGATGTTATGATTAGTTAATTGTCAAATACCTAAATTACATAAACATTCTTCTTTTTTTTCTTGAGCTCTACCTCACTCGGTTACAATGTAATATCTGTTCATAGCTACTTAGATGCCTTCACTGAGGCTCGAACCCATTCCCTTCCACATGAGAGTGTACACTGAGTGCCGCTTGACCACAAGGTCTTTGGCTACATAAACATTCTTAATTAAACAGTTAGTAAATCATAACGCGTCAGTCAAAGGAGATCTTCATAACTGATATATACATATGCATTATCATGTCTTCTTTGTTAAATTTTTAGATATTAATGGCACGGTAATTTTTTTATTCTTTTTAGGTATAAACACGGAAGATATATTAAATATTTAATGAAGAGCAAGTATAAGTAGCGAATATGAAATATATAATATATAGGCAACGAAAATGAGGCAAAGGTGAAACAGTACAAATATTCAAGTTGTTGTGTTGGGATGAGTATGTTTGACTCTTTGCCGGATGCATGCATGTAGGAAGGTTCTTTACCTGCTGCTCCATCTCAATATTCACTCGCCCACTAAACAAATTAAAGTAATAAATAATGGCATTCTGATTCCTATAAAATTTGTCAATATCTCAACTTATTAATTCCAATTTCTAATTTTTTGTGCGTGTGAAATTGTATATTATGTTAAAATTATTGGATTTCAAGTTTTTAATGCCAAAAATATCCTTAAGTTGTTAAATTTTGTATTAGTTAAGTATTAAATACTAAGGATCCATTTGAAAATTATAAAAATGACTTCTCCAAATTATATTTTAGATTTTTCCGTGGTTGGATATGACCAGAAAACAAAGTCAATGAAAAATACAAATTATAGTCAAAGGAAAAGTTACCCATTTTGGCACAAAATGTCTTTCAAGATTTTGTTACTCGAAAATTATTTTTTAGATTTTTAGCTCACACTCAGCTCTCTCTCTCTCTTGTGGTGTCAAATGGATGGGTTGGGCCAGCATTTATCTAGTTAACTAGTTTTATACGCGCATTGCGCGTATGGGTTAATGCCCAATGTTTATATTTAAATAAATATTTGAAAGTATATCAATGCAAGATTATATAGGAGAAATTTATACATGGGTAATTGAATGTCGAATTTTTTTTATTTAAATATCTAACTCAAAGTATATGAATCCAAGATAATATATAAAATTCATTATAATTATTACTAAAATAAATGTTTGCAACCTTGTAAAATCGATAGTCTAAATATTTGGTCTAAAAATGATAGTCTAAGTAAATACTACTTTTAATTTGAATTTTTCTAAGTGCTCTTAATTTTCTTTTGAGTAACATTGTCATTGTCTTCATCTTTACTATTTGTTCTCTTCCTTTTTGTTGGTAGTGTGTTATTTGCAATTCGGTTATTGTTTGTAGCATAGATGACAACGTCATGCAATGAGATTATGATATAGGAGCTATGGACTTTCCTTTAGATGTTCTGTTTGGGGTTCATTTGGTTCAACCATTATTGTTGAATGAGTTATTGTGGATAAAGAAATCCTTAGTTTACGAAAAACAAATTAAATAAATTAATAAAAATTTGAAAATTTAAAATATTATGTATTCCAAAGATATTAAAAGGTAGTTTCTCGCTTCAATTTGCTGGGTAATGGGTTATTTTAGTACTTTCATTGTCAACAAATTCTCAAGTAGTTAATATAATTGGTTTCAAACTATTCTTTTTTATTTTTTTTCATGGTATTAAAGAAATTCATATTTATCATTTTTTTGTGTAACTACTAATTTATTTAATTCAATAAGAGTAAAATAGAGTGATTCCGCTTCAATTTGTTGTGTTATTATTTGAGTACTCTCTTTGTCAACCAATCCCCAAATAATTAATATAATTAGCTTCAAATTATTTTTTAAAAAAAATTCATAGTATTAATAAAATACTTGGTAAATAAATATATAACATTATTTTGTACTATAACTTTGATATTTAATTACAAGATATTGTAAAAATAGGATAATGGACAATGTAATGAATATCAATTGATAAATTTGAATGTAAAGAATCCTTGCATGAGAGAAAATAAAGACAATATAACTAATTAATTATTTCTCTTATTTAATTTAATTTTTTGATAATGAATAATTTTTTCAAATAAAGGTATTGTAGACACATAATTATAAATTAAAGAAATACATATTTATCATTTTTTGTTGTAGCTACTAATTTATTTAATTTAATAAGAGTAAATAGAGTGAGAAACTTAATTATGTCAAATTTGATTGAGATGAGGTTCGAACTTAAGATATTTTTTATAGAAATTAATGGGTAAGTTAAAAGTTAACGGAATAGTAACGGAGAAGAGAATATTTAACGGAAAACTTAACGGAAAATCATAAAAGTAAGGTTAAATTAGGTAATCTCTATTAATAATATTAATCTGAATTATCTTAACCACCTATTTGATTAAATAACTCATCTGAACCATCCATTTGATTAAATAATTTGACCGCCATTTTTTCTACCCATTTTAGGCCTAACTCTCTTTGACTCTTATTAGTATAGTAGATATTTGAAATGGACGGCAAATTATGCTATAGACTTGGGCTCACCTTGAAATAGACGGGTTGGGCCAGCATTTATCTCGTCAATTCGACATATTACGTGGGATTATTCGTAATTTCATTATTGAGGGATGTGCATGTTTACATTGGCACCTGGAGCCACCCACATTGTCTACGGTACGTATTTAATAATCATGCTCCAAATTAAAATTTAAAAACAAAAACAAAAAATTAAAATATTTAAGAATCATTAGTCACATCAATATAATTTTTATGAACTCCATTAAGAAAAATCAATATTCTCAGTCTATAATGTTCCAAGTTGCTAGAAATTAGATTTAAAAAAAAATGTATTTGACTTGCCTTATAAAATTGAAATTATGCAACGCTCTAGGGATTTTGAGTTTCGAATGTTCTATTACTGATTTGTATTTGTACTTAAATACTATTTTTTTTTACGCGCATCGCACAAATAGGATAATGTTCAATGTTTATTTTTAAATAAGAACTTCAAAGTATATCCATACAAGATTATATATGAAATGTTTATGTATATGTAATATAATGTTGAATTTATTTATTTAAATTGGTAACTCAAAGTATATAAATTCAAACTAATATATGAGAAGTTGATTATAATTGTCACTAAAATAAATATTTACAATTTTGTAAAAACAGGATAGTCTAAATTCTTAGTCTAAAAATGATAGTATAAATAAATACTACTTTTGGTAATAAAATTTATAAATTTTAAATCATATTAATAAAGAAATACGATTTAGCTTCAAAATGAACAACTGTGATGTAGTCCAATAAATATTTTAGGGTAGTTTCCTGGTTCAATTTATTGGGTTATTTGAATGTCTTCTTTGTCAACAAATCCTCCCAAATTAGTTAATATGATTTGATTCAAATTATTTAAAAAAAATATGTTATTAATAGAGTATTTGGTAAATAACTATATAACATTATTTGATACGGAGTATTTAATTACAAGATAATGTAAAAAGAAGATAATGAATAATGTAATGAATATAATTAATTAATGAATTAGAATGTAAGGAATCTTTACATTGTAGAAAATAAAGACAATGTAACTAATGAAATTATATATCTTTTTTAATTTTTTTGATAACAAATAATTTTTATTGTAGAAAATAAAGACATATAACTAATGGAATTATATCTCTTTTTAAATTTTTTGATATTGAATAATTTTTATTGTAGAAAATAAAGACAATATAACTAATGAAACTATATCTCTTTTTTAACTTTTTGATAATGAATATTTTTTTTTAAATAAATGCACGGTAATTAAACATTGAATTCTAAATTAAAGAAATGCTTGTGTTATGTAATTTTTTTTGTAGCTGCTAATTTATTTTAATTTAATAAGAGTAGAACACTTACTTTTCAATAATATACTCTAACATATTCGTAGTATATGTATAACAATTATACCAACTCTTATTGGGATGTGGTTCGAACCAAGACCTTTCTTATAGAAATTAATGGGTAAGTTAAAAGTTAACGGAATATTCCGTTACTAAAGTTTATACTAACGGAACATAAGGTTATTTAAGGGAAGAAAATAATATAATAGAGGGTAAAGAAGGGAAATCATAAAAAATTACTAAAATCAAAATAATATGAACCATTCGTTTAAGTAATAATTACCACAAACATTTTTTCTACCCGCTAGAGCCTTAACTTTACTGGCTCTTATTAAGATTGTATGTAGATGTAGATGTAGATTAATAATAATGTCAAATAATAAGAATGATAATTATAAGCACAAATAAGGAATAAGGTCCAAATTGACCACTGAACGTAACCTGAAAGTGCAATTAGAGCACTAAATCAAAACCAAAAGTGCAATTAGACTACTAAACAACTCAAATATATGCAATTTCACCTAATAGCAAGTTACCATCCATTTCATCAGATTCAGTGGTCTAATTACACTTTCAGATTATATTCAGTGGCTAATTTGCACCTTATTTTTATTATAAATAACTAGTATTTTCGCCCGTGCGTTGCACGGAATTAATTTGTTATAATATTTTAAGAATATTTGGATCGATATACAATTACATAAATTATAACCTCGAATATTATATAGCGCAATTGATGAAATTAGTTGGATTGATTATGTTTTCTGATGTTTTCTTTGCTTGAATTAGAGCAAATAATTGTCCAATTACCCGTACGATTCACGTGGATAAATTTTTGTATTATTTATTTAGATAATAAAATTAAAGAAAATTATTTTTTTAAAAAAATATAATATTGAACATGTACATTTATTTGATTATAAGATTAGTGCAAAAGTATCACTCAATAACTTGAATAATATATGACTTGTTTGTTTACCATTATCTTAAAAAGATCTATATTTAATATAACTTAAGTAATTATATTATTACAAAAATAAATATGGAAAATGAGAAATAATTTAACTTTAATTATTACGGAGTATAAAAATAAATTCAACGACCGATATTTAGCTTAATTACGATAATAATTATTTAGGCAATTAATATTAGTCAATTACACTAAATTAATTATTTTTCGTTAATAGAAATATCAATTCGTATATACAAAAATTATTATTATTATATATTAAATATGTTCGACCTTCTGCAGTGTTCATGTCACACGTGTACAAATTTATTTGATCAACGACATCTAAAGTTGGTGAGGGGATTGCTCAACCTTCTAGTTAATAAATATTAATTATTATGGAGTACTATTTATTAATATAATTAATAATTAATATAATTAATTAATTAATATTTAATTTATATAATTATAATAATATAATTGGCGATTATATTTCCAATGAAATATTAATATATTCATTTTATTTTTTCTAATATTTTAATTTCCTTTTGAATATATTCATTTCTTTTTTCCTTTATAATTAGAATTATTTATTGTCATTCATTTTTCCTTCATAATTTTTTCCTAATATTTCATTTGGTGGTTACTAATTTGTTTATAGAGAAAACTGTGTTATATTTCCAGTGAAATATTAATATGTTCATTTCGTTTTTCCTAATATTTTATTTCCTTTTGAATATATTTATTTCCTTTTTCCTTCATAAAAAGAATTAATAAAAATTTGAAATATTTAATGCCCAAAAACATAAAATGCCTATGATTTCAACAGGAAAATATTTTATTAATTGCTTCTCAACTTTTACATCCATCTCTTAACAGATCCATTATCCTTTGCATCACATTGCTTATTACGCTCCAAATATCTGCATTTATAATTAAAGAATCAAGAGAGCTGGACATATAAGATTTCAAATATAAAAGAATAGTTAAAAAAATCAATTAAAAAAGAATAGTTAATACTTAGAATAAAAGTTGTAGTTATTTGACAAATTAGCTTACCTTTCGACAATTGAAGCTACCAATAATTAACCATAGCGCTTGTGATTGCAAAATATAAGAACCTGCAATGAATGTAACCAAAAAAATCAAAAAAAAAAAAGAAAAAGAAAAAGAAGAAAAGATAAGAACAGTAAAAAAAAAAAGCAATAAATATGTCACACTTTTATGGAGAAGGGTGGTTTTTCCTATGTACATTGATGTTTTCACAAACGAAAAACAACAGAACTAAGAGAGATTAAAATTGGTGTTGGTGGTGGACTGAGTTTCTTCTTGTATTTATAGCCATAAAGAGAGAGATGTATAGCTATTATTGTTAATTGGTAATAATTGGTAATTGGTAATTCATTTGATTACCATTCATATGTTTTCACCATTAACATAATAATAACATATCTTTTGGTAATAATTGCTAATTTGGTAATAAATAAATAGAATTGTAAACAAATAGGTATTGGAATATAATATATATGGAATTCAATTATAATTAATAGAATTTCATACAATTATAACTAATATATTTTTATATATTATTATATAGATATAGATATAGATATAGATTATTATTCTACCATAATAAATAAATAAATAAATCTATACCATAAACATTTGCCAGTGGTATTACATTAATGCATGTATATGTATTAATCTATATGAAATACAAATATATTGTCATAATAATTAATTACCATAAACAATTTTAAGTGGTATTACATTAATGCACGTATATGTATTAATCTATAAAATATAAATATACTATCATAATATAATTAATTACCATAAACATTTTTCAGTGGTATTACATTAATGCACGTATATGTATTAATCTATAAAATACAAATATACTATCATAATAATTAACATAATTACTAATAACGAATTACCATAATTACTAATAACTAATTACCAATCTATACTATATATAATACTCCGTATATTATGATTACCATAATTACTAATATTATGATAGAATAATATTAATGAATTATAATTAGAATAATAATTACTATATTACTAAAATGCCCCTACGTTTGGGTGGGAAATTTTGGAGGAGGATAATGTTTTTATATATAGTATAGATTTAACTCTTGGGTGGTTATGTGTGTGTGTGTGTGTTTTTCCATAATCATGTTAGAACCGTGCCCCATGCATGTGAGAACTACTTGTGAACAAATTCAAACCATTGATATAATTAATAGATCTAACGGTTGAAAATAAACAAAATTTTGTAATATTTATAAAAATGAACCCACTCATTTTAAAAATTTGTAATATTTATGACGTTTATTCTTTACTTAATTTCTCATCCATCAGATCTTACATATCAATGGTTTAGATTTGTCCACAAGTTCTCACCTGTGAGTGATTCTCATATGATTAGAATTCTAAATATATAGATAAAATTTGTTGGGAGTTTAATTTATAATTCTTAGTTGTATGAAGTAGACATTTTGATATGTTATATTTTGGAATCATATCCTATTAATTAACCATTGGACGTACCATTAAGAGACTTGGTATTTGATTAATGGCATTAAAAATTAAGCAATAATGACTTATATATTCTTATATCAAGAATAAACAAACATTGCTTGTAGCAAATTGTAAGAATTGAAAATTATTTGTAATTGTATTAGGGCAAGTACAAGATTGTTATTTAATGGAGCCAAAATTCTAGAGTGTCATCATTGATATACTTGCACAACCCCACACATATGTGCATACTCTCAAAATATTAAACAAAAAAAAATATAAAAGTATTTCCTAATGCAATTTGAAATATCTTTATCTTTATATTTATATTTAATATTAATAAGGCCAAATCTAATGCCACAAAATTTTCCCTCCAAAAGTGTGAATGGACTTTGAATAAAAAAAACGCAAAAATTTATAAATTCATGTAATCATTAATTAATTCTCGATTATTATATATCAGTTTTATTTTAATTACAAATATTTATATTAATAATTACAAATCAAATAAACATAATTATTAAATAAAAAAATTATATATATAAAGGAATAAAGCTCATATCACAATTTTATATATAAAATTTAATAACACTGTATAATTTAATATTTTACTACGTATCTTTTTAGTATGTGCGTCAACAAATGTCATATATATATATATATATATATATATATATATATATATATATATATATATATATATATATATATATATATATATATATGTATATATATATATATGTATATATATATATATATGTATGTATGTATATATATGTATGTATGTATGTATGTATCATGGTTGCAGTAGGCGCTAGTCGGGCGGTAGACTAGCGCCTAGCGCCTAAGTGGTCTAGGCGGTACCTAGGAGGCGACCTATAAGAAAAAAATAATTCATGTGTGTGGTGTATGTCATATATTATATTATATTATATTATATATATATATATCTTATTTCTCTTACTTACATAAATAAATAAATTTAAACATATATAAATTAAATATAATAATAAAATTAACAAGGCCGACTCGCTCGAGTTAACTCGACTAACTCTGCCGAGTTGGGCGCGTTAACTCGGTCAAATTTGGCCTAGTCGACTGCCAACTCGGCCCAGTCGGCCGAGTTAGGCGCTAGGTGGTCGACCACCTCGGCGGACGTCTAGGGAGCAGTTCACCTACGTCTAGGGAGCAGTTCACCTCGGTCTAGGATCGCCTAGCGCCTAGACTAGGATTTTTGCAACAGTAATATATATTGCTAGTTTGTAGTTTTGATTAGTTTTTTAATAGTTTGTAGTTTTGATTAGTTCTTTAATAATTTACAAAGAAATTTTTTATAATTTTTAATTTTAATTAGTTCTTTTTATAGTCAAAATAACATTTGATCTGAAATCATAACATTTATACTTAAATTTTTCATATAGTGCATCGCTCGGGTAAAATACTAATAATAATAATACCATACGAAATATGATGATTGATTGATAATAATATCCAAAAACTAATTTACATTGACAAGCTAGCAAGGTTGGTTTAGCCACTCATGGCATTTTTGATTTATGAAATATAATAAATTTTGAAATAATAGAAATGTTATCCTACGTAACATTTGGTTTACAATATGAAAAAATAAAAAGATTATGAGTAGCCGAGTAGGATACCAAATGGACTACAATAAAGAAGGAATATATATAATACGAATATAATGTTATTTCATTTTTTGGTTGGTTAGAAAATATAGAAATTAAATAATATTTAGTCAAATGTAAAAATACCATACTCAAAATAATAAATAAAAAGATAAAATGTGTGTAGTTATTAAAATTAGCTCTTTTTTTTTTCTTTTTTTTTCTTTTTCTGTCTGTAATGAGGGGAACTCATAATAACCACTATCTAAAGGGTGTATATATATATGGGTTAAACTCCGCTCCCATATAATAACTAGTAAACCTCACAGGATAAGTAAATTGCTTTAAGAAGATCTAGGATGACCGAGTCTAAACAAGAGGGTGTTAGCAAAAAAAAAAAAAAAAAACAAAACAAAACAAAACAAAAACAAACAAAACAAAACAAAACAAAAACAAAAAATAAAAAAAAACTCGTGACCTTTACGTATGAAAATCATAACGAAATATGATGATTGATTGATAATAATATCCAAAAAATAATTTACATTGACAAGCTAGCAAGGTTGGTTTAGCCACTCATAGCATGTTTGATTTATGAAATATAATGAATTTTGAAATAATAGAAAATATCCAAAAAATAATTTACATTGACAAGCTAGCAAGGTTGGTTTAGCCACTCATAGCATGTTTGATTTATGAAATATAATGAATTTTGAAATAATAGAAATGTTTGATTTATGAAATATAATGAATTTTGAAATAATAGAAAATATCCAAAAAATAATTTACATTGACAAGCTAGCAAGGTTGGTTTAGCCACTCATAGCATGTTTGATTTATGAAATATAATGAATTTTGAAATAATAGAAATGTTTGATTTATGAAATATAATGAATTTTGAAATAATAGAAATGTTATCCTACGTAACATTTGGTTTACAATATGAAAAAATAAAAAAATTATGAGTAGCCGAGTAGGATACCAAATGGACTACAATAAAGAAGGAATATATATAATACGAATATAATGTCATTTCATTTTTTGGTTGGTTAGAAAATATAGAAATTAAATAATATTTAGTCAAATGTAAAAATACCATACTCAAAATAATAAATAAAAAGATAAAATGTGTGTAGTTATTAAAATTAGCTCCTTTTTTTTTTCTGTCTGTAATGAGGGGAACTCATAATAACCACTATCTAAAGGGTGTATATATATATGGGTTAAACTCCGCTCCCATATAATAACTAGTAAACCTCACAGGATAAGTAAATTGCTTTAAGAAGATCTAGGGTGACCGAGTCTAAACAAGAGGGTGTTAGCAAAAAAAAAAAAAAAAAACTCGTGACCTTTACGTATGAAAATCATAAACCACCCATTAGGTCATTTCTCGGGGTAAATTAAGGGTGTGAGTATGTGACTATGTTTCTCATAGTCATATCTTAAATTGATGATTTGAGGATTTCAAATTACGTATTCTGTTAAACTGTTACAAGTGGATTTAGCATATTCTAAATTCACTTATAAGTCGCCCGGCTTTCAACATTTGTATCCAAAACATGTATGAAACTTAAGATAGAACTAACAATTGTTGCTATAAGAGGATCAAAATAGTCACCTTAGTACATAACCCTATAGTATAACTAACAACTAATTTGACCATTCTTATCTATTTTAATTAAAAACCAAAATAGTGCAATTCATAACCATATATTATCAAACTATATGTTCCATTGATGAACTTCACCAAGAATAATATATTGACAAATGAATGAGTCCAACTTAAGATGTGAAATGTGGCGAAATTTTTCCATAGAATCTAACATTAAAAGGCTAATCTATATCGATACTGTATGTGCATGTGAAGGAGACACGTAAGTGTAGAAATAATTTAGATTTGGTTGACTTAATTAGACGTCGTTTGTTTACTCGCTTTTATTAACGGATTCCAAACAGATTTCATTAACTGCCAACGCCTCGTGTTTCACAACTATCATCTGCTCCTAAAAATTGTGTACCGGCAGAAGCGTGTAAATTTATAATTTATAAATGAGTTAATACAAGGTTACAAATTAGGACCTAGTTAATTGAGTATAGAAAAATTATTCTGTAACCGAAAAGAAGAGTCATATATTTTACGGTATTGATTTTAAAGATTGCATTTATACTTTTGGTAGGACCTCATATATTATTTATAAAAATGGGACCACAAAAATCCAAAAATCGACTCATGCCTAAAAACGTTTAGAATTATAAATTGTATAAAGATTTAAAGAATCAAAGCACAACTCACAAAGTATTAATATTAGAGTACTTGATTTTGATTTTTTATTACATTTTTTGGTTTGTGACCAATTCGAACAATTTAGGGCTATTTCACTAAAAATAGCATTTGTTTGAGCAAAATAACCTATTTAAAAAACACAAAAAAAATAGCTAATCGGCGCGATTTATGCAACACTGGTTAATACTTAAGAAGGTCATCGACTATAGTGATTTTTTTCAATTTCGTCCTAAATGACTTTGGTGACCCATTGTAGTCCCAGACTTATTATTATTTTTTTTTGAGCACTACTGACTCCGTTACAATGTAGTATTTAGCTACTTTCTCAACTTAATGAAGCACAAAGAGTCAACAGTTGACTCCACTGAGACTCGAACCCACTCTCATCATCCATGTGGGAATGTTAACCAGGACACCGTATGCCACTAGACCACAAGGTCTTTGGCTTCTCCTTCAACCATTGAACGAACCTAGATGGAGGTATTTCGTAGCTCTCTCTGGTTATAAAACAAAGAGGAATTTCTCCTTATGAAATTAAAGGCAAATATTGCAATTATTAAATTGTCTCTCAATTTAACACTAATTAGATATAATAACAAATAGAGAACTATATTAAGTAAAAACACAAAAGTCTGGGACTACATTAGATCACCAAAATTATTTAGGACGAAATTAAGATAAACCATTATAGTTGGGGACGATTTTGAGTATTAACTCATTTATAAATATTCATAGACAGAAAGACTATCCCTTACATTATTACTTCTAAAGTTCTAAACTATTAAAAGATTTTTTTTTTCTACTTATGATTTATCCAATTTTAATTATAATCTTTATTTATTTGTCTTTAAAATTTTACCATTTTGTTTTTATCTTTTTCAACTTAAAATCTTGTAATTAATTGCTAAAAAATGTCACACGTGACACAATTCAAGTGACTAAGAATATCAATTAGACCAACTCGTTCGGTTTTGGGCTAGTCATATTAGGCTATTGAGCTTATCGTTTCGGACTAGCCATATCAGGCTGTTGGGCTTATCGATTAGGGCGAATCAAATATTTTTTTTTTATTGGGTTCAAAATTATTGGCCCTAACTCTAAAACTTCATGCTATTTGGCTTATCGGGCGGACTCAACTAAAACTTTTAACACTTTTAAAATAACGTTCTAAACTTTTAATTTTAATAAGCTAGCTAGTGCATTTACACTAAGGGTGCGTTTGGTTCGCATATGGGAATCGGAATCGGAATCGGAATCGGTATCAAATACTTGGTAATAGTAATGGGTTTTGGTGAAAGTATTTAACATATTTGGTAATTGGGTGGAATGGGAATGATTATTAATAGTTGAGGAAGAAAGGAGGAAGGGAGATGAAACTCTTATTTAATAAGGGTATGGGTTTTGTCATTAATGGGGTATTCTAAACCCATAGTAGCATTCACAAAACCTATCAACCAAACACAAACAATCACTTTCATACCCATTCCTTATGCCTAAACCCACCAACCAAGCACACCCTAAATATAAATTTATACATCACTAATTAATCTAAACCTTCATTTCCAAATTTCAACTAAAAATAATTAATATATTTAAAATATAATATACTCCGTAATATTTATAGAACGTTTTTTTTTAATTTTTTATTTTCATAAAAATATTTTATTTTGTGATAAATTTATTACTATATTATTCTCTTTAGTTAAAAACTAAATTAAAAATGCTAAAGATGAGTTTACTCATAAACTCCATGTAATTTTGTTCCACATCATTTCTGTAACAAAGAACACTCTTAAACGACTTAGACTATGGGGCTAGCCCACTAAGTTTTAGGCTAACCTGTTCAACCCACCGAGCTTATATTGGTTTTGGGTTTATCGAACTGATTTTTTATTGAGCTAATTGTGAGCATAAATATAATATGTGCAGTCCAATTATCAACTTAGGCTTTTAGTTGAGAAGGAGCACAAGCTTTAATTTGGTATCAGAGCCATGCAAAAGGTCATGGGTTTGAATCTTCGCGTCACCCACAAAAAGAGACTTCCACGTGTTTCTTGGTTGGAATCCACCGCACACGTTGAGGGACTTCCACGTGTTGCTTGGTTGGAATCCACCGCACACGTTGAGGGACGTGTGAGTATAAATATAATATGTGCAGTCCAATTATCATCTTAGGCTTTTAGTTGAGATGGAGCACATGCTTTAATTCTAATTAAAAATTTGTAGTCCTAACCTTAAAATTGTACACTCTTAGGGCTAGCACATTGATTTTACACTAAGATTGACATCCCTACAAATGACAATTTTTAGGACAAAAATGTCGCGCTTCTACTAAAATATCATTTTTTTGAGTTTATACATTATTTCACTAAATTGGAAACCATATAGTGCATGATCCACATTACAAGATAAACCATTAATAAATATGTTTATTTTTAGTATATT
The DNA here is from genome assembly GCF_003576645.1 of Ipomoea triloba. Classification (NCBI taxonomy): domain Eukaryota; kingdom Viridiplantae; phylum Streptophyta; class Magnoliopsida; order Solanales; family Convolvulaceae; genus Ipomoea; species Ipomoea triloba. The sequence goes on along the minus strand of NC_044919.1, from coordinate 23,599,276 downwards.
AAAAATTTATTTTTAGTGTGCTACCGGTTTATTTTTTGAATTTTCATTTTTAGGATATTACATAAAAATGAATATTTAGTAAATTAAAAACAAACTTTTAATATATTAAATATGAACACTTATTAATGGTCTATTTACATGTGTCCACAGTAGAATTTGTCCCGCTAATAAGACTAGATCCAACTTTAGCAGAACTTATTTTAAAATTTATAATTCTTATTTTAAACTAAAAATAAATTATAAAGTTTGCTTGATAAAAAATTATCAATTTGAAATAAATTGTCATTCTATCTTATTTTCAGACGTTATGCATGTTTTATAACGTTTATGAAATAAATTCATGAATTTTAGTTATTTTTCACTTTTATCCCTATTACTTAATATAAATAAATGACACCTACTACCATTATTTAATTAAGGAATAATATGCAAATTGACCACGTAACGTAACCTAAAAATGCAATTAGGTCAATAAATAAAAAAATGTGCAATTAGACCACTAAACACTCCAAATGTATGCAATTTCACCTGATAATAAGTCACCACCATTTCATCAGGTTGCCTGCGTATGTGGATAGTAAGTTGACATTTTTAAATAATTTTTAATAATAAACTTCAAAAATAAAAAATTTTATAAATTTTTTTTTTAAAAAAAAAAGGTCGGCATCCGGCAGCCACCCCCTTCCCCACCTTCCCCTTCGTCTCCAGTTGGATATCTTCGTCTCCGCCAGAGACGAAGGAGGGGGTGGTCGGCGGCCACCCAGCATTTTGTTTCGTTTTTTTTTATATATATATATTTATTTTATTTTTTATTTTTATTCTTTTTAAAAAAATTTTAAAAGGTTTATTATTAAAAATTATTTAAAAATGCCAACTCATCATCCACATAAGCAGGTAACCTAATGAAATAGATGGTAATCTACTATTATGTGAAATTGCATGCATTTGGAGTGTTCAGTGACCTAATTGTACTATTCGTTTATTCATTGGCTTAATTGCATTTTCAGGTTACATTCAACGACCAATTTGCACCTTATTTCTTTAATTAAAACTCTCCCACTCCCCTCCCCTATAAGAGACATTCAAACAAAAAAAATTTACTTGTTCGTCCTAAGCAAGTAAATGTCTAGAAGAGGGTGGGAGGGCGGACAGGGTTGAATAAATTTGTAAAACTTTTGTAAGATTGTGAGTTTCGTAGCATAAGTCTTTGACTTGCCAAGTTCATGTCTAGCTTGGTTTGGTTTGTTTGAATATGTGAATTATGGATCGATCAAAAAATTAGAAAGACTTAAGGTAAAGTAGAAAGAGAGATTTATAGTAGTTCGTAACACTAGATGTTGCTTGAAAGTATACCTTTTGATTCTCTTTTGTATTCGTAGTAACTTCGTGAACTTTGGGTTCTCCTTTTATAGACACGGAGAGTTAAGTGTTGATTCAAATTTAAACATTTTCGTTGTTACTCAAGCAAGTGGTAGCCGTTCAAAAGCTACCACAACCCTCATTTTACGCTGCCATAGTTCTTATTTTGCACTTCCATAATCCATAGGATAAGGACTACTTCCCCATTTGCGTAAAGCAAAACTTTTCAACAAAAGGTCTATCTTCTTATAGCTTATTATATAATATTTGTTTCCTTGATAGAACTATAGGTGTCATATATACTTGAAAGATATGTCCAACAACTATTTTATACCTTAGTGTTCTCGAGCACCTTCCTCATATAAACTCCTTTCGGGGTTGATACATTTTTGTTTTCTTGAAAAATCAGCCCTTGAACACTTGATAGGTGTTGAGTAGAGACAAACAAACCCTTCAGATTTGTTCCTTCCGGTAGGACTTTCTTCTGGCTATGCTTCCTTCCGATAAGCGATCACCCACTTGGAACGAAAGTTGTAGTGCTTATAAAAAGAGTTTCTATGTCTAAATGAATAGATTACAAGTATTGAATTAGGGATTCTAATTTCCTAGCATACACTTGAATTAGCATCTTCAAAAGCTATAAATACTTAATCCGAACACTACTTTTCAACCTTCCCTTATTTTCATTTTTCTTTTCTTTTACTATATATTCTTCTTTCTCCTCTTGTATAATTAATATTTGTATTATTTATTCCAACACTTGTCAACTTTTATTATTATTATTATTACTAGTTTTTCTTATGCGCGATGCGCAAAAAATAGGTGCCCAATATTAATACTTTGTATTAAAATTTTAAATTTATTTAAATTTTAATATAGTAAATAATAATAATAATAATAATCATATAATAATAATAATAATAATAATAATAAAATTATGTATAATTAGATATTTATATTTAAAAAAATAACTAACATACAACTCTAATATTTAATGTGTATATATTATTATTATTACTAGTATTTTTGTCCGTGCGTTGCACGGAATGGATTTGTTATAATATTTAAAGAATATTTGGATCAATATACAATTATATATATTATAACATCGAATATTATATAGCGCAATTGATGAAATTGATTGGATCGATTATGTTTTCTGATGTTTTCATTTGAATTAGAACAAATAATTGTCCAATTACCCGGGCGTGGATAAATTTTTTTAATTATATATTGAGATAATAAAAATAAAGATGAAATTATAAAAAATTCTAATATTGAACGTGTACATTTATTTGATTATAAGATTAGTACAAAAATATTACTCAATTAATTGAATAATATATGACTTGTTTGTCTAAAATTATCTTAAAAAGATCTATAAGTAATATGACTTATATAATTATATTATGACTTATATAATTATATTATTACTAAAATAAATATGAGAAAATGAGAAATAAATTAATTGTAATTATTATAAAAATAAATTCAACGACCAGTGCTTAACTTAATTATCATAATAATTATTAGGCAATTATTATTAGTCAATTACACTAATATATGTGTAATTATACTTTTATACTTTAAGTATATTCATTTTCCCCATATTGCATTTAGTTTTATCTTCCTCCTCCATATTTGAATGAATTAATTTTGATTATTATAAAAATCTAACAACCCATGTTCAATTAATTTTTTTAAAGTTTAAATAACTTAGAGTTTTCAAAAGGAAAGTATAATTAACTATTAAAGTTTTTAAATAATTTTCAGTCAATTAGTAATATCCTTTTCTTTTCCCGATAAATGATTTTACTTTTATTAATAGTGTTGATACGTGAGTATACATATTATCAATTTATAGATATTAGTTAATTTCTATTTTACATTTTCTTAACAAATAAGCTTTATTAATTATTTGACCAATAAAATATTTCATTAATTGACTACAAAAGTTTAGGCGGGGAATGAAATAGGAGGATTTTACTTTTATATATAGTATAGAATATAGATTACGATCTTTTTATATTTTAAATCAATTAGTAATATCATTAGTAATATCACTGAACTACACACAAAGCTGCAATTAGGCTATCGAGCTCAAAAAGAATGCAATTGGATTCCTGAACTATATAAACTCATGCAATTAAGTACAAATTGACATGTTTTCAAAAAAAAAAAACCCAAATTGACCTGTTTACCTACAATTGTGATGACATGGTGGTTACTAATTTTAAAATAAACTTTTTAAATAATTTTAATTAAAATAATTAAATAATAATAATAATAATAATACAATTTAAAAAAAAAACAGACGTCTCCGACAGTTCTTCTATTTTTTTAATTTTTTTAATTATTAGTGCCGATTGTTATGTGTAAATTAATATCAGGCAACCTTATCTAGGGAAAATGAAAAGAATTACGTAGTAATATTTACCTAATTTTCGTTCCATTTTTAATTGATGATGTAGAATATTATTATTGAAATATTTTCGTTTCATTTTTAATTTCCGTTCCTTTTTTAATTTATCTTTAATATTGTTTATAATATGCCTTTATTATTTATGATGTAGAATGTTTTCCTTTGTTAATTAAATTGCAATGATATGACCATTTCCTTTTTCAATTTAATTAATTATGGATATTTTATTTTTTATTTACAGTCAATTATTAATATTCATTTCCTTTTATATATTCAATCAATTAGTAACATCAGATTCATTTTTAGTCGATTTTTTTTATTTTTTAGTAACATCAGATTCATTTTTAGTCGATTTTTTTTATTTTTAGTTAATTAGTCAATTAGAATAATAGATCCACTGGTATTTTTACTTAATTAGTCAATTAGAATAATAGATCCACTGGTATTTTTACCTAATTTCTGTTCTATTTTTAATTAATGATGTAGAATATTACCTAATTTCTGTTCTATTTTTAATTAATGATGTAGAATATTATTATTTTTCTGTTCTATTTTTAATTAATGATGTAGAATATTATTATTTAAATATTTTCATTCTATTTTTAATTTACCTTTACTATTGTTTAAAATTTAAAATATGCCTTTACTATTCTTATGTTTTTATATATAGTATAGATTAATATTATGCTAATTATGATGTCCATGTATTATGAATAAGTATGGTAATTAAGGAGTATATATTATAATTAAAAAATAATGTATATTTTAATTTCGTTTAATTATGGACGTAATATGTGTATGTTTAATTTTCTTTAATTTTATCCGTAATATATATGTGTATGTTTAATTTTCTTTAATTATGTATGTAATATGTGTACCATTAATTTCTTTAATTGATTAGATAAAATTATGGCAAGTATAAAAAACCGTTTAATAAAAGTATAATGTTTGAACTAATTTCTCAATGACCATAATTATTAAGATTTTATTCCAAAGTAACCATTAGAATAATTTTATATGTGTAATAATCTGTGAATTGAAATAATTTACATAATTGTATGGACGTAATAATATGTGAATTAGCATAATAATACGTGAATTGAAATAATTATCATAATTTTGTTAATATCCTCTAATTATGGATGTAATATGTGTATTATCAATTTCGTTAACTGATTTGATAAAATTTATATTACGAACAACAATATTAATTCATTAGTTGTCATAATTTTTAAGATTTTATTCAAAAGCAATCAAATGAAATGCACGGGTAACTGACATCATCTGAAGTAAAAATATATAAAATTATCGTAAGAATGAAATCTCTATGTTTAATGACCATAATAAATTTAGATGTTAAATATAGTGTAATTACCACGGATTATTTAGATGGTAAATAGTATATGGTAATTACCTATATAGATTAGCATATTAAACGGATTAACATATGGAACAATGTTATAAAAAAGGAAGGAAGCCTTTTAGATAAAATATATTAGGAATAATATCAATTAAATAAAATATCATAGGAATTTCTCAATTCTATATTTATAATTACCTTTATAAACAGATTTAATAGGAAAATTTAGTTACAAACTTATATTAAGAGTTATGGATTATTATTATTATTATATTATTATTATTAGGAAAATTATATTAAGAATTTTAGATTATTATTACTACGGAGTATTATATTATTATTATTATTATTATTATTATTATTATTATTATTATTATTATTATTATTATTATTATATTAACATAATAGATTTTAAATCGAGGCTACAAAATTTAATATTATTATTTCATTTATTCAAGTATAGTAATCACCATTTTTTAACTAATAAGTGTGAATTAGTATTGTGCATTAATGATAAAGATTAATAATAATTGGAATCAACAATCAATGATACAATAACCCATGTTTAGCTTCCAATGCACCATTTTTTATAAAAATGAAGAATTGGAATGGTAAAACGAACAATTGGAATGAATAATTGAGGATTTATTCAAGTATAGTAACCACCATTTTTACCAAATTACATAAGCATCCGTAAATGGGGAAGATTAAGATTGCAAATTCTACAATATATAGATGAGCATTCGTAGATTGCTAGTTATTTTGCACAGTACAACTAAAAAGATTGATAGTTAAATAAGGTATTATCATTCAAAATCTTGTAATACAAAGTTACAATACAATGTTTTTCCATTAGAAATTACCAATCAAAGTAATGTGATTAAAATATATAATTATAGAAAACATTTGATTGTTCACTACAATCACTCTGAAAATTGTAATTTTACATACGTGATACGCCCATGGCAAAATTGGCCTAGCTACTTGAAACCTTATCAGCAAAAATTAAAGCATATTGAGCTGTTAAAATCAAACTAAATCACAGTACTACAAAATACTCTATGGAATGCAGACTACACCATAAGGATCTCCAACATGCAGAATGAATCAACTAAAAATTAAATCATACCGCATACCAAAACAATTCTACGCGTGTTAAAGTTCGATCTTCGAATTCGTAGAATTACAGATTATAGATCTCTAACTAATAGTGAGAGCACATATATTGGTACGTTGTGAGAGAAGAGTCATTTCTTATCATTATATAGTGGAGGATAAACATAATATGGAAGATTTTTCAAAAGGAAAGTATAATTAATTTTAATTTTATGTAAATATAGATGATTGACATGTAAAACTTTTAACTACAATATTATATAATTTTTTCATTCTAATATAGTTAATTACATGTCAATTATATAAATATATATAGATATATAGATATAGATATAGATTATCATATCACTAATCACCAATCACCAATTAATTAATTAATATCAATATCAATCTATATAAATATAAATATTAATATATAACAATATTACCATATCACTAATCACCAATCACCAATTAATTATTGTTTTTTAAAATAATCACCAATTAATTAATTAATATTAGTATATATTAATATATTATATATTAATATATTATATATTAATATATTAATATTAAGAATAATACCATATACCATATTATCAATTATCAATTATATATCACCAATCACCCATCACCCATTAATATTAACAATATTACCATATTATCATATTATCATTATCATATATTACCATAATAATATTATAGGATGGATAATTAATAAAATAATAAAATAATAAATAAACAAAATAAATGATTTTACCAAAATACCCCTAAGTTTTAGGGGGAAAATTTGGGAGGAGGAAATTGTTTTTATATATAGTATAGATTATTATTGAAGAAGATAAGAAAATATATGGTGGATGCATGTGCATAGTAATAATAGTGGAAAAAATAACCGAAGTTATAACGGTAGGGGTATATTTGTCCAAAATATTATGTAGTACAACTTTTATGACATAATGTACAAAAAAAACTTAACGGAAAAAACGGACATAAATGAGGGGTATAACATTCATTCACATTTATTATGTTTTTAGATTATTATTATTATTATAAACATAGTTTGTTTTCTTTCTTTGGTATTTTGAATGGATGTATTAATTAGTTGAATAACAATATTGTTCGCTAGAATTAGTTGAACTATATGAAGTTAATTCAATATTATAATGTGCGTATTTCTATCTCATCACAAGGTTATCTCATTTTATTAGTAATTTATACTTCTAATTACTCAACTTGTTGGGTTACATTATGCATAAACTATAGGTAAACTATAGGGTCACACACTCACACTTATGTGAGACCATTGATCTCACGGATCTTTATTTGTGGGACGGATCGGATCGAGTTAATATGAAAATAAAATACTTATGTTGAAAAATGTAATTAATACTAATTAGAACTAAAATGTTTGTTTGTTACTTATAAGGGAAAATGTAATGGTTTTATATAATGTAAAAGTATTACATTTTTTTTTATCAAAAGTATTATATTACATTTTCCCTTATAAGTAATGTTGACAAGTGTTTATTACTTATATGAGGAAATGTAATACTTTTAACCAAAATATAAAAGTATTACATTTTTTTCCTTCAAAAGTATTATACTTTTCATATAAGTAATAAACATTTTATTCTTAATTAGTATTATATTTTTCAGTATAAATATTACATTTGATTTTGACCCGACCTGTGTCACAGGGAAAAATTCGAAGACGGTCTCACACAAGTTTTAAAAAATAAAAATAAAAAGACCCCTAACGAACATTCATTACTACATATTCTTCACGTATATATGCATAATGAATCTAGGTATTTAGTGCCTACACTATTGATATTTCATCTAATTTAGCACAAACAGAATGTCGAATTTTCCGGTTTGATTTATTGAAAAAGTGTTATGCGATATGATACGTGAACATCATATGAAGGACTAACTTTAACCGAAACTAGTTGTTACCAAGTGCCGGTAGCGTATCTGTTCACAACCCTGAAGTGCTTAGCAGGTTTATTTGGATGTTTAGACAATTGAAAAATGTGTTACGCGGACTATAGTCTCACGTGACTTGTGTCATACCTCTAGTAACTAGTAAGGGCGTGTTAATTTCTACTGCTGTGGGGTGTACCCCCTCTCTTGATAAAAAAAAAAAAAAAATTAGCCTCGCGTGAGTGGGCCGATAAGCTCCAAACAACACGTGGACTATAACCTTTTTTTTTTTTTTTTTTTTTAATAGAGTAACGCGAAGATTCGAGCCCATAACATTTGGCATGAGGTTGGCTTTGATATTAAATTGAGACATTTTTTCCATTTCAACTAAAAGCTAAATTGCATATTGGTGATTATATATTATATGCTCAACATAAACATCAATTTTGTGGTCTTATTGATGACAGACGACTCTCAAAAGTGCTCAGTAACTCTTCTTTTTTTTTTTTTCTTTTTATTTCTGTAGCGTTCATATAGTTTTAGTATCTATTGGATGGAAATAGGTCAAGATGGCTACATTTACCCCTCTATACATTCTTTACTTGGTCACGTGTGCTTCGCGGTGAATGAATTTTTTCGAAACTCACCCGTGGCCCTGTTTCACTAGATATAGTTATTCACAATTGTTTATCTTATTGTTAAAATAATATTTAAATTATTAAACATACTAAAATTTACTAAAAGTATATTAAAACATAAAATACTGTCAAAAGCTTTGTAGTGAAACGACATAGCTATGGTCTTCCTAATTGAGAGGTCACACAGATTCAATTCCCAGTGTGAATAGTATTTAAAAAAAAAAAAAGAGCATAGAATACTAAAAGTTTTCCAATACAATAACTAAATTATACATTTTTTATTCAAATAACTTATCTATTTAGAAATAGAAAAGTAAAATTCAATGTAAGAAATATTAAACTACAAGTGCTTATTTTACTGTTTATTAATAGTAAGTGTTGTATAAGACCGTCACACACACACACAAGAACTATTAATTAATTAATTAATTAATTAATTAATTTTGTATTAGATAAAGCAAATAAACATAATATAAAGTTATGAACCCAAAGTGGAAAATAAATAGTTGAGGGGCAATCCCAATCAAATTGGGCAATTTATTGTATGAACTATGTTCCACGCAGCTATGTGGACCATGAATGTAAAATATACATTTTTAATATACTAAAAGTACATTATTTATGTACTGAATGTACATTATTTGATAATATATAAAAAAATCATATAATTTAAAATAATGTACTTTTAGTATATTAAAAATGTACTTTTTTTTTTATTTATGGTTCACATAAATGTTTACACCATGATCCATGGAATAATGATTGAACAAATTGATCAGGTTGTTGATTTTGTAACCATAGATTAGAAGTTTAACTCAAAATGGGAGCGCCTTATTGACCTACTTGATTTGAGCAATTTAATTATGAACAGCCTAAGTTGTTTTACTTTCTTGTGATCTTTTGCATGCTAGAGTTACAAAATAGAATTTACCCTGCACACATCGAGTAGTGAGCTAGACCAAACGTGGAAATATTATAATACTAAAATTCTCTTCAAAATGCATAGAAAGATATTTTTGAACTTAAAAAGTGTTACGTGCTTCAAATAGTACATTTTCTAAGTTGATGAAGAGATTTTAAGCCGAAAGGACAAAAGATGACAGAACTTTTGAAATTGTGTACCAGAACTTTAAAAATAGTAGTTGGGAATCAAAGATGAAAAATGATGGTATAATGCCCATGTGTATAAAAGAAAAACTCTTTGTTATTTTCCTTTTTCAAAATGGTATTTTTCATGATATTATAATGTGGTTTCGTTTCAAAAAATTCATGAAGTGACATTTGTTATCTTATCCCGATTAACTCAATATATCTATTTTGGATTTTTGTTTGTCACAGTGGTGGGGATTGTGAAATGTATTGCACCTATGGCCTCTACTATTAATTTACCCAACAGATGAAAGAGGATCTGCTCTATACTGTAAAAAAATGCCTATTATTATTATTATTATTATTATTATTTGTATTAATTTTTTACAGACAAAATTTTGTACCGAGTATCATATAAAATAAATTTACCAGATTAATTAATGGGTCTTTACAGCACTTAAATATATAAATGTAATTTTGTAGTGTTTGGTTACTTAAAAAAATTAATTAAAACCAAAAAAAAAAAAAATTTTTTATATGAATAATGTTGCATATCACTCTTATATTTATCCTTCCAATCTTTTTCTTTCAATTTGACATTATATGGTTGGACTTTTTAATATTTAATTGTTAATTACATTTTTTTTTAAATTAGTGATATGATCAGTAAATTCATAAACACTCAATGAGTGGAAGATATTTCTAAAAAGGAAATTTAGAAACAATTGTTATATCATAGGCCACGGTTTATATTGCATTATGCACCCTAATATAAAAATTTTGTACCTTTAATTAACAAATTCTGTACCTACATCTAACCGTTTCTTCCATTTAGAAAGGGAAGAACATTTTCCTTTATATATATATATATATATATATATATATATATATATATATATATATATATATATATATATATATATATATATATATATATATATATATAT
>NC_044919.1:23382924-23588095 GCF_003576645.1 Ipomoea triloba | reverse complement strand
TATATATATATATATATATATATATATATATATATATATATATATATATATATATATATATATATATATATATATATATATATGATTTGTGACATTAAGGGCCGTTTACTAACTGGAAAATTTCTCTAATTTTCTGAAATTTTGGAAAATTGAATAACAGAAAACAGAAAATATGTTTACTAGCACAGTTCTCCATTTTGAAAACAGGAAACGATTTTTCAGTTTTCTAGAAAACTAGAACACTATTAAAAACTGTTTTCTAAATGAAAAACAGAATCATCTATCATCTATTAGACTATATGTCACTATAACCACATTCTTACCATTATCAATTTACATTTTATTCATTACTATGATTACATTCATCATCATCTTCTACCTTTTCTACTTGCATTACTTATTTAAACATAATTTATATGTTTATGCTTAAAATTATACACCATTCACATTATCAAAATTAAAAATTGAAATCTATTCAACGCTTTATATTTTGATTGAACTCAATTGATTATTGGTTCAAATATATTTAATTATGTTACATCGGACACAAGTTTGGTCTATGTATTGGATATCAAAATTTCACATATATTACTATATTAGAATTCAAAATAAAAATTATATATTATATACATGTCATTCAAATGAATATTTCAAAAAATATTTTAAATATTAGCTCAAAAATATTAATATTTTCTACACTAAATTTTATTTAAACTTATATGTTATATACATACATAAATTTGGTTCGGATATTAAATGTAATATATATATATATATATTTTTTACATATATTGGACTTAATAGTAAAAATTATATTTATTTTATTTAAACCAAATATATTTTAAAAATATTTTAAATATAAGGTCTAAAACTCACTTAAAATTAAACTTATGTTAATTTTATAACGTTAATCTAAAAAAAATAAATTTGAAAATATAAGTGTTAGTAAACAAGTTTTCTAAACAAAAAACAAAAAATAAAAAACAAAGAATGAAAACTGAAAAATTAGAAAACAAAAAATAGAAAACAATTTTCTGTTAGTAAAATAGCCTTTAAGGTTTCAACAAATCAAACTACGAAGGTTTTTGTTTGATAAAAAGTGTTACTTTAAATATAAATACCATTTAATTGGTTAAAAATGTATAAGAACTACAATCAAGTTAGTTGTACGGTTACCAAAAACAATAAGAACTACTTAATGACATTAATACAATTGGCATTTTCAAAAAGAAAAAAAGGGAACATAGAAAAGCAATTATGAATTGCGTATTATTCGATTACGAAACAATCTTTTGATGATATTCATAGTGATGTATGATGCTACCCAACACCAAATAATAATTTACATAATTATTATATTATTATTATTATACTAAATTATATATGTAGCTCCATAATCAATTACTATTAAATTATTTACCAAATGTATAAGCACAAAAAGAAAGTAGGAGATGCATGAACCAAAGCATTTAAAATATCGGCAAAATCCTAGGTTTAGAAAAACACAGGCACAAAACGACAACGTCCTAGATCACATAGGTCCGGATCACATACAACCGCGTGCACCTTATTATCATAGGCGGGAGTATTAACACCGTTAACAAACCATCAAACTCCATCTTAGGTATTAAGTACATACAACACTCCAAAAGGAAATCACAAATATTTAGTCATACAAACAATACGTATGATCAAGGTACGGTGTAGAACACCTGGTGCTGCTGCGTAGCACCAAAACATTCCTCCACGGGGCCCACCAGGAAAGGATCAAACGAGTCGAACTGGGCACCGGTCCCACCCAACTGAGTCGGCTCGGGTTCCAGCCCGAGGAACGATTCCAAGTCTGATATCTGAGCCTTAAGCTCGGATCCGCCCTGGTTATGGTGGCCGTCCGCCGCTCCCACCGGGTAGTACGGCGGCGCGTGGCTCAGAACGACTCCGGTGTTCATCAATGGGGAGGGGTTCAGGCTCGCCGCCGTAGCAGAGGAGGAGCCGGAGCTTTCCTGAGGGCTGTGATCCCTGCCGCAGCTTGGCTTGGTCGCCGGAGACGGCGGCGGAGACGGGAAGTTGAGCTTGGCCTTCTTGCCACGGATGCGAGTGGCTGCCACGTCATACGCCCTGGCCGCTTCCTCCGCCGTGTTGAACGTCCCCAGCCACACTCTAACCCCTTTCTGAGGGTCGCGAATCTCCGCCGCCCATTTCCCCCACGGCCTCTGCCGGATTCCTCTGTAAACGTTCTTCCTCGCCCTCTTCTTCTCACTTTTCTCCGCATTTTCAGCTCCTCCATTTTTGCACACTAAAACTTCAAGTCACTCCATATAAACCAACCTATATCATAAAGTTACCTCTACTCTACATGCACCTAAAATTATACCTATAAATACGTATAATTCCAGGTATATACATATACGATGCGCAGTATTACATAAAAAAATGTTGAATTCTCACCGAGATTCTCACACCTAGACTCGACATGACATTTAAAATGATGTAAGTCACGATAACTGCCTCAGCAGACATGTCTGAATACACAAAAGATCTGCTCAATTTAAACATAAAGCTTTATATTGTGATCTCTTCTTCAAATATTACTTACCAAACTAGTAAGTTAAACTAGTGGTAGCTTGATGGACCGTATTATTGCATATACGAGTCGTATACGTAAGGATGTATAATACTTGTAATTATGCGTGTATATATATAATATATACATACACGTATCCCACATATCGATGCAAAATTCTGAAAATTTCTCCATTCAAAAAACAGCAGTTACAGGTCTCTGCAGCCATCAAACGCTGCCACGTTGGGAATTACTACACATGCCAGGTTTTTATGCATCATGCAATCATTCCATACCACAAAAAATTATCTTTTATGACGTCATTTTATTACCTAGAAATACACTATACGTATGCAGATTAAAAATGAAAATGATTTAAATAATAATTTAAAAAAAAAAAAACAAAAGAAATGTTACCTTGATTTAGGCGGTTGGTAGCATCGGGGAGAGTGGAGGGGGAGCTTTGTTTGAGGGCATTAATGGCGGATGAGGAGTTGAAGGACCAAAGCTCAGAGATGGGGTCGAGCTCGGCCCAGAGGTCATGGGTGGAGATTTTGCGGCGACGGCGCTCGGAGATTGGGTCGTAATCGGAGATGATTGCACCCCCACACATCTTTCGCTCTGTGTTTTCCGGTGAAGATTTCTAGAGACTCAACATTAGAGAGAGAGAGAGAGGGGTTTTGTAGGTGGTTTTATAGGGAAACGGTTACGCCAATCAGCCAATAAGGGTAGAAAGGACAAAAAATAGGGGGAGAGATCCAACGGCGGAGAAGGCTTTATCACTTTAATTGAGAATTGAGTGGGGTCCACGCTCCAAAACGAGGAGGGTAACGGACCGGTTTTCTGGAACTTTGGTGTGTATCCGTAAGATGTGTGAGTTGGTGGGGCCAGCGGGTTGGACTGAAGCTCTTTTTGGTTGTTTTCTCGCTACCATTCTGCCATTGCTTAACGGAGAGAAAAAGTGTCCGTTTCCTACTTTCCTCCAATAATAATCACAAGTTAATTCATAGTGTTGGGAGAAGTTAATTCATAGTGTGCAAATAATATAATGTATTTCTATGTTTCTTCTTTAATCATATTTTTAAAATTTTAAAAAATAAGAATTTTTTATTAATAAACACACTTTTTTTTTAAAGTACCGGTGACTCTATTACGTTATATATTCAACTTGATTCACAAAATATCATATAATAGTATTAAGGAAAATGACACATTCTCCCCTAAATTATATGGTTATAGCGTCCACGGTTTTGGTTCTAAGCTGACGCTTCACGATTCTGGAAATAAAAAAAAAACTAGCGATTTCGATTTGAATCACCAATTCAAACCCTTTTTTTAAAAAAGAAATTCTATTTCTATTTATTAAATAATCCAAATTTAACAATTTTTTTTAAATATTTTTTTCTAGTTCTGAACTGCAGGCGGTTTTGATTTTTGATTTTAATTAACCGAAACCAGAATCTTTTGGGTTCCAATTCTAAACCGTAACCAGAGTTGTCCCTATGGTTTCGATTCCGGTTTGGTTGCTATAGTATTTGGTTCGATTCGAACCGAATTGTAGTCGTCTCTAAATGTTACTAACATTAGCTTAAAATTATAATTATAATATTTACAAATTATGGTTTCTCTTTTTCATATTTATTATGATTCTTATATATACGTAATAATTTGTTGAAAAATAAAAATAAATGAAATACCTATTTTAAGGGTAAAAATTTTCATTTAACGGAAAAGGGGAAAAATCGTCACTTTTGAAATAACTGATGGGTATAATGTGGATACATAAATAATTCAGGGGGCAAAAGCAGTACAAACATTTAGTTCAGAAAGAAAAATTGCCATTTTTCCCTAGTATTATATTAATGTTTAATCATGAAAGATGTGTTTATTACTTCAATTATATGCTGACAGAGTACTTGGGCAAGTAGCACCCGACCTGAACCACAAGAAGACAGATAGGCTCAAGAAGTTAAATAGACACCCGTTGGAGAGAAGATATTACCAATGACTCCATTATACTTCACATTCAAGGCTCGCCATCATGAAGACCGTTACATTCAGAGGAGAAGAGTCGTCGTACTTGTTGTATAAGTAGTAGGCTTGTTGTAGAAGGAGGGGACACGCAAAACTATTGTACTGAAACTGATTACTCATTGTACTTCACTTATATCAAATATACTCCAGTAACATTCTTACCGTCATTGGTGCTTTCATTGAGAGCTGAGGTCAAATCCCAAGCAAGCTCTACATATTACAAAATATTAGCTTATCATTGGAGATGGCTGGATTAGGATCTAACAGTTCCCATAATTCTCGTCATGTGAATCATGGCAACATCTTTAGTGATCACAATGATGATCTCCGTCAGTGGCACAACAATAGTCATAGTGGAGGGCAGCAAGCGCCCAAGGCACGGGTACCGTCAATGGACCCCTAGACGACAACCCGGGCCATTCAGCAAGCAGCGACAACTTAACCCAAATGGGAGCGGAGATTCAAGGTCAAGTACCCCAGGCATCCGCGCAGAAAGATGAAATAGATGAAAAAAGGACCCAACGTCAGTGTCGTGGTGCGACTCATTGGCCAGCCGTTTCTATGCCCGCCATGGGATGGTGGGGTGAGAGGGTTGCTATCCAGCCAAGGTTGTGGACACAACTGAAGGCCAAGTGGGTCATCCACCAAGGGTCCACATCAAGATGGGCAGTCACAACGGATAGAAAGGATGGTGAGTCTAGAGGGTCAGCTCCGCGTCAGTCCACGACGCTTAAGCAAACCCGAATGTGCAGGAGGAAGTGGTAGAGCGACAACAAAAGAAAATAGAGGAACTATAGAAGAAAATGGAGGCAAGGGAACAGTCGCTTGAGCCCGAGGTGTGGATGGTTGCACCATTCATCGCAAGGATAATGGAAGCACCCCTTCCAAAGGAGTTCAGGCTTCCGGCTATCAAAGCCTACGTAGGGACCTTAGACTCGGTGTGCACATGACTAGGTATAACACGACAATGGTGATGATGGGGGCAGAATATGCCATTATGTGTAGAGCATTTTTATCCACTTTGGATGGGGCGGTCCAAGACTAGTTCAATACAATCCCAAATGGCTCAATCTAAAATTTTGGAGAACTGTCAAAAAGCTTTTGAGTTACTTTTCTGACAATATACAACGTAAGAGAACTTTCTCTCACATCTACGCAATAAGACAGGATAAAGGGGGAGATCTTAAAAGATTTTCTGAACAAATGGAATAAGGAGGTTAACAATGTGTACAATTTTGACTCTAAGGCGGCGATCCTCATATTTATCCAAGTTTTGAGTTATTTTCTGGAAAATGAGTTCATTTTCTAGTGTTTGGATGTATTCTGGAAAACTGTCTTTGGATGTTTGGTTCGTTTTTCGAAAAATGAATGGAAATGGGTAGAAATGTATAATTATATATTTTTATTATTTTCTTTAAAATATATAAATATATAAAGTAATAATATTTATTATAAATAAATAAATAAAAAACAGGAGGTCTCGGCTCCGGTTCCAGTCCGCCACACTCAGGGAGGGACGGCTTGCCGTCCCTCTCTGTTGCAGAATGCATTTTCCATGTCCGGAAAATGACTTACGGACTTTTTCTCCGGAAGTCATTTTCCGGAAAAACCCTCTACTTTCCGTGGTCAACGGAAAATGATTTCCGTTGACCACATTTTCTGGGTGCTGGCAAACACCAAAACCCCGGAAAATGATTTCAGAAATCATTTTCCGGGTTATCAAACACACCCTAAGTGAAATGCGAGTACAAATTTGTTATAAGTGCTTGGCATGAAAATGATAGTTTGAGGTAATACTGTAACGAGCATATTATTGGCAATGTTAATGAATAATTGGTGATTTGTTGGCCTAAAGGCATGGATGAGAATCCTTGAGTCATTATGGTTGTAAGTAGCTACCTTGTGTATATCTAATATATGAGTTCATTTTCTTATTTACCTATATTTATATGGTTATGTTCTTTAAAGACTCATATAAATAATTATCTTTCTATTTTCAAAATAAAGTCTATTAGGAACCTACGTGTATATAAGTATATGTATTTACTTACACTTATTGTATGATTTGGAAACTATAGTTATGTCTGATATTAATATTGTTATATGAATTCCTATTGTGAGAAGAAACAAAATATGAATTGCTTATGTTGCTATTACTATTTATTATGTGAGGAATATATCTATATACATTTTGGAGGACCCGATTGGAGTTGCATCCTTTCGGAAGATATGTGGAATTGAATTGATGAATGGGAATTCGGTAGAAAAAATCCTAGATATATGTTGTAAGTAGCCCGGTAGAAAAATCTTGGGTATACTTAGGGTTTGAGCTATTACTCCTGGGCTTGGAATTGTAAGTTGGGCAGTTTACGTATGAATACATAGAGGAAAGAGATGAATAATATATTGACTACTGTGTGTATTAACATACATTGAACTAAAGATTACATAGCATATATACATAATAGTTTTAACGGTAAAATAAATAGGAAAAGGTAAGAATACATATAATAAAGCTATTTACCTAAAAACATCCACTGATAATTTGAAAATAATATAACTAAATATATAAAATTGATATGCAAATATTCTTCTACACTCACCCTCAAGCTCAAGGGTGATACATGAGCTTGGAAGTGATGGCGTTGAATGGTTGTGGAAGAAGGCTCTTCGTAAATATGTCGGCTGCGCTAGTTGTTAATTGGATGGAACAAAAGTAGTGCATAGTGTGCCATTGTTGATTTTCTCTCGTATGAAACGACAGTCAATTTCCACATGTTTAGTCCTTTCATGAAAGACAGGGTTATTGGCAATGTGAAGAGATGCTTGATTGTCACAATGCAATTGTGCAGGATGAACTGGTATATCTAATTCTGAAAGGAGTAATTGAAGCCAAGTTATTTCACTTGCTGCTTTAGCCATGGCACGGTATTCAGCTTCAGCAGAAGACCGTGATATTGTTGTTTGCTTCTTTGTTCGCCAAGATAGTTGGACTTGTTCCTGGAAAAGTGCAATATCCCGTAGTTGAGCGTCGTGTGGTTGGACATGAAGCCCAATCGGCATCACAGTAGGCATGTAACTTTAAAGAGCTATGTGTAGATAAGAGAATGCAGAGATCAGGTGATCTTTTGAGATAACGTACAACCCTAAGCGCGGCTTGCCAATGCATGTCACGTGGTGCAGACATGAATTGCGAAAGGAGATTAACTGCATAAGTGATGTCTAGCCAAGTGACTGTGAGGTAGAGGAGGCGACCAACGAGTCGTCTATATGTGGAAGGATTTGCTAGAAGTTCACATGTGTTAGGAGTGAGTTGGTGACTAACCTCTATAGGGGTTGGGGCGGGTTTGCAAGCCAACATTCTCGTATTTGAGAGAATTTCAAGGGCATATTTTCTTTGATTCAAAAAATTCCAGCAGAGGAACGTGCAACTTCTATCCCAAGGAAATACTTCAATGATCCCAAGTCCTTGAGTTGAAACTGGTGCGCTAGGTATTGCTTGAGGATAGTAATGATTGTCGGGTCATTACATGTGATAACAATATCATCAACATAAACAAGCAAGATAGTTAGAAAATTTCCACGTTTGTAAGTGAACATGGAATAATCTACTTTAGATTGTATGAAACCAGGATTGGTGAGGGGTGTGGAAAAAGTCGTGAACTATGATCGTGATGCTTGTTTGAGCCCTAAAGAGATTTGTGGAGACGACAAACCCGATTCTCCCCCTTTCGCTTAAAACCTGGAGGGACTTGCATATAGACTTCTTCATGAAGTGTTCCATGAAGGAAGGCATTACAGACTGTGACAAGCTTTGTGACAGGAGCAAAGACATCGGTAAAATCAACTCCTTTTAGTTGAGAGTTTTCTTTTGCTACCAAGCGGGCTTTGTAACGCTCAACAGAACCATCAGGTTTGTATTTTATACGGTAAACCCATCGACATCCGATTGCGGATTTACCAGGTGGTAGAGTTGTCAAAGACCAAGTATTGTTAGCTTCTAGAGCATGTATTTCATCTTCCATAGCTCTTTTCCACATAGGGTCAGTCCGTGCAGTAGAGAAAGAGGATGACTCAGATTTTTTGGTGATATTGTTGATAAAGCAGATGTGACTAGGATTATATGCTTTAGAATTAAGAAGATGAGAAATGGGATATTGTGGTGTTGTAGACACGTTGCATATGTAGCTAGAAAGATAACTGGAGGTTTATGTTGCCTGTGAGATCGTCGAAGCGGGGTTGGTGGTGGAGAATTGGAGCACCGTTGTGCATGTATGGGTGAGTTAGGTATGTAATGATTGCTTTCAAGGAAAGATGTTTTTGGAATACATAGAGGAAAGAGATGGATAATATATTGACTGTGTGTATTAACATACAATGAACTAAAGATTACATAGCATATATACATAATAATTTTAACGGTAAAATAAATAGGAAAAGGTAAGAATACATATAATATAACTATTTACCTAAAAACATTCACTGATAATTTGAAAATAATATAACTAAATATATAAAATTGATATGCAAATATTCTTCTACACTCACCCTCAAGCTCAAGGGTGATACATGAGTTTGGAAGTGATGGCGTTGAACTTCCAACTAAGACCAAAGCCTTGTTCTTGTTCGTTGGGTTTCGTAGTTTGAGTGCTCAAACTCGAAATTGAAGCTTGTTTTATCTTGGGAAACCTAGGCTACAACGCTCCTAGTAGTTTGGGAGGTAGCAAATAAAGTTTTAAGGACAGTGTAGTGAGTACACGACTCAAGCTTACCACCTTCCAGAAATCCTTTCGTATTTTGTGCTTCTTATTTTCTGGAAATATTATTTTCGTAATATTATTGCATTATCCCAAATCCTACGTATCACCTTATAATTCGGTGTGGCCGTAGACTTACTAAAACCCAAAAGTTAGCCCTTATCCCAGCCCAAGTTAAACCTCCAAATTTGATTTCACCTAACCTAATAAACCTTTCGAAAATATTATTTTTTTAAATTAGAATGTGAAGAGAATGTTCGCATCAAAACTCAATACATGAGAACCTTTGCTGACTGGTTTGTGAAGAGAAGGTTCGCATCAGAATGTGGACTAAATGATTAACAGATGATTAATTATAATATGATTTAAATTTTGGCATTGTTGTTAGCTTATATATGCTAGCAAATAGTTTATTTTGTCACTCTTATTGATTTTTCCTGCCTATTTCTGTGTTATAAATGTGCAAGTTAAGTGACAATATTTTTAGCAAGCTAGAAAAATATTACACATGCATGTCTGTTAAAACAATATAGATGTGAACGGTTAATTCGGTTCGAAAACATTACACATGTAGTTTGATTAAAGGTTAAAAGTTATTTAAAATTTCGGTTAACGGTTAATTCGGTTCAAAACTTCGGTTAACCAAAATTATATAACCGTATATATGTATATATGTATGTGTGTGTGTGTGTGTACACACACACACACACACACACACACACACACATACATACATATATACATACATACATACATATATATATATACATATATACATACATACATACATATATATATATATATATATATATATATATATATATATANGTTGGTATTTGCTAACAAACAAGATCTTCCAAATGCAATGAATGATGCTGGAATGCGCGCATGGTTGACCCATATTATTAAAAATCCGACCCGTCTCACGGATTGAGACCCGTGAGACGGTCTCACACAAGTTTTTACCTTATTAAATAATTATTTTAACTGATTAAAATGTACTCAAGAAACGTACGTCCATAAAACTCTAATCGGAAATACCGTAACTCACTTGTATCATGTGAGAGATCAATTCATCAACTTGACAACTCAGAGTACATTACAAATGAGATATTACTACATGTACGTTTAAAAAAAAAAAGTGGACATTATTGGTCTAATAATCCGAGGGAGACAAAAAACACTGTTACAAAAAAAAAACAAAAAAAAAAGAAGAAAAAGCCATTATTGAACAAGTCCAATGTACATATTGCAATTTGCAAACCACTTTTCTCTTGAAATTGCATAAAGTAATTGATGCAAAAATTCGCTCGCGCCATAATTTGGGGCAAATTATTGCGTGGGTAATACTCCAAAACAATGTCGATTTAATTTTACATTAATATAAAATTACACATTCGCCACTATTATAAAAGACTTTTCGCAATTATTTTACAACAGTGACGGAGGCAGAGTTATTGAAAGTCTTAGACTTTCCGCCACTATTAGTGGCGGAAAGTTGAGTCATCTGCCACTGTTTTTATCTCTAAGAAAAGTTGCAGATTTTTTTTAAAAAAATTAGTATTTCACTCAAGCGTTGCACGGAATGAATTTGTTATAACATTTAAAGAATATTTGCATCGCACGGGTAAAATTTTTTATTATATATTAAGATAATAAAATTAAAGATGAAGTTATAAACAATTTTAATATTTGATCTGAAAATATACACTTATTTGATAATAAGATTAGTTCAAAAGTATCACTCAATTAAATAAATAATATATGACTCGTTTGTTTGCAATTATCTTTAAAAAACGATATGTAATATATGATTTATGTAATTATATTTTTACTAAAATAAATATAGAAAGAAAAGGATAAAATAATTTAATTGTAATTATTATAAAAATAAATACAACGACCCATGTTTAGTTTAATTACCATAATAATTATTAGACAATTATTATTAGGCAATTATACTAATATTTTTGCAGCTATACTTTTATACCTAAGTATATTCCTTTTCACCATATCGCCTTTACTTTTATCCACCTCATCCATATCAAAATGAATTAATTGTAACTATACTAATATTTGTGTAATTATTAGCTTAATTCACGAAGGGGTGTTCAATCAGTTAACCGAACCGTTTTAACCGATAACCATTAACCGAATCAAACTTTTATTACTGAATTAACCAAATCAAAGTTTTTTTTTCCAGTTAATCGGTTGGTTATCCGAGTAACCTAAATTTTTAAGCTAAAGTTTTAAATCCTAATAATTATAGAAAATCCATTAGAAAATATACAAAAATAATACCATAGCAACACTACAAATTTGTTGGGGTTTCACATATTTTATATACATATATATATATATATATATATATATATATATATATATATATATATATATATATATATATATATATATATATATATGTATATAAAATATGTGAAACCCCAACAAATTTGTAGTGTTGCTATGGTATTATTTTTGTATATTTTCTAATGGATTTTCTATAATTATTAGGATTTAAAACTTTAGCTTAAAAATTTAGGTTACTCGGATAACCAACCGATTAACTGGAAAAAAAAACTTTGATTTGGTTAATTCAGTAATAAAAGTTTGATTCGGTTAATGGTTATCGGTTAAAACGGTTCGGTTAACTGATTGAACACCCCTTCGTGAATTAAGCTAATAATTACACAAATATTAGTATAGTTACAATTAATTCATTTTGATATGGATGAGGTGGATAAAAGTAAAGGCGATATGGTGAAAAGGAATATACTTAGGTATAAAAGTATAGCTGCAAAAATATTAGTATAATTGCCTAATAATAATTGTCTAATAATTATTATGGTAATTAAACTAAACATGGGTCGTTGTATTTATTTTTATAATAATTACAATTAAATTATTTTATCCTTTTCTTTCTATATTTATTTTAGTAAAAATATAATTACATAAATCATATATTACATATCGTTTTTTAAAGATAATTGCAAACAAACGAGTCATATATTATTTATTTAATTGAGTGATACTTTTGAACTAATCTTATTATCAAATAAGTGTATATTTTCAGATCAAATATTAAAATTGTTTATAACTTCATCTTTAATTTTATTATCTTAATATATAATAAAAAATTTTACCCGTGCGATGCAAATATTCTTTAAATGTTATAACAAATTCATTCCGTGCAACGCTTGAGTGAAATACTAATTTTTTTAAAAAAAATCTGCAACTTTTCTTAGAGATAAAAACAGTGGCAGATGACTCAACTTTCCGCCACTAATAGTGGCGGAAAGTCTAAGACTTTCAATAACTCTGCCTCCGTCACTGTTGTAAAATAATTGCGAAAAGTCTTTTATAATAGTGGCGAATGTGTAATTTTATATTAATGTAAAATTAAATCGACATTGTTTTGGAGTATTACCCACGCAATAATTTGCCCCAAATTATGGCGCGAGCGAATTTTTGCATCAATTACTTTATGCAATTTCAAGAGAAAAGTGGTTTGCAAATTGCAATATGTACATTGGACTTGTTCAATAATGGCTTTTTCTTCTTTTTTTTTTGTTTTTTTTTTGTAACAGTGTTTTTTGTCTCCCTCGGATTATTAGACCAATAATGTCCACTTTTTTTTTTTAAACGTACATGTAGTAATATCTCATTTGTAATGTACTCTGAGTTGTCAAGTTGATGAATTGATCTCTCACATGATACAAGTGAGTTACGGTATTTCCGATTAGAGTTTTATGGACGTACGTTTCTTGAGTACATTTTAATCAGTTAAAATAATTATTTAATAAGGTAAAAACTTGTGTGAGACCGTCTCACGGGTCTCAATCCGTGAGACGGGTCGGATTTTTAATAATATGGGTCAACCATGCGCGCATTCCAGCATCATTCATTGCATTTGGAAGATCTTGTTTGTTAGCAAATACCAACATTACGGAGCTCACCGTCTTCATTCAACATCCTGTGCAATTTATATCTTGCCTCCACAATATGATCTCTATCATTGCTATCAACAACAAAGATGAGACCTTGCGCTTTCTGGAAATAGTGCATCCACAATGGACGAATCTTGTCCTGGCCACCAACATCCCAAACTGTGAAGCTGATGATCTTGTATTCAATAGTCTCCACATTGAAACCAATGGTAGGGATGGTAGTCACAATCTCTCCCAGCTTGAGCTTGTACAATATGGTTATCTTATCAGCTGCATCAAGACCAACCATCAGAATACACATATCTTTCTTGGCAAAAGCCTATTGAAGAGCTTGGTGAATGCCAGCCTCATTGCTCTTTCTTCTTGATGCATGTTCCTTGAGAGAAGCTTATGAAAGAGGGATCTAGTGAGAAAAAAATGAAAGAGAGAGGCAGATCCAAAGGGAGAAATGAAGAATGTGAATCTGCATGCAATCAACGGATAATATCTCCTAGATCTGATCTGTTTCTCTCTCCGTTTCTTTGCTACACAATTCTTCTCCACTCTCACGCTCTTCGCCTCTTACAACCTAGTCATCTGAGCTCCTCCTCCGCCTCCATCACCATAGCTGCTCCGACTCCTATCTTCCACTTTTATCTCATCATCTTTTATTTTCTCAACACCATCTTCCACTCCTATCTCATCCCCATCTAAATTATACTTGGAGGAGGAAGAGGAAGAAGAGCCACCACCCCTTAGCTGTAAAGAAGGTGGTGGTGTTGATGATGAAGAAGCTAGCACTATCACTGTGTTATTTATAGATCTCTAATGCGCAGCTCAACAGGCTCAATAATCTCTGCTACTAGTTGCAAGGTCATATGAAAAATGTTGAAAAGTTGCCTCTACTGCTACTGTGCACTCTCCCTCACCCTCACCATCCTGCTGGTTACGAGTTACCACCAAATGAATTTCACCAGTTTGTACTCGATTTATCTTCTGCACCCATTGCAATATTTTTTATTCCAAAATGCAAAACCTTTTTTCCCTCTGATTCTTAAGCTTGTTGTAGACAGGTTTGCACGAGACGTAGCTTGTCATATAAAGATCATATCGGACAATTATTTGTGTATTAGGAAGAATAATCAAACAAGAATGTGATTTTTCAACAAGCTATTGCTCTAAATGTATAATTAACACTTTAAGCCTTAAATACCCTCCTTTATAGCATAAATTTAATACTTCATAGCACAAATCTAATAAACAGTTTATAGGTAAATATATTTAATACCTATACTTTATAGTCTAAATGTAATACTTCATAGCACTAATTTAGTACACATGCAGGTAGATATATTCAATACTTTAAGTCGTAAACATTGTACAATACTTTATAGTCTAAATGTAATACTTCATAGCACTAATCTAGTACACAGTTTAAGATAAATATATTTAATACTTTAAGTCTTAAACACAATACTTTATAGCCTAAATGCAATACTTCATAGCACTAATTAATCTAGTACATAGTTTAAGATTTTAAGGTGGATATATTTAATACTTTAAGCCTTAAACACAATAATTTATAGTCTAAACACAATACTTAGCCTAAATGTAATACTTCATAGCCCAAATCTAGTATACAGTTTAAGGTAGACATATTTAATACTTTAAGCCTTAAACACAATACTTTATAGCCTAAATTTAATACTTCATAGCTCAAATCTAGTATACAGTTTAAGGTAGATATATTTAATACGTTAAGCCTTAAACAAAATACTTTATAGTCTAGGGTTTAGGATTTAGGGTTTAGCCCACAACTTCTTTATGCGACTTGATATACAGT
Organism: Ipomoea triloba; assembly: GCF_003576645.1. Lineage (NCBI taxonomy): Eukaryota > Viridiplantae > Streptophyta > Magnoliopsida > Solanales > Convolvulaceae > Ipomoea > Ipomoea triloba. The sequence goes on along the minus strand of NC_044919.1, from coordinate 23,572,972 downwards.
TAGTTTAAGGTAGATATATTTAATACTTTAAACTTTAAACACAATACTTTATAGCCTAAATATAATACTTCATACCACAAATCTAATACATAGTTTAAGGTGGATATATTTAATACTTTAAGTTTTAAACACAATACTTTATAGTCTAAATATAATACTTTATAACACAAATCTAATACAGTACATAGTTTAAGGTAAATCTATTTAATACTTTAAGCCTTAAACACAATACTTTATAGTTTAAATGTAATACTTCATAGTACAAATCTAATACACAGTTTAATGTTTGTATATATTTAATACTTTATAGCCTAAATGTAATACTTCATAGCACAAATTTAAAACATATATAATCAATACTTTAAACATTAAATACTATACTTTATAGCATAAATATAATACTTCCTAGCATTTATCTAATACCCAATTTAAGGTAGGCATATTTAATACTTTAAACCTTAAATGTAATACTTTATAGCTTAAATGTAATACTTCATAGCACAAATCTAAAACATATATAATCAATACTTTAAACCTTATATACCATAGTTTAAGAATCATATATAATACTTTATATATAAAAAAATGTAGTACTTTATAGCAAAATATGGAATGACTACTACGACTCTAAATTTCAAGCCCATTCCTGAGCTTACTCTTACGAGTTATTTAAAATTAATTGACAAAATTAATATTATTTAGATTGTAAAAAAACTCCAATGAATGATTATGAGTATTGTTTTGGTCCTCATTACTGTATTTGTTGGTGGAATGGATTTGTTTGTGGAATTGATTATGAGTATTACGAGGAAGATGATGGGAAAAATGTTGGTGAAATGGATTTGTTTCATCAATTTCATGATTGTTAGGAGAACACAGTATGAGGAGGCGAAGGAGATGGGAGGAAGAGAAACTCAGAAGAGATGGAGTTAGAGGAAGAGGTCGAAGGAGGGTGGAGGTGGAAGACCAATGAGGACAAAGGACATAGGAAGAGGACGGGCTCGGAAGAGATGGAACCGGAGGATGAAGTCAGAGGAGGTGGAGGTAGATAATGCGATCATAGGAAGAGGAAGGAGCCGGAAGATGAGATTGGAGAAGACGGAGGTCGATGGAACCGGAAGAAGAAATCGCATTTCGTAGAAGCAAAGAGAGAAACAGAGAGGAGCGTGCGTGAGATTGTTGATGGCATGTGATTAACCCATATAACAAAAGATCCGACCCGTCTCACGGATCTTAGATTCGACCCGTCTCACACAAGTGTGACTCATTTAATAAATAGTTGTTTGTCTTAACTTATTAATCTCATTAAGTTAGAATTGAAAAAAACTATTTGGCAGTCAAGTACCTTGTGGAAGGTCTCGGGTTTAACCGTTTAAGCCTCATCTCAAACAATGGGTTGACATATATTATTTGTTAAATAGAGATTTTGGAGGCGGATCGAAATTGGAGCTAGGAACTTGAACAACAAAATAATAATAATAATAATAATAATAGTATAAATAATAATAATAATAATAATAATAATAATAATAATAATAATAAGTTGTCTTAGGTTCGAACCCCAGTGTGAGGTATTGACTCTTTGTGTTTCAATAAGTTAAGAAATTATGTATGAACAGATACTATATTATAATAGAGCCAATAGTACTCAAAATAATAATAATAATAATAATAATAATAATAATAATAATAATAATAATAATAATAATAGCTTTTTAGTATTAGTTTATTATTATTTTTTGTTGAAAATCTAATTTATCAGTAAGAGATGTTAGTTTTTGTGATGTTTATGTTTATTTTTTTAATTTGTATTTTTATGTTGAATTATTATTTTTAACTACTTTTTATACTTACACTACACCAAAAAGGTTATTTAGCTGTGTGGTTGGTAACCACCACTAAATTGTTTAGAGACGGTTCTCCAATCCTGCCTAAATAGTGTGTCGTGAAGAATTTAGACAACTACATGAATTGTTGACCAGCATTGCATTTAGCACCGATATTGTAACCGCCGCTAAATATAAGGTAGTTTACTTTTGCTTTTAGTGGCGGTTTTCTAACTGCCACTAAATATAACTAGGCAAAAACTTGTATGAGACCGTTTCACGGATCAAGATCCGTGAGACGGGTCGAATATTTTATGAAATGGGTTAAAGTAAGTAGCGCATGCACAATCTCTCGGCTTCTAGTTGACTCCACTTACCAGAATTGGATGTGGAACTTGGACTTCATAAATCTGATGATGGAGAAGACTATACATGCGCTAGTACCAAGTTCATCAAACCTTCTAGAAAGGCCTTTTGAAGATAATCCATGTTTAGGGTTAATTGCAGTACAACAAACATATATAAAGAACAAAAATAAGGAGTGTTTCCTTCCGTAGGAGCCAGATACCATGGGTTAATGTCATTAGGAAAAATATTGCACCAATTCATAAAATAATTGAGTTTCATAAATAACACTAAAGAGGGTTAGAGAATATATATTACGCACAAATATAATACATAGACTACAAGTAGATATAAATCTATAGTAAAAAATCTAATACTTCATAGCACAAATATAATACATAGTTTGCATGTATATTTATATTTAATATTTTAGGTGTTAAATATAATACTTTATGGCCTAAATGTAGTACTTTATAGCAAAAATACATATCACACAATACTTTATAGTCTAAATGTAATACCTCATAGCACTAATCTAGTACACAATTTAAGGTAGATATACTTAATACTTTAAGCCTTAAACACAATACTTTATAGCCTAAATGTAATACTTCATTGCACAAATCTTGTATACAATTTAAGGTGTATATATTTAGTACTTTAAGCCTTAAACACAATACTTTATAGTCTAAATGTAATACCTCATAGCACTAATCTAGTACACAGTTTACGGTAGATATTTTAATACTTTAAGCTTTAAACACAATACTTTATAGTTTAAATATAATACTTCGTAACACTAATATAGTAAACAGTTTATGGTAGATATATTTAATACTTTAAGCCTTAAACACAATACTTTATAACCTAAATGTAATACTTCCTAGCCCAAATCTAGTATACAATTTAAGGTGAATATATTTAATACTTTAAGCATTAAACAGAATACATTATAAGCTAAATGCAATTATTCATAGCACTAATATAATCTAGTATACAATTTAAGGTAGAAATATATAATACTTTAAAACTTAAACACAATACTTTATAGTCTAAATGTAATACTTCATAACAATAATCTAGTACACAGTTTAAGGTAGATATATTCAATACTTTAAGCATTAAACACAATACTTTATTGCCAATACTTCATAGCCCAAATCTAGTATTCAATTTAAGGTAGATATATTTAATACTTTAAACCTTAAACACGATACTTTATAGTCTAAACAAAATACTTTATAGCCTAAATGTAATGCTGCATAGCCCAAATCTAGTATATAGTTTAAGGTAGATATATTTAATACTTTTAGCCTTAAACACAATACTTTATAATTTAATGTAATACTTTATAACACTAATCTAGTACATAGTTTAAGGTAGATATAGTTAATACTTTAAGCCTTAAACACAATACTTTATAGCCTAAATGTAATACTTCATATCCCAAATCTAGTATACAGTTTAAGGTATGTTGGTCCCAAGGGGATGGGGTACAAGTCTAGAGGGGGGGGGGGTGAATAGACTTGTATAAGATTTTGCAAATCTTTTCGACCTCTCGTGTGTATTGGACTTAGGATGTTTAGGTCCGACACATCACAAGACGAAGACAAAGTTTTATGCGCAGCGGAAAAGTTATCCCCTTTTAATTTGCACGAGTTTGAGTTAGTTCGAGAGGTGTGATTATATGCAGTGCAGATCGAGAGATAAAAGTAGAAAGTAAATGCGAGAGAGATTTTTAAGTGGTTCGGCCAACCCGCCTACGTCCACTCTTCTTCTAGAAACACCCTAGAAGGATTGCACTAAAACTTCCCATTTTAGTACAATATCGAGCGCTTGAGCTTTGATCACGAAGCCCGCCTCAAGCCTCAGGTTTTTCGTCCCGCTTCTTGTTACTCCACCTCTCGAGCACTTGAGCTTTGATCACCAAGCCCGCCTCAAGCCTCAGGATCTTCACAAGACAGCTTCCAGGTACTCCGCCTCTTCTTGCCTTCTCCAAAGCAAGGTTGTTCCGGTTGTCACAGGTTGTGTGTAACAATCTCCAATCTGAACAAAAGCTTTCGTTGGATGATCTTCCTTGTAGCGCAGCTTTGGTCACCTTCTAGATATGTAGTAGTTGAAGCTTTGTAACTCTCTCAAACACTAAGATGTGTTTTCTCGCAGTTGTGAATATCAAGGATGATATTCCAAATTAAGCACTTGCACTTTGAACGTTTGAATTAGACACCTCTTATGATAGCTTAGAATTCTCGAACCTCTTCTTTCTTGTGTCTTCACGTCCTTATATATGAGAGTTGATGAATAATTCCGTTGGAGGGAAAATTATTCCGTTTGAAATCTGTCTCCCATGCCGATCATGGGACTTGCACATTTTTAGCGTGTTTCATGGAGTGGTGGTCTTGTAACTTGAGCCTTTTGTCTTGTAGTGAATATCCCATATTCCACTATCTTGAGTCCATGCTCCACTTACTTCTTTTGGCAAAAGTTACTCTTTTTATATTCCCACTGATCCTTGTTTTAGGGAATAAGACCGACCTTGGATTGGTGCACTTCCTATCCATTTGTTGTGGAATTCTGACGTGGCATCCACTTCCGCCTGTTCTAAGTTCCATAATATTCTTTTGGCACCTCCTTATTATTTTATCTCCATGATATTCTTCTTCTCCAAACTTAGATTACTTCATCCATGCGTGTTAATTGCCATTCAGTCCTTTGGAGAAGTACTAGTTCATCGAGACCAAAGTTGATGTCTCGACTACTTGATGTCTCGATCCCATGTCTCGAACTGGATTGATGTCTCGAGAGATTCCGTCTCTCGAACTCTGCTTGTGTTTCGAGACTTAGTTGATGTCTCGCAGACCCTTATTCCTCCAGTGATGTCTCGTGCCTTCTTCTGACCTATCTATAAGCTTACAGCACGAAACTTCTAGGATGTTCAAACAAGTTTACTTTAAGCTTAAATATTTCCCGAGTTGAGCTCAATTACCCGGTTGTGTTTTCGCTCTTAGTTTACTTGTCGAACTTACAAGTATTTCCTATCTATCGAGACTTAGGGGATTGTGGATTACATTTGGTATCATCAAAACCTATTACAATATGTTCCTAACAATTTCCCCTTTTTGATGATGCCAACACTATACTTACTTATATGGCTGATTTTCAAGAAAATAAACGTTGATTTTATTTTCAGCGCATACGGTAAGTTTGACAAGGAAGCTAATATGCTAAAACATGAAGTAAAGACTCACACAACACCCCCAGCAAAAGATATATATGTATTAAAAAAAAGGGAATGTTTTACAATGAAGAACTTAGCAGAAAAGTTAAAAGAAAATAAAGAACAACATAAGGATATTTTAAGAATGCATGTTATGACAACGAGAGCTTACTGCTTGNGGGGGGGGGGGGGTGAATAGACTTGTATAAGATTTTGCAAATCTTTTCGACCTCTCGTGTGTATTGGACTTAGGATGTTTAGGTCCGACACATCACAAGACGAAGACAAAGTTTTATGCGCAGCGGAAAAGTTATCCCCTTTTAATTTGCACGAGTTTGAGTTAGTTCGAGAGGTGTGATTATATGCAGTGCAGATCGAGAGATAAAAGTAGAAAGTAAATGCGAGAGAGATTTTTAAGTGGTTCGGCCAACCCGCCTACGTCCACTCTTCTTCTAGAAACACCCTAGAAGGATTGCACTAAAACTTCCCATTTTAGTACAATATCGAGCGCTTGAGCTTTGATCACGAAGCCCGCCTCAAGCCTCAGGTTTTTCGTCCCGCTTCTTGTTACTCCACCTCTCGAGCACTTGAGCTTTGATCACCAAGCCCGCCTCAAGCCTCAGGATCTTCACAAGACAGCTTCCAGGTACTCCGCCTCTTCTTGCCTTCTCCAAAGCAAGGTTGTTCCGGTTGTCACAGGTTGTGTGTAACAATCTCCAATCTGAACAAAAGCTTTCGTTGGATGATCTTCCTTGTAGCGCAGCTTTGGTCACCTTCTAGATATGTAGTAGTTGAAGCTTTGTAACTCTCTCAAACACTAAGATGTGTTTTCTCGCAGTTGTGAATATCAAGGATGATATTCCAAATTAAGCACTTGCACTTTGAACGTTTGAATTAGACACCTCTTATGATAGCTTAGAATTCTCGAACCTCTTCTTTCTTGTGTCTTCACGTCCTTATATATGAGAGTTGATGAATAATTCCGTTGGAGGGAAAATTATTCCGTTTGAAATCTGTCTCCCATGCCGATCATGGGACTTGCACATTTTTAGCGTGTTTCATGGAGTGGTGGTCTTGTAACTTGAGCCTTTTGTCTTGTAGTGAATATCCCATATTCCACTATCTTGAGTCCATGCTCCACTTACTTCTTTTGGCAAAAGTTACTCTTTTTATATTCCCACTGATCCTTGTTTTAGGGAATAAGACCGACCTTGGATTGGTGCACTTCCTATCCATTTGTTGTGGAATTCTGACGTGGCATCCACTTCCGCCTGTTCTAAGTTCCATAATATTCTTTTGGCACCTCCTTATTATTTTATCTCCATGATATTCTTCTTCTCCAAACTTAGATTACTTCATCCATGCGTGTTAATTGCCATTCAGTCCTTTGGAGAAGTACTAGTTCATCGAGACCAAAGTTGATGTCTCGACTACTTGATGTCTCGATCCCATGTCTCGAACTGGATTGATGTCTCGAGAGATTCCGTCTCTCGAACTCTGCTTGTGTTTCGAGACTTAGTTGATGTCTCGCAGACCCTTATTCCTCCAGTGATGTCTCGTGCCTTCTTCTGACCTATCTATAAGCTTACAGCACGAAACTTCTAGGATGTTCAAACAAGTTTACTTTAAGCTTAAATATTTCCCGAGTTGAGCTCAATTACCCGGTTGTGTTTTCGCTCTTAGTTTACTTGTCGAACTTACAAGTATTTCCTATCTATCGAGACTTAGGGGATTGTGGATTACATTTGGTATCATCAAAACCTATTACAATATGTTCCTAACAATTTCCCCTTTTTGATGATGCCAACACTATACTTACTTATATGGCTGATTTTCAAGAAAATAAACGTTGATTTTATTTTCAGCGCATACGGTAAGTTTGACAAGGAAGCTAATATGCTAAAACATGAAGTAAAGACTCACACAACACCCCCAGCAAAAGATATATATGTATTAAAAAAAAGGGAATGTTTTACAATGAAGAACTTAGCAGAAAAGTTAAAAGAAAATAAAGAACAACATAAGGATATTTTAAGAATGCATGTTATGACAACGAGAGCTTACTGCTTGTCTTCTTTCCTCTTCTTATTGATAGCTGCCCGTGTCTTGATGGGGTCTTTAGTGTTTACCAGATTTAGATAGTCATCAGATACATCAAGATGAAGGTAGTTGATGAAGGCTTCACCTATGAAACTCCCTTCGATTACCCCATCTCTCCACCATTCGATGCATTCACTAGCAGTGAGGCCACTGTGAGAAGATAAGTCAGTTTTGTTGAGAAGACTTACGATGATTTCATTTAGATATTCTGTCGTGTTTTCCTTGATGCCCATTCTGTAATCTCTCATAAATTGCTCATCTTTCTTCTCCTTGGCCGTTTGTTGTTCTTGCCTCTTTCTTCTCCTTTCTCTGTCTTCTTCTCTTCTCTTCTCAAACTCCAGTGTACGCTGAACCCTTAGATTCTCCTGCCTCTTGGCTTCCTCCAATGCGTTATTGGATGTTCTTGGAATTTTCGGAGGAGGTCCAGTGGTTAAGGGTTCACTAGCTGCCCTTTTCTTGCTTGTTGATGTCCCTCTTGATCCTTGATTCCCCTGATTTTCCCCCTTGTTGGCATCATCTAGTCGGGAAAGGAGAGTGGACATACCTTCAAAAAGTGATTGAAGCTGAGCAGGGACTTGGTTCGACAGGTCATCGAGTAGTGCTTTGATCATATCCTGTCGAACTTCGCTGGAGTTCCGGAATGCTTGAAGCTCATCTCTCAATTCCGCAACTGCTGCCTTTGCTTCTGCAGCTTCGGCTCGAGCTTCTCCAGCCTCATTCGTGGCTCGTCTAGCTGCATCTTCAGCACAAGCAATTTGTTCCAACAGCTCCTCATGATTGGATAGAGCCGTGTGCTCAGAATCAGCTGGGGGCAATGATTTGAAATGGAGAAAATTGACTTTTTGCTTAATTTGGGCTATTCTCTGAGAGTGATCGGACATGAATTGGCGCACCTCGCCAATGAAAGCTTCTTCGACCTGTCGATCATAATCAGAAGTAGGAGAAGAAGGTTGAGAAGTATCTTTAGTAGGAGGGGACTTGGGTGCTTCTAGATTTCCACCCATGGTTTGCAACTGTGAGTCCACCTCTCGATTGTGCATCTGAGGGTCAACAGGGACACTAGGATCAGAGCTTGAAGGTAGCTCCATGTCAGGTGTTTCCCGGTTTCCATTTGATCACTTCTCGCTCATCACCTCTCGAACCTGGAACCTCAGCTTCAGCTTCTGGTGGGATTGGATCAGCTAAGGAAGGAACTTCCGCGTTGGATGCTTCCCGGTTTCCATCCAATTGAAGATCCTCCTCAGTGTTACCTCTCGAACCAGAGCTGGGAACTTGATCATCTACCGGAGGGATTGGATCAGAGGGGAGAGTTTGTGCATCGACAGGTGCTTCCCGGTTTCCACCATTGATGAGCACAACTTCTTCCTCGTTACATCTCGAACCAGCAGGACTTGAAACTGTCTGCTCTCGTTGCTCATCTGGCTGCACCTCAGTCTGCTTAGGAGAGTCAGGAATCTCTATGATTTCTGGAGCAGCTAGTGCACTCCACCTTTGCCTATCAAACATTCTGGCCGCGAAGGTGGACGCCGTGTCATCTGGTAGCAGGAATGGAGATGCCTGCTCCATGTACATTGAATCTGGTAGCAGGAATGGAGATGCCTGCTCCATGTACATTGAAAAGCCTAGCAGGAATGGAGATGCCTGCTCCATGTACATTGAAAAGCCTGGCAGTGTGAGAGATGCCTGCTCCATGTACATTGAAAAGCCTGGCAGTGTGAACAAAGGAATTTCACCCTCTCGAACTGTCTGTGCCTCGTCGGTGTCAACAGAGGGTGTGGAATCAGGAGCTGGCAGAAGTAAGATGGAGTTGGGTTCTGCCTCAAGTGCTTCAGAGGTCTCGGATTCACCTCTCGAAGCTGCTACCTGTGCGTCCAGAGCAGAATCACTAACTTGGGACAAAGGGATTACTGCCGTTGCTATTTGATTTTCAGGATCATCCCTTGCAACTCCTGAGGTCTCCCCTGGACCTCTCGTATCCTCTACTTGATGTCCCAAGGATAAAGCAGTAGCGAGCCTGACATCTTCTTGGAATTTTGCTTCTAGTTCAGGATTCAACTCAGGCTCATCTTCTGGCTCATCAGCAGTTATGCCCTTCCCTTTGTCAGATCGCCCAAGATTTCTCTTGGTCACATGCATTTCATGGGCTAGCTCTTGTAATTCATTGGTTGGGATCTCGGTAAGATTTAACCAATTTAAAGCAAAGATCTCCTCAGCCTCCATATCTTCTGCTAGTGCTATCAGTTGGTTAAAGGGACCTGTTCTCCAGTTGATCCATCGGAGTACTCTGGAGAGATCATCCAAACTAGACACTGCTTCATCATTTTGATCCAACTGAGTGATGACTTCGTCATGCAGATCATGAGGCTTAGCAGATAGGATTTCTGTTGCTGATGCAGCTTCCACTGTCTGTGCATCGATATCTCGATTGTGCTCCGAGAGATCATCATCCAACCCAACATCTGCTATGGCTCTTGCTATTGATCCTTCAACTTGAGCAGATTCAGTGGGTGTCAACTCCACATTATGAGCACTTTGCACTGGGTCCCTGACCACAGTGCCCTGATCATCAGCAGCAGTTTCCACTGTGTTGTCTCTAACCTCTACTACTGAAACTGTTATCTCTCGAACCACCTCTCGTGGTTCCTGAGCATCACCCTACACTGGATCACTGATCCCAGTGCCTTCAAACTCTCGAGTTTCCTCTCGAGACATATCCACAGACTCATTCTCAGCAACATCACCATCATCAACATTCAGTTCAACAAACATCTCACCTGAGATGGACCTGGTAGGGGGTACTCTCTCAACCTCAGCGGCCATTGTAGCCTGAAGTTCCCCCTGGGCCTGTGCCTTGTCCTCGAATGGTACTGGAATGACAGAGGGTGTCACCTCTCGAGTCTTGGTGACAGCATCAGACTTGGCTTTCTTAGCCTTCCTTGGTAGAACAACCCTCTTAATCAATACACCCAGTGGTGCATCATCAGAATCCTCCTCTACAGATTGGGCTTTCCTCTTGCCCTTTCCCTTAGGCTTTGAGGGTGAAGGTGCAATCTTTACACCCTTGGACTTTGGAGCTTGAGATTTCGTCCTACCCATATAGGTATTTCGATGAAGCTCCCTCCCTTCCCTCAATTGCAAACCCTTCAAACTCAATAAATACTGAACAACAAAACCAAAACCAACCTTTTTATTAATCGACTGGTTGGTGTTTGAAACTGAGCCTTGCACTTGCTGCTTTAGGAAGTTGAAGATGATGTGTGCCCAGTCTATTCGAACATTGTTCCAGATGGCATAGAGGATTTTGAGGATGTCCAGATTGATTTCATCGGTTCCAGACACCTTGCTGAGGATGAACTTCATGATGAGGTCAGCTGCAATTGCAAACCTCTCCTTCAAATGGTACTTGCGGAGGGCAGAGGTTGCGCTGGATGGTGCATTCTCCAATCGGATTTTGTCCCAAAACGCCTGCTTGTCCAGACTGTAATCCGAGAGGTTTCTGACTGCCTCTTCTGATGTGGCAAAGTCAAATGCAGCTCTATGGTCGCCTGCGGATGTTGTGATATCAATCTCATTGAACCGGCTCTTAATCTTGCCCTTTGTGACCTTAGCGTTCGCGAAACATTCGGTGAAGTCGAGGTCGTGGATAGTTCGATAATCATGAGTCATGTATTTCATTAGCTCGGCCTTCTCGAACTTCTTGAGGACCTTCTCCGTCTGTTTTGGATTCGTCGAGTGATTGACGAATCCATCTCTGTCAAGGATACTCCCCGCCTTGACTTGCTTGATGAGAGTTCGAATGTGGGCCAACTCCCTCTGGTAAGCTTCGGAAGATAAGGTTGAAGAAGACGATTCGTATGCCACTGTTGAAAGCTTGATGTTTTGGAGGGAATGTGTATAGTGTTTGTAATTTGGGGATTTTGGGTATTCAGTTTGAGCTTGAATCCGGGTAAGGATGATGAAATTGGCTTTTATATCTTGTGGATTCGGGTTGGATATATGGGTAGGGTTGAGAGTTTGACCCGACAAGTAATCCCGGTTGATTTAAAAGAAGTGAAAGGTCAGAAATACCCTCTTATAACGGTCAGGAGTATAACATATGGTAAGGGTATTTTGATAAGGTATAGAACAGTTTTGGATTCAAGATAGTGGGGTATTAAAATAAGATATCTTTATAAGCATGCTCCCACTAATCAAGATAGTGCCCTTAAAACCTGGAAACCGTTAGTAACCGAATACCACATGGCTAATATTAAATTCCAAATTAGCCGTTCCACATATATCCGTTGAATGCATCAGTTTCACCGTTCGAAGGTGACCACGTGACTATACTAGTTTAAGGATCTTCCCCCTGAGTGATTGATCCCTAAACCTCCTTATTCCTCCGTCTTGATCTGGTTAATCCAATAATAGCATGTTCAAGTGGTTAAGGATCTTCCCCCCTGAGTGATTGATCCCTAACCCTCCTTATTCCTCCAACTTGATCGAGATACATATAGAGTCAGTTTGTTATCTTTCGAAGTGATCTCTCGAACTCCCCTTCTTCGAGACATATCGTATATAGGCAAATTGAATGATTATCTCTCGAATACCTTTCGAACACAGATTGCAAAAAGAACAAGATTGATTCATCCAAAAGATATCACTTGGAACATTTCCTTAAGTTCATTTAGTGATTTCCAGATACACTACATATGAATCAATATACTATTAGATTCCCTAGAAACTTTTGTTTGGCCTTGAATAGCCATATAGGAATCTAACGTTAGAGCAGGAACTAGCCATCTAAAGTCCTATTTATTCTAGTTACAGAACTAGAGGTGGCTAATTCTTCTTGTTTTTCTCTACCTCTCCGCTGTTGTACTCCTCACTGGCTCCTTCTCCCTTTCCCTTGGTTCTCCATTTGGTTGAGGGAGAGCCTTTTCCAGAATGTGCAGCTGTAGGAGTCCCACTTATACGAGACTCTTCTCCTGATTCCAGTATCCCACCATTGTGGATCTCCTCGCATATGGGGATCCATTCACCTTGGATGGGAATAGGATACTTGCTTGGATTATCAGGAAACTCTGCAATCTGTTCACCCTTCGTTGATTCTGGATAGTTTTCTCCTTGAAAGTCTTTGGACTTAACTGCCGATTTTCTTCCTCTATACCAGAATGGTACATCATCTTTTCCTTTCTTCTTCTCCATGAAGAAGTCGATGACAAGAATTGATGAAGGAATACCTCTATTTATAGCCCAAAAACTTAAGCACTGTTGAGTCACGAGATGCTAAATGAATGACCATTCAATGCTATGTAACTTCAAAGCTGCCATAAAGTTGATGAAACCGCCCCTCACATGCGAAATAGTTCATGGAACTAAATACAAGGAGATAAGATTTGACCGTTCAACCCAATTCTATCATTCCCAATTCTAACCTTAGTTGAGAAAACCTATTTTCACATAAAGCTTTTGTGAAAATATCCGCTAGTTGCTCCTCCGTTGCAACATATTCCAAAGTTATATCCCTTTTCTCAACATGGTCTCGGATGAAGTGATACTTGATATCAATGTGTTTTGTCCTTGAGTGTAACACTGGATTTTGAGTAATGACTATAACACTAGTGTTGTCACACATAATCTTAACCTCTTTACATTCAACACCATAATCCAGTAATTGTTGCTTCATCCATAAAATCTGAGCACAACAACTTCCAGCTGCTACATATTCTGCCTTAGCGGTACTTGTAGCTATCGAATGTTGTTTCTTGCTAAACCATGAGACAAGTCTCCCACCTAGAAACTGACATGTCCCAGATGTGCTCTTTCGATCAATTTTACAACCGGCAAAATCCGCATCTGAATATATCATAAGTTCGAAAGATCCACCTTTCGGATACCAAAGTCCAACACTTTGCGTACCCTTGAGATATCTAAGGATCTTTTTAGATGCATTGAGGTGACTTTCCTTAGGACTTGCCTGAAATCTAGCACATACACCTACTGCAAAGGATATATCTGGTCTACTAGTAGTTAAGTAAAGAAGAGATCCGATGATACCTCGATACGTAGTTTGATCAACCTCTCGACCTTTACTATCAACGTCGATGCGTAGAGAGATTCCCATAGGTACTTTGACTTAGGATTTCCCTTCTATATTGTATTTCCTGAGCAGATCCTTGGTGTATTTCTCTTGGTTGATGAAAATACATTCCTTAAGCTGTCTCACTTGTAATCCAAGGAAGTAGTTGAGTTTTCCCATCATGCTCATCTCGAACTTCCCTTTCATCAAACTGGAGAACTTCTCGCACAAGTCTGGATTGGTGCTCCCAAAAATGATATCATCCACATAGATTTGCACCAATAAGATATGATCCCCATCCTTAATTCTGAACAATGTTTTGTCCATTAGGCCTTTGGTGAACCCACACTGAAGTAGAAACGAGGATAAGGTATCATACCAAGCTCTCGGAGCTTGTTTCAAGCCGTAAAGTGCCTTCTTCAACTTGTATACATTGTCAGCTCCCACGTCCTTCAAGAAACCCAGAGGTTGTTCAACGTACACCTCTTCTTCAAGAAGTCCGTTCAGAAAAGCGCTCTTGACATCCATTTGATACACTTTGAAGTCTTTGAAGGCGGCATATGCGAGAAAGATGCGAATGGCTTCGAGACGTGCCACAGGAGCGAAGGTTTCATCAAAATCTATTCCTTCCTCCTGACAGTAACCTTTGGCAACAACTCTAGCCTTGTTCCTAACAATGACTCCATCCTCATTCATCTTGTTCCTGAAAACCCACTTTGTACCAATGACATTCTGATGATGAGGTCTCGGAACTAGTTCCCAAACATCGTTCCGCTCAAACTGATGAAGTTCTTCTTGCATGGCTTGCACCCAATCTGGATCACTTAGAGCCTCATCGATCACCTTAGGCTCTATTTGAGATAGAAAGGAAGCAATCATGCTTTCTCTGTATGCTGATCTGGTCCGAACCTTGTCACGTACATCTCCAATCACTTGATCAGCGGGATGACTTCGCAGCCATCTTAGATCGGGTTGTGGCTCCTCAGTTGATTCCTCGGTTGTTGGTTGAAATGTGGGAGGATCATTTATGATCTGGATTGGATCAACTGAGTCAGAAGCCTTCTTCTTTGTAGTCTCTTCAACGTCTGATTCTGGAACTATCGACTGCTTCCCATCGAGAGGTAAGTCTGATCTCTCGATCGTTTCCGGCTGAACTTCCTTAGGGTTTTCAGCTGCTTCCATTGACTTTGATGGTTGATTGGCTGATGCTTCATCATCAAAAGAGACATGTATAGATTCCTCAACCACCAATCTCCGCTTGTTGAAGACTCTGAATGCTTTGCTTATCAATGAGTATCCCAGAAATACTCCATCGTCTGCCTTTTCGTCAAAAGCTCGTAGATGATTCTTTCCATTGTTGTGGACATAACATTTGCATCCGAATGTGTGAAAGTAGCTTACATTCGGTTTCCTCCCGTTCCACAACTCATAAGGAGTCTTTCCAACTCCTTTCACGATCAAGGACCGATTTTGGGTATAGCATGCTGTGTTGACAGCTTCTGCCCAAAATCCTTGTGATATGTTGGCTTGTGAGAGCATGGTCCTTGCAGCTTCCTTGAGAGTTCTGTTCATCCTTTCAGCAACCCCGTTCTGTTGAGGTGTTCGAGCAGTTGATAACTGATGATGGATCCCGTTCTCGTTGCAGTAGCTCTCGATCACTTGGTTAACGAACTCTCCTCCCTGATCTGACCGAATCTTAAGTATCGAGACATCCTTTTCAACTTGAACTTGCCTTAGGAGATTTGGCAAGGCAACTTTTGTCTCGCTTTTCTTAGTTAAGAACACGGTCCAGGTGAATCTTGTGTAGTCATGTACTACCACAAGATTGTACTTCCTTCCTCTCATGCTGGGTGGATCAATTGGGCCAAATAAGTCCATATGAAGAAGACTTAATGGTCTAGTAGATGATGTCTCGGCTTTGGTTTTGAAAGAGGATTTGATCTGTTTGCAGCGTTGACATGCCTCACAAATCTTGTCCTTTTGAAACGTGACTTTGGGCAGTCCTTCTACTAGGTTCCTCTTAGTAAGCTTGTTGATAGTTTTGAAGTTCAGGTGACTAAGCTTACTGTGCCAATCCCAGCATAAGTCCTCTTTGCTCCTTGCTAGCATACATAGGGATGGTTTGGCAGATCTCCAATCCACTATGTACATGTTTCCTTTCCTTGCTGCTTCCAGGACGACTTCGAGAGATTCCTCTTGTATGATCCGGCACTTGCTTTTGGTGAAGATAACCTTGTAGCCCTTGTCACAGAATTGGCTCGTGCTTAGGAGGTTGAACTTGAGTCCTTCAACATAGGATACCTCCTTGATCACCAACTCATTCTTATGAATCTCACCAACAGCCTTCGTGCGTCCTTTCTTCTCGTTGTCGCCAAATGTCACCAAGGGACCTTCGATAGGATGGATGTTCTCTAGCAGTGTTAGATTTCCCGTCATATGTCTCGAACATCCACTGTCAATGAACCATATGTCCCTGGTGTCCTGCATGCAAGTCAAGCAGATTTAGGTACCCAAACTTTGGGTTGTGGTTGGTTAGTGAGTTTAGGCATCCATTTATACCTTGGTCCCATTAGTCCAGGCCTAGGTGCAATGTAGCCATTATACGAATGATAATCATAAGGAATGCTAGCAAAGACTCTGGGCCTTTTAGGTGCATAAATTAGTTTAGATTGAGGCCTGACCTCGAATTTACGCACCATGCCCTTCATGGCCTGTTTGGTCACGTGGTACCGTTGAAACTGAGGTTTGTTCCATGGTTCATATTCTTGTGACCAATCCTCATCGGATGGGTAGTGTTTACCTTCCCTCATCCGTGAGTTCCTATCTCTATGAGTCTCAGACCTTCCATATTTGCCTTGAGGCGCATTATATGGAATGTAGCTTTTCTTGTACTCAGAATGCCCTTGCGAGAAATAGCTAGGTGATCTCTCGATATTGTTAACCCGGCCATTCTTCGTAGCTTTCCTATACTTTCCATTGCTGGTGTATAGGGACGGTTTGTGAATAGCTACTCTGGTCTTTCCTGTTGGTCCTTTATGACCCTTGTTCGGTTTGGGTTGTGATCCTCCATTACTTGAAGTTCCCAAACCGTTGGTCTGCTTATCTCTCGAGAGACAGTTCTGATGGAACCCTAGTCCGGTTCTATCATTTGTAGGTCTGTGATCATTTACCATTTTCTCCATAGCTTTGGAGGAATTAGTATATGATGCAATAACCTCTCTAAGGTTAAGCTCTCTATTCTCTCGAGCTTTGCACTCTTCCTTAAGTTGGATTATTTCAGCTTCTAAGTTGCTTACTTTGAGAGTTAGCTCTGAATTCTCTTTCGAGACATTCTTAAGCATCTCTCTTTCAGCAATTAGTCTGCTGTTTTCTTCCAAAGCTTTAGCATGAGTGCTATTAGGGATGTTGAGGTCCCTCCTGAGTAATTCCATGGTCTCGAAGGGATCCTCATCACTTCTAAAAGAAGAGCATTGAGAAGTAGAGATAGAGCAACAAGATGTAGAAGTGGAGGTTACCTCATTGTTAATAGCCATTAAGCATTGATCCTCCTCTTCTGTAGTGTATAGGAAGATGAGCCCCCTCTCATCCTCTGAGCTGCTGCTGCTCTCGCTAGAGCTTGATGTCTCGGACTCCTCGATTGCCTTCTCAAGTTCCTCAGCCACAAGCGCCTTTCTGCGCGAATGAGTCTTTGAAGAGCTTTTGAAGCCTCCTTGTGTTGACTTCTCCCTGGATTCTTCTTTCCTTCTGGAATCCTTTCCTTCTTGGCCTTGATGTTTGCTTACCGGTGGGTAAGGACATTCGGCCTTGAAATGCCCCGGTCTCCTGCAGTTGTAGCATAGACCTTGGTTTTCTTCCTCCGTTCTTCTGGATGGATATCTTTCATTTTTCCTTCTTGAGGAGGAAGGTGAACTTGTATTGCTCTCCGGTGTCTTCTTCATGAATTTCCTGAATTTTCTCATAAATAGAGCAAATTGTTCGTCAGATAAAAGATTTGTGGAATTAGGATCTGACCTTGAGGATGTGGACGGTTGATCAGCAACTAGTGCAACATTCCATCTGTCCACCACGTCCTCATCTCTCGGAAACATCTCAAATTCGAAGGCTTTGAGATCTCTGAATAGTTCGTCGGTTGTGGTGTTCTTTAGATCTCTGTGATCGCGCATTGTGATCACCTTCATTTCCCACTCCTTGGTAAGGCCTCGTAAGAACTTCAGGTTTAGCTCCTTTTGTGGGATCTCCTTCTTGAGATCGCTAATCTCGGTTGAAAGTTTCATGAATCTGGATTCCATGCTGTCGATGCTTTCTCCTGGCTTCATCTTGAAGTCCTCGAACTTCTTCATCGCCACAGTGACCTTGTTCTCCTTTTCATGTTCGTCACCTTCACCAATCAACATCAAAGTGTCCCATACCTCTTTAGCCGTGGTGCACTTTCTTACTCTTGGGAAGATCGGTTTCGTCTATAGCTCTGAAGAGTATGCCCTTGGCAATGTTGTCAAGGTTGTTTCTCTTCCTATCATCACTTGTCCATTCTTCCTTTGGTTTTGGTACATACTTTGGTGTGTCCTTGGTTTGCTCTGTAGCAGTGTTGACTATTAAGATTTTGACTGGTCCCGATGTTATAACTCGGCCATCTCATCATGGAGGGCTGATAAGTACGCAAGCATGCGTGTTTTCCAGTCATCGAACCTGCTAAGATAAAAAAGAAGATGTCTCGACAACATGCTGTCCATATTGAAAATTATCTCGTGCTTGAAAACGTTTTTTTTTTAAAGATTTTCAAAGAAGGATCTCTAGGCAATATAAACAAAGGTTTATATCGATCAAAGAACATGCTCTGATACCAATTGTTGGTCCCAAGGGGATGGGGTACAAGTCTAGAGGGGGGGTGGGGGTGGTGAATAGACTTGTATAAGATATTGCAAATCTTTTTGACCTCTCGTGTGTATTGGACTTAGGATGTTTAGGTCCGACACATCACAAGACGAAGACAAAGTTTTATGCACATCGGAAAAGTTATCCCCTTTTAATTTGCACGAGTTTGAGTTAGTTCGAGAGGTGTGATTATATGCAGTGCAGATCGAGAGATAGTTAGCGAGAGATAAAAGCAGAAAGTAAATGCGAGAGAGATTTTTAAGTGGTTCGGCCAACCTGCCTACGTCCACTCTTCTTCTAGAAACACCCTAGAAGGATTGCACTAAAACTTCCCATTTTAGTACAATATCGAGCGCTTGAGCTTTGATCACGAAGCCCACCTCAAGCCTCAGGTTTTTCGTCCCGCTTCTTGTTACTCCACCTCTCGAGCACTTGAGCTTTGATCACCAAGCCCGCCTCAAGCCTCAGGATCTTCACAAGACAGCTTCCAGGTACTCCGCCTCTTCTTGCCTTCTCCAAAGCAAGGTTGTTCCGGTTGTCACAGGTTGTGTGTAACAATCTCCAATCTGAACAAAAGCTTTCGTTGGATGATCTTCCTTGTAGCGCAGCTTTGGTCACCTTCTAGATATGTAGTAGTTGAAGCTTTGTAACTCTCTCAAACACTAAGATGTGTTTTCTCGCAGTTGTGAATATCAAGGATGATATTCCAAATTAAGCACTTGCACTTTGAACGTTTGAATTAGACACCTCTTATGATAGCTTAGAATTCTCGAACCTCTTCTTTCTTGTGTCTTCACGTCCTTATATATGAGAGTTGATGAATAATTCCGTTGGAGGGAAAATTATTCCGTTTGAAATCTGTCTCCCATGCCGATCATGGGACTTGCACATTTTTAGCGTGTTTCATGGAGTGGTGGTCTTGTAACTTGAGCCTTTTGTCTTGTAGTGAATATCCCATATTCCACTATCTTGAGTCCATGCTCCACTTACTTCTTTTGGCTAAAGTTACTCTTTTTATATTCCCACTGATCCTTGTTTTAGGGAATAAGACCGACCTTGGATTGGTGCACTTCCTATCCGTTTGTTGTGGAATTCTGACGTGGCATCCACTTCCGCCTGTTCTAAGTTCCATAATATTCTTTCGGCACCTCCTTAATATTTTATCTCCATGATATTCTTCTTCTCCAAACTTAGATTACTTCATCCATGCGTGTTAATTGCCATTCAGTCCTTTGGAGAAGTACTAGTTCATCGAGACCAAAGTTGATGTCTCGACTACTTGATGTCTCGATCCCATGTCTCGAACTGGATTGATGTCTCGAGAGATTCCGTCTCTCGAACTCTGCTTGTGTCTCGAGACTTAGTTGATGTCTCGCAGACCCTTATTCCTCCAGTGATGTCTCGTGCCTTCTTCTGACCTATCTATAAGCTTACAGCACGAAACTTCTAGGATGTTCAAACAAGTTTACTTTAAGCTTAAATATTCCCGAGTTGAGCTCAATTACCCGGTTGTATTTTCGCTCTTAGTTTACTTGTCGAACTTACAAGTATTTCCTATCTATCGAGACTTAGGGGATTGTGGATTACATTTGGTATCATCAAAACCTATTACAATATGTTCCTAACAAGGTTGATATATTTAATACTTTAAATCTTAAACACAATAGTTTATTGTCTAATTGTAATACTTTATAGCACAATTTTAAGACAAATATATTTAATACATACATGAATTACTATTTTAATTTCTTTTTATATCGAAAACATATATGATTAATTTGATGATGTATGTTATGTTGTTGAAAAGGATGAAATGCAAAGGTGAAATATGTTGAAAGCATGAAGAAACTGCATGCAGAATTACGGCTGGAATTGCTCAATTTATATACCAGCATGTAGACGGATTTGTGTTCGCCCAAATGAGAACAAGAATCACATTGTGGCGCTGTTCTTTGAACCCATAAATTATGACTCAAATTATAATACTATGACCCAAATTATATAGACCCGACCCATCTCACGAATTGTGACCCGTGAGACGGTCTCACACAAGTGTTACCCATAAACTATTAGTTTACTCCTTTAAATTTGAGTGGTGGTTATTAAATGTCGCTAAATATTTTTGTTTATTTATTTTAAAAATTTTGGTGGCGGTTATTAAGTGTCGGTAAATATTTTTCTTTATTTATTTTAAAAAATTTTAGTGGCGATTATTAACTGTCGCTAAATATTTGTCTTTATTTATTTTTAAAATATTAGATGCAGTTATTTAAGTGTCGGTCGCTAAATATTTGTCTTTATTTATTTTTAAAATATTAGAGGCAGTTATTTAAGTGTCGCTAAATAATTTATAATTACATTATTATATTTTATCATTTAATGATATTTCTTCAAAAATCTTTATATTAAAATGCGTATTGCAATCACAAATAAACTCTATGTACACATTTAGTTGGAAAGAAATCAATTGTAACATTAATAGTATTCAATAATATATTACTGTAATATTTAAGCATAGTATTCAAAAGCAACATCAAGTTATCAGAAAATACTAAATGCCAACATCAACAAACTCCAGCAACAACAACTGATGAATCCATCAGTTCCTCTCATCTTAACCTTCAACAAAAGTGATAAAAAAATACTAAACAGCAACATTTAATTTTGACAAACTCCATCAATAGCAAGAACAAGTGTTAGGTTGAATACATCAACAACAACAAGAAGTGATCCTTCACAAACTCCTAGAGGATAACATAATGTAGAAATTTCAATATTAAAAACAAAGCCATGGATTCAAAAAAAATACTAACAAGTGATAAACTGAATTCGGGATTTGTTCATTTTTTACACACTAGAACTGGTACACTAGAAATTTCTAGAGAGATTTAAAAAAAAAAAAAAAAAAAAAAAAAAAAACGTACTCATCACATCTCACCTACATGGTCTGGCTTATCATCCTTCAATCTTATCCAATTTAGAAAGTCACAAGAACCAAATCCTCAAAATTCAGCCACCAACATTTTGACACCTGGCTATTATTCACAGTTATATAATTCTTGCTGGGGGCAAACAACTAAAAAAATACTAAATTGAATATTCTATGTTTCAGGTGGGATGCAATGATTCTATAGCACATTGAAACAATTAAGTGAACTGGAACCAAGTTCTTTTTGGTTGTTTTCAGTGCAATAAACGAATTGAAAAAATATCTCCCAAGTTCCTACTCTAGTTTCTATTCTATTATACTGTTGATTCCTTGTACAAAATCCTTAAAGCCTCTCTATATCAAATGCATGCAGAACACTCAACAAAACTAGCACTCACATGGCTCCCTACTCCGTCACATTCATTGTCGTCTAAGAGTCTTGTGGCATCTAGCTCAAAAAGCTCTTCAACATGGACAGAGTTCACAAACAATCTATTTGGCGATTATGGAGGAATGGGATCTGGAAGTCATTCCCCGACACTAGGGAGGCTTTATGCTTGGGAGAAAAAGATGTATGAAGAGGTTAAGGTGAGAATGACTATACTCGTCTCTCTTCTACTGACTGACTGATTGGAATACTTCTAGTTATGATGCTTGCCTTCCCAATATTTCTGAGCCTTAATATAGAGTATTTGATCTAAGGTGCAATAATCAAATTAAAGTTACAGTCACTACAAGAAAAATGTACCAACACTTAAAAATCAACAGTTTTTGACAAAAGTGTTACCTTTTGTGTAAAAGACAATAGTTTTGGATAAAACCGTTGTCTTTGACGTAACACTTTTATCAAAGACAACGGTTTTTACCGAACCTTTGTCTTTGTGCATTTTGTCAAAAAACAACATTGCAAAGACAATGATTTTTTAAAACCGTTGTCTATGTGAATTTTTTTTTTAAATAAAAAACAACAGTTTTATATAACTGTTGTCGTTGGTGTGTTGTTTTAAGTGTATTTGCATACACAACACTAACCGTTGTCTTTGCGCAATTTTTTTAAGACAACGGTTTTATTTAACCGTTGTGATTTGTGTGTTGTCTTTAAGCACACTTGAATAGACAACACTTCAAAGACAACGATTTATTAAAACTGTTATCTTTGTGCACCCTTTTTTTTATTTAGACAACGATTTTATTTAACCGTTGTCATTGGTGTGTTGTTTTATATATATATATATATATATATATATATATATATATATATATATATATATATATATATATATATATAAAATTAAAATTAAAATTAAAAAAAATAAGGAAGTAGCTTGTGCTGCTCCCTTTTATTTTTACCACTTCTCCCACTGTCTTACATTGTTGGGAAAAGTGGGAATAGAGCCTTGAGGCTAACCCTTTGAGGGTTCGACCCCTCAACTCCAAAGTTTTTTATTTTATTTTATTAATTAGGGGCATTTTAGGAAAAAATAATTTTTCCCAAAATGCCATATGCAAATGCTTTTAAATGCAGCGTTTGCAAAAAATTACCAAACAATGAATTTGGCGTTTTAACAACATCGATTTCAACAACACTCAATAGACAATGATTTTTAACCGTTGTCTTTTCTTGAAAACACAACGGTTAAAACCTGTTGTCTTTGCGCAAGACTTACAACAATACCAGCTTCAACAACACTCAATAGACAATGGTTTTTAACCGTTGTCTTTGCGCGAGACTTACAACAACACTGGCTTCAATGACAAAAATTTTACATCATAGACAACAGTTAAAAATCATTGTCTATGAGCATTTTTCTTGTAGTGAGTTCTAGATTTCTCAGTTTATAGCTATCAATATGAGAAACCAAGCATATACATTAAATTGGAAATCATATGAGAAGTAATGCAACAAACTATGGAGGAAGCAATGCTTAAACCATATTATTAAAATAAAACATGAAACTACTTACAATTATCTCCACTGAAAAATATTATAGTTGATAGTATAAATAAACCAGCACCGGTCGGCCCACACGGTCAGTAGGTCGGCATCTCGGCCCGACCAGTTTGCGGTCGGGCCGCCTTGGACCGGTCGACGCTTCGCCTGGTTAGTAGATGTCATGTCGGGGTCGGCCACGTGCTCCATCCCGCTTGGGCAAGGAGCGAGGCGAATGCATGCACGCCACGTTCTCGCCATGCTGGAGCCCCGGCGACCGCAACTTTCCCCCCTTATAAATACCGCATTTATGAGGAGATAGAAGATCTTTGGCTGATTCTAGACTAAGCCTTGAAGTGCGCTCGGACAGTAGGAAAGCCCACTGCCGACCTGCCGAGCCCTTCGAGCCCTTCTTTTGTATTGTAAACCGGGTTTGGATCCTTTGAGTAGTAAGAGATCGTATTTCCCGTTTTAGCTTCGTGTTGCCGTATTTAGCATTATCAATAGTAGTAATCTGATTGCATGTCACACTCTTCTTTAACAGATCACCCTCGTTTTACTTTATGGGTATCAATCCATAGTTTTGAGCGATTAAAATTGTGTCCGAACTCAATTTCCTGTATGAAAATTAGATTATTAGTAATTAAGAAAAAATAAACATTCAACTTAGTTAATTGCAAAAAAAAAAAAAAAAAGTTTAAATACCATCTCAGGCCTTCTCCTAGCAAAGCTCTTTGATCCACAAGTATGTGCAACTTTTTGGTGTTTCCTACTTTCAGCATTTTTTCTACACATTTCCTAATAATAGAGTACAATACTAATATATTAGCCAAATATGACTACAATAATAAGCAAACAGATACCAAAAACATTACCTTAGATTTTTTAGACAAACGATAGTTGATAAAACTTAACCGCTGGTCTCTATATATGAATTCCAACTGGACACTTACTAATAAGTTCATCTTAGTTTAACGAAGGATCATAGAACTCTATCCACAACCTAGATCTGAAGTCCTTCCATTTCTTTCAAATATTTTGAAGTGTCCAAAGTTTTGCAATCACATCATTTTAGAAGTGAAATTTTGGCTTCAAATCATGGTAAATGTAATTATGAGTATTATACATTTACTTTTTGAATGTAGCAAATTACTGAAATTATTTTGTTACCTTGATTATTTTGACAAAGATATCTTCTTTATACTGTTTTAGCATTAATCTCCAATCAGTATAATTGATTGGAAATGAGCTACTTGACTGTGTCAACCCTGCAAGTGTTCCAGTAAATAATCCACCTGCATTAGTGACTGGTGTACCATAGTTGTCAAATGGGACTATGATTTGTTCACCTAATGGGAGTGTCCAAACTTCTTTAACTTTTAAATTTTTCTTCTTCACAAATCCTTCTCCATCTATCAATAAATGGAACTAAATTAATGTATTGATTTATTCAGACTTTTTGTACATGTCAATCAATATATATAATAATGTAAACTTACTAATCCCATCAACTTCCCACGCATTCCTTGTTTTTTTAGATGAAGATTGCAAATCTTCATTTTGCTCTTGAGGTGTTTCACTATCCTGAGTTTGCTCTTGATGTGTTTCATTATCCTGAGTTTGATCTTGATTTGGAAATATGTCTTCAAGTTGTGCATCATTCAACAATTGCTCATGTGTTGATGAAGAAGATTGTTGTTGAGACATTGGCCGACTCATATCCATCAACATTTTTTATCTTGGCTGATGGGGGATGGACTAAGGCTCAGCACTAGAAGCTTGGCGTAGATGAAAGGGGACAACCAGTGAAGGGAGAAATAGGGCTCGGAGAAAGGCATGATAATGTGGCGTAGGTTGGCTGAGGATGTGTCGATTGGTTGAGGCTCATGAAAGAGGTAACAAGGCAGCTGAAGATCTTAGACTAAGAGTGATTGAACAAAGCTATTGAAATAATTAATTACCTTGGAGGAAAGGACGAGTCAGAGAGAAGAGTCGGTTCGGACCGACCTAAGGGTCGTGACCGAGGTAAATAAAGGTGGTTATGGGAGTTTCCTAAAAGAGTCAGGCGGTTGAAGGCAGAAGATATGGAAAGAAGACCGAGATAGAGGTTCAAGGCCTTGAGAAAGATATAAGCAAAGAATTCCTAACTTGGTTATGGTAGTTCAGGGTTTCCAAAGGGAGAAATCCCTCCTAGCATGTATAAATAGAGGTTCAAAGCCTTGTGAAAGATATAAGCAATTCACTGTACTCAAAGGCAATTTATAATACAAAGAGGGCTGAGAAGTCACTTGAATTTCCGATCAAGTGATAGTCGATTTTCCGGTGGTGTTGGCCTGCCGTTCGACCATCCGTGGTTGATAAAACAAACATTGACGCCGTCTGTGGGGATCGATCAAAAAGTTGTGTGGTTCTAACTAACTGAGGAGATTGAAAGTACGCATCAATGGTGATCACTAGGAGTCGTCAAGGTCATGGACAAGGTAGGACGCCACCTCAAGTGCAAGCAAACGGTAATGCTGGGCAGACTGTTTCCCAAGGGAAGGACCTGCGAGAGCAGCAATCCTGCCCCCATACTGGTGAGTTGCGACAACAACTTAGTCGCCAGAATTTTCGTGCCCAGAGTGAGCAAGTGCGAATGGAGGATTCTATTGTTAACGGGGTTCGAGTTGTAGAAGTACCTCCGCTTCCTCCACCGATAGTACTTGAACACCCCGAGCAGCCTGGAATTCTTGTGGTGCTCGCTCGGTTGGCAGATCTGTACGAGCGAGATGTGCGCCTTCATGAAGGAGGTAGGCCCCCGTTTATTCAACAAGCGAGGCCCGTAGAACAAGAAAGGTCCGTCGCTTCGCGTCGATCTCCGACTTGAGCAGGGTTGAGAGGTGGATGTCAATCCATTTTCGATAGGTTGACAAATCAGGACGTGCAGGGCGACGAAAATCTGAATGTGCAGGAGGTACTGAGGGAGGTCGCTCCCAATGAGCCTACGAATAAGCGCGAGGGAAGGTATGACGATGTCCAAAGGCGGATCGAGGAATACTCGGTTTTAGAGGGTAGTGGGGAGTCCCCGGCTGAGCGAGAGTAGAGGTCGAGAGATGTCCTCGCATTGGCTAGACAAGTTCGAGATCTGCAAGATCAAGTGAACGGAAAGACGGACAATGCCCGAGCTTTCTTTAGGGCATGTTCCTTCTCTCAGGAGATTATGGCATATTGAACCCCGATGAAGTTCAAATTACCCGAGAACCTAACATATGATGACACAAGTGACCCCAAGGAGCACCTGATTAGTTTCCAAGCTCTGATGCAAATATATGGAGCAGGGGACCCTTTAATGTGCAAGGTCTTTTTAACTACGTTAGTTGGCTCGGCACAAAGGTGGGGCATGAAGTTGCCCGAACATTCTGTGAGCAATTTTGGGCAGTTGGTCGAGCTCTTCATAACCAATTACGCCGCCAATCTGCGTCCTAAGAAGAACTTCATTTACCTATCTGGAATCAAGCAAGACCCTAACGAGCCTCTACAGTTGTTCCTGACTAGTTGGCAAAAAGAAAGTTCAAGCGGTTGATGACTTCGATGATAACACAATGGTGATTTTGTTCATAGAAAATTTAAGGTTAGGAAAGCTGTA
This sequence comes from Ipomoea triloba, assembly GCF_003576645.1. Taxonomy (NCBI): domain Eukaryota; kingdom Viridiplantae; phylum Streptophyta; class Magnoliopsida; order Solanales; family Convolvulaceae; genus Ipomoea; species Ipomoea triloba. Next base: position 23,546,067 of record NC_044919.1, on the reverse strand, counting down.
TACTAACCTCCATATCGATTGGCCGACCTCGTACGCTCAGGCCATCCAAAGAGCCAATAGGTATGCCGATGCTGAGGATGCGATCAAACTGAAAAGAGTTCAAGAAGGAGGGTCATATCGACCTAAAAGACCTCGGACAAGGGGACACGACCAGGAAGATTTGATAAGAGTCCGCTAGGCCACCAAGAGACTAGTCGGAACACTGAAAGAACGGGTGTCCGGTCGTTTTGCCAGCCGCCGGTGACGGTGCCAGAGGTTCAAGCTCAACCTCCGCCACCCGAGGTACGACCGGCTAATACATCTCAGGCCACTGGATAGATTTCGGGAACAAGAAAGTATTGTCGGTTGCATCGATCGACCATTCATTCAACTGAAGAGTGCGCCGACTCCTCCTAACCAATGACGTTAGGGTCTGCCATAGCAGTGCGGGAACCCAAACCCAACCGGGTAGGGTAACCATGATAAAGGAAAGCAGCCTACTACAGGGAATGAGGAAGCAAACTAGAAAGGTAAGAATATCATCAACATGATCGTTGGAGGGCCCGAGAGAGGCGACTCAGCTAGATCTAGGAAGGCTTGGGCTCGACTGCCATACCTTGAAGCTATCTATGGGCGAGAGTCTAGTGTAAATGATGCATGTCATGAACCCATCACATTTATGGATGACGACTTACCCTTAGGGTTCAGGCCCCACTGGGATACCCTGGTCATAGCTATGGATATAGTCGGCACGGTGGTAACGCTAGTGTTGCTCAACACGGGCAACAATGTGAATGTGCTATACTTTGATACTTTCAAAGAGCTGGGATTGGACAAAGATATCCTTAGGTTGGTCATGACTCTCTTGGCGGGGTTCACGGGCAATTCAATTGAGGCAGAGGGTTCCATAAAATTGTTGGTCGAGATGGGCACTTATCCTAACGTTACTATCGTAGAGATGGAGTTTGTAGTCGTTCAGCTAGAATGTTCTCACAATGCAATCCTTGGGAGGCCAGGGTTTGAGGATCTAAGAGCTTTGATATCGTTGAAACACGTGTGCATGAAATTCCGAACGCCCACTAGGGTGGGAGTACTACGGAGGGATCAAAAGGTAGCTCGTGACCGCTACTTGCAATCTTGTCGCAGGATAGGAATGTCAGACCTACGGATTCATACCATCACCAAAAGGGAAGATATGGGGGAGCGCACTTTAAAACGACTCGAGCCGTCGGTCGAATTAAAGGAGGTAGAGATTGACCCGACCCACCCTGAAAGATGGGTGAGGATTGGAAAAGACCTTCCTAAAGCCGTCAAAGAATCCATCATCCAAGTACTAAGAAGGTACAAGATGATCTTTGCATGGGGACCAGAGGATATGCCGGGGGTAGACCAATCATTAATCACTCATCGAGTAGCAGTCGATCCAACCTATCGACCTATGGTTCAGAATAAGAGGCATATTTTGACAGATCGACAGGAGTTTGTGAAGAGGAAAATTGATGCACTATTAGCTACTGGGCACATCCGAGAAGTTAAGTATCCAAAATGATTGGCCAATGTGGTATTGGTCACTAAGCCGCCCGCATGGAGGATGTGTGTTGATTACTGATAAGCCTCCGAGATACCCATAAATCGAGTGCATATTAGGGTGTTTTGTCATGTTTCTAGCATCCTTACATGATGAATTATGATCATAAATGGTTTAAATTCACTAACCGACACACAAAAGCTACTTTTAGCCTAAAGGAGGTGAAACAGGAGCCCCGGGATCCAATAGGAGCGAAAGTTGAGCTTAAAGAATGAACCAGGCAAGATCGGAGCCCTGGAGGACTCAAGAGGATTGCCACACGCGTGTGAGTATGCGTGGAAACAATCCAGTAGCCTCCCACGCACGCTCACACGCGTGTGGGCTGGCGTGGATACTGCAATGCGCGAAAATTCACTAGGGTTGCTTTTCGAAGACTATTTAAACCCCTTTGATAGATTTTCAGAGGAATTATTCTATTCCCATTTTTAGAACTTCTCTTTCCAGTTTTATAGATTATTTTAGGAGTAGTTTAGATAAATCTCCATTGTAGAAGACAATAAGCTTGGATTGAAGGATTACTTCATTCTAGGTGATCTCTATTACGTTTCTATTATATTTTGCTATCTTGTTCTTGGATTAAATTAGCTTTTGTCTTAAATTTCATATCATGAGTGGCTAGTTTAATCTAGGGATTTGGATTGTGTGAAGATATGTTGCTAGTGTGATGATCTTATATCTATTTTTAGATCTAAATGCTTAGATTGTTGGATTATCTATACTTGTCTATTGATTGTTGTTTTGATGAGATCTTGTTTGGATTTGGCCAATCTAGATGAGAGATTGAGCTCTTGACTCTTTCATGTCTTTGATTAGAGTTAGGATTGAAGCTTTGTAACAATCATAGATCCTATGGACTTCTTAAGAATAGTAGGATAGTGTGTAGCTTAAGTGTTTGATAAAATTCCTCTTAGAGCTTTGGATGCTTGAAGGCATTCCTAAGTCAAAGAAGCCTTAGTACACAAAGGTGGAAAAGGACTAAGAACACACTCTTGAATAGCCAACATCTTTGTATTGTTTATCCATTACCTTAGACACACCAAGATGCAACATAGATGAACATTATCCAATCCCTACCCCTTTTACATATTTTCAAAGTCTTTTACTTTAATATTTTCTTGCACTCAAACCAACCCTTATGAACTCCCTTCACTCACAAATCACCACTCACCACACTCGAATCCCTTGCAAGACTCAATCAAGTAAACACCCGAACACTTGACACACCTCCACGTCCTTCTATCGAGACCGACACTCGGGGAGTCACTGACTTTCTGTTTTAACATAAAAATATCTTTTGACGTTTCACCCTATCACTCACAAATCACAGCATACGTCAAAATGGCGCCGTTGCTGGGGAAGGCAATAGGTTGTCATATGTTTTTGTTTACTTTGATTGAATGATTGCTAGATTTGAGCGTTGTTAATCGATACCACTTTCTTTTGTTTTATTTTTGTTTTATTTGCTTTTGCTACTTACCCAATTGGCTACATCTAGTCAATTGTGGAATCTTTGTTTCATTGATAATCTTACTAGGTGAGTGCACACGCGAGCAAAGGGAAATCAAGGCTTACTACGGCAAATTATTGCATGGACCATGGTCCACACAACTGTGTGAACCAAAAATAAAAAGTACATTATTTTTGTACTGATGGTACATTATTTTTGTATTGTAGGTACATACTATCAAATAATGTACCTTCAGTATAAAAATAATGTACCCTAAAATAATGTACCTACAGTACAAAAATAATGTACCTTTAGTAAAAAAATAATGTAGTTTTTATTTTTGGTCCACACAGCTGTGTGGACCATGGTCCATGCAATAATGATTGGGCTTACTACCCTACATTCCTGAAATCAATAGAGCAACTAGGAAGAAAAATACCCAAAGGTCACAAATGGCTTCATCAAGCGCAACAAGAAATCCACAAGGAAGAGGAGCTACTATACCAAATCCACCCCAGTTCCAATTATTCCACAAGCACCAATTAACCATGAAGAACCAATTCTTGAAGAACCACAAGCTAACAGAGCAAACAACCAAGAAAACATTCGTGAAGAAGAATACTATGGAATTCCTCAGGAACCACAGAGATCAATAGCAGATTACATGACCCCTGATTTTAATATGCACAGCTCGATCTATGTACCGCCGATGGAAAACGTCAACTTTCACGTGCATCCAACTATTCTCACACTAGTTCAGAACAATCAATACTCGGGAATACCATCCGAAGATCCCAATGCACACATAACAAGGTTCATACGAGCATGTGGGATGTACAGACAAGAAGGCGTTAGTGAAGAGATAGTTCGACTTAAATTATTCCCATTTTCAGTCATAGGAGAGGCAACACGATGGTTGGAAAGCCAAGACGACAATCATTTCAGATCGTGGCAGCAGTTGCATCGTGAATTCATGAACGAGTTCTTTCCCATCACCAAGACTATGAGGATTCGAAGACTAATACAGGAATTCAAGACAGGAAGGCTTGAGAGTTTGGGAGAGGCTTGGAGGCGATTCAAGGTTCTTAAAAGACAATGCCCGCAAGATCTGATGCACCCATGGGACATGATTAGCTCATTCTACGGAGGGCTAACCGATAAAGGAAAGATGTTGCTTGACTCATCCTCCAGCGGTGCCTTTGTCTCCCTAGCTTTGCCAGAAGCCGAAGAATTGATTGAGAGAATATCTAAGAATACCTCTTGTTGGTATGACCGACGAGGAGGCATATATGAAGTTGATAATCATGTGGCAAGTGAGGCAAAAATAGAGGCAATGAATCACGAAATCAAGAAGCTATAGGCCATGGTAGAAAAAATGGAAGGAAAACCCAAGCCTTGTATGGCTTTGGCACTTTACTGTTACATCTGCGGAGGACCGCATGATACCAATATTTGCACTTCTCTGTCTGCATCTGAGCAAGTTGAGGCGGTAGACTTTCAAAGGAACTCCAACTACAATACTTATGGACAGAATCAAAGGTCGAATAACAATTGGAAGCAGGGTGAGGGATGGAACAACAATGATGGATATCAAGCGCGAGGACAATACAATTATGGAAACAAGCCTGTTTATGGACAAAATGGCAAGAGCAGATTGATGTCAATATCAAGGCAATGGAGGTCAAATGACCCAGTTTAGGCCACAATACAACTCTCAAATTGACTTTACTCAACAGAGGAGGGATGATATCCGTGAAGTAGATGAAAGGCTTACAAGGACGATTATGGAATTGAAAAATATCGTGCAAATCTTAAACAAGAGATCACTCAGGAAATCAAACAAGAGATTTCTAGTCTTAGACAAGAATCCAAAGCTACACTTAAGACCATTGAGAATCAAATCTCACAAATGTTTAAGATGATGTCTGAGAAACACTACGGACAACTCCCTAGTAACACCGAGAATAATCCAAAAGAGAGAGTCAACGCTATTGATGCCAAGGAAGAAAAGCACAGAAATTGTGACCCGATGGATATTGTATGCGAAATATGCCAATGTAGGAAGGAAGGAAAAAGAAATGAGACTACCTCTTGTAGTCCTGATCTTGAATTAAAGAATGCGAGCGGTTCGTGCACAATTTCAATGAAGGAAAGCCATGAGAAAACCACTTCTGAAGTACGCTCCAAAGAAAAGGAGTTATCACGAGACAAATCCAAAAATGCAAAGGAGAAAGAAGCGGCACGAGAAGGTACAATTAATGCTTTTATCCGAATGTTTTTCAATAACAAAGAATGTCGCGAGTTATTTGAGAATGAAAATTGTGATACTTTTACTTGCTTAAGCCAAGAGTCTTCGGCTTGTTTAACTGAGGGTTACCCCAGAAAGAAGGGCGACCCTGGAGCTTTGTTGATTCCTTGTTCTATACAAGACATGGATCCTCAAAATTCTCTAGCCGATCTCGGAGCTTCGATTAATGTCATGTCTTCAAATCTTTTTGAAAAATTGAACTTACCAAGTTTGAAACCGACAAGGCTGACACTACGTTTAGCTGACGGGACCACACGGTACTCGGAAGGTTTGGCGGAAGACGTTCTAGTAAGAGTAGGAAAATTTCTTGTGCTTATCGATTTTTTCGTTTGTAAGATGGGAGATACAGATCCCCATGGTGCTTTAATCTATGGAAGACCATTTCTGGCTACTTGTCACGCACGCATTGACGTAAGCTCAAGGGAGATAACCTTGAGATTTGATGGACAAGCCTCAGATGATGACAAAGCAAGAAAAGAAGGGACTGATGAAGAAGTAAGGGCGATGGTCAGAACGAAAACTAAGTCAAAACCAAAGTGAAAAAATGACAAGCTTACATGGAAAAATACGTGGGTACCAAAATGTTTCCTACCCACTACCAAGGAGTATGGCTGAAAAACGAACAAGGTATAATGCGTCTAGCCAATGACGTAAACTGTGGCGCTGCTTGGGAGGCAACCCAAGATTTAATAAATTGTTTTCATGTTCTTTTTATGTTTTTGTTTTAATGTTTTGTTACAATCCAATGGTACCATGTTTTTGAAGACTAACTTGTAGGATTCGAGACTGGAAACTGGGTTGAAAAGGCCTAACACAAGTACAGGTGTGAAGGAAAAGACCAAAATCGGAGGAAAATATTGCACCGAGCTGACACGCATGATTACACGCATGCAGACGTGCATGAGAACAAAGCAGTAAGCCCACATGCACGCTCACACGCGTGCAGCCGTGCGTCGGAACAAAACAGTGAGCCCCCACGCATGCACACACGCGTGCAGCCCGGCGTGAAAACCCCCACGAATTAAAACCCCCTTTCGACCTTCCCACGCCATTTTGCACTCCAAAACCTAGTTTTCTTCTCTTCTCCGCACAAGGTATACTCCATACTTAAAGATTTGAGCATAGTGCTTATTTTCATCTTCAAAGAAGGTTAATACATCACTATCAAGGTAAAATCCTATCTTTTAACCTTTTATTTTGAATATCCATGAGTTTGGAAGATCTTGAATGTTGAAACTTTATCCTACATTACCTTGAATATTTTTGAATGATTTGAATTATTAAATAGGTTTATAGTGCTTCATAGAACTATCCTTTGATGTTTTCTTTCATTATTGATGATTGCATTGATGGATTGATATTTATCTTTGAGCTTCAAGTATGAACACCATTGTTGTACAAATGGGTTTATTGAATTTCTTGTCCAATTTATGAAATCGATGCTTGAATTGATGAGTAAACTTGTTATAGAACTATTATATGCCATCAATTTGACTTTCCACATGCTACATTGCAAAAATTGAATTTTCAATTTCAAACCCTAATTTTAGAATTTGGGGAAGAAGATGAAGTTGACTTTTTGAAATTCTTGACTTTTATAGTTGACTTCTTATTTGATTATCAAATTGAACTATCTTATGATGATGTTATGCATGTGTGTGATAATGGAATGATATTGTTGATATTCTTATGCTAGAATTGTTCAAAATATAGGGGAAACTATGGCGAAATTTTTGAAAATCCTTAACCCTATATGTTTGAAATCCATTATCTTGACAGGGAATTTTACATGAATGCATTGGTTACTTATTTAAAAGAGAGTTACTTAAAACCAATTACCAAGAGCGTTAATTTCTAAAATTTTGTAGGATGGGACGATATAAAGAGATGGCTAAGAAATCCAAACATGATCATGGAGAATCTAGTAGATCAAGAGCACGACCCCAAGTTGCAGTTTCACAAGCTCCACAGGAGCGAGGATCAAGGTCGCTTAGGCACTTGACACCTCTTCAGCGCACTCTGGTGGATGATTATAAAAGCAAGCAGTTATGTGTCGGTCGTTTCTTTGATGATAATATTCTGACAGAGTTTGGTTGCCTGAACGAAATTAATGGACTGATAAGGCACCCTCAACTCCACCGTTTATTCGAGTGGAGAGGACCAACATATGCGCCAGTGACTTATGAATTTTTGGCGACACTTGAGATCAGAAAGGAAGTTAATAATGCGAGGGAGTCCATCTCGTTCAGATTGTTTGGCAATCATTACAGCTTATCGGTTAACACTTTAGGTGTTACTCTTGGATTTCACACTGCCAAGAGCATTTCTTTACCATACTTCAGGAACTTTAAGGATGATTTCGATTCGGAGGTTGTAGTTGTTCAGTACTGGAAGAGCATAACTAACAATGCAGCTTACAACTCCTCCAACCTCAAGGCAAAGCTCATCACTAGGAATGCTTTGAAGGCTATCAGATTGGCCTTTGCAGTTAATCTCTCTGGTAGGACCACCAACCGAAACAAAGTCTACAAGCAAGATCTATTTTACATGTGATGTATGGAGAACGGGGTCAGCATCAACATGGGAGTACAAGCAAGGAAATGGCTTCAAATCCAGCTAAAGAGGAAGGTTCAGACTGTTTTCATTGGATCTTTTGTCACTAGATTGTGCCAGGGTTTGGGCCTAGCAGACCTTCTTTTAGGAGAAAAAGATGAGGGTCCCATGATTTCTTTCTCTGTTGGTGAGTTCTTTGTGATGCATCTTAAGTTGGGAGGAGATGATGCGCCGGACTTGGAAGTTTCTGATGACACTGATGAGGATAATGAAGAGAATGAGGAGGACGAAGCAGCTGCAGCACAGGAGCAAGGCCCTACTTCGATGGAATGGGAAGCATCTCAGACTTTCCATAGGCAGCTCCATGATGAGCAAATGAATTATTGGCACGAGCAGCGTACATGGCAGGAAGGCCAGTTCACTTATATCTGTGAGGCAGGACGTCCACAGTGAAGAGCTTATTCGCATGAGGAGAGCAGTGGAGGAAAATGAAAGAAGAATTCAAGAGCTTCAGGCTCGATTTGATAGCCAGTTTCATCCTCCATCCTTCGGCGATCAGTGACGCCTTCCTCGTCCATTCTCAATCCTGGTTCTTAATCCGTGATTCTGAAGTTTGAATGACATTGGTTACCGTTGGTTGTCTGTCCCACTTAAACATTAGATTCCCTATGCGCGGGGTTCCGACTTTATTTACTTTACTTTCCTTTACTTTATTTATGCTTTATTGTTTTATGTTATCTACATTTACACTGCTTTACTTTTTATGCACTTTAAATATTTGTTAGTCTATTTGAATAATTCTTGCTTTATTTTATATTTACATCCTTAATTATCTATGCTTATGTTTTCTTATTATATTACTTTTATATTTCTATCAGCTTATAATAATTGAATAGCACTCCGAAAACCCTTTTGTATGTTATGTCTCCATTTCTTATAGAGCATCGATAACGGAGGCAGACCTATGCTGGAAGCTAAAGTGTGGAAAGAGGGATGCATACTTGGTTTATCTTCTTATCCCTTTTCTAATTTTAAGCCCCGTTTTTTATCTTTAAAGTGTAGAAAAATTTTGTTTATATAGCTTTGTGTATGCGTTATGTTTGAGCTTACCATGTTATATAGGATCGTTTGAAGCATACCCTATATCCCAGAGCAAATTCCAAAGTGTGGAAAGGGATCTTTTATTTGTCTAATCCTTAGAATCCCTGTTTGTTCCTTTACCCTATTCTGTATGGAAACATCGAGGACGATGTTTATTTTAAAGTGTGGAAAGGACGCACTTTGTGCTTTATATGCTTATATGCTTAGGTTAAGAAAGTTGAAGCTCTTGGGAATGATAAACGGGTGTATTTGCAATTTGAAAAGAGAGTTATTATTTGTGTTATCTAGAGAGAATTTTGACTAGATGCCCAAAAAATTTTTACTCTTGAAATATCTTTGAGGAAGTTACTTTTCGCACCCATGAGAGTGTTTAGAGCCAAATAAGTTTATATTCTTGCCTGCTTGCATGTGTTTAGAGCCAAATAAGTTTATATTCTTGCCTGCTTGCATGATGTTAGAGCCAAATAAGTTTATATTCTTGCCTGCTTGCATGATGTCCACCTCTTATTTACGTAGGACCTTAGTCAAGGATCTCTCGAAGTGGGAGTATGCACTTTTTAATTTGAGAAAGATAAAACTAGCCCGAAATTGGACTAATTTTGGTAGGGCATGGGGCAAAAGGTGAGCCTATTGGTAAGCTTAATGAGAAAAAAAAAACCTTCATCACAAATAGAAAAAGGCATGAGGGGTTGACATGGAGAGAAGTCGAAAAGGCAAAAGGCCAATCACCGAGTTTAAAAATTGAGGGAAGCCAATTCGTTGGGTTGTGCTCAACCATAGTCTTCGGTAAGCAAAAAGCTTTATCTGGAGTCGGTTGTTCACATAAAAAGATCCCAAGAATTGAGAAAATAAGAGATGAGGTGAGCCGCTTCGCTAGGATTCGGGTACCCATTGCACTGTCTTCGAAAAAGCATGGAGCTCCATGTGAAGTCGGGTGGCTCGATGACGTTATCCTAGGAAGTGAGAAAGAAAAGAGGGATCGCGCTAAGCCAAAAGCCCTAAGGTTGGAAAAGTTGAATAGCGAGTGCACATCGTTCCCACTAGTAGGATCGGCTAGAGGCCCTAATTAAATAGAAGACTCAATCAAGTAAACACCCGAACACTTGACACACCTCCACGTCCTTCCTTCGAGACCGACACTCGGGGAGTCACTGACTTTCCGTTTTAACATAAAAATATCTTTTGACGTTTCACCCTATCACTCACAAATCACAGCATACGTCAATTACACCGAAATAAACAAAGCATGCCCCAAGGATCGATCAGATGGTCGATGAGACGGCGGGATGCGCCCTACTGAGTTTTATGGATGCCTTATGGGATTATCATCAAATCTTCATGCATGCCCCCGGCGAGGATAAAACTGCTTTTTTGACTCCGGACTGGGTATACTATTACCGAGTCATGCCCTTTGGCTTGAAAAACTCTGGTGTGATATATACCAAAATGGTATCTCAGTTGTTCAAAGACTTGTTGGGTGGGTCCATGGCTGCTTATGTTGATGATATATATGCTGGTGAAGAGCCTCAAAGAATAAAGTCATGCGGACGACCTCGCCGCCAGCTTCCGAGTTATGTAGAAACATAATCTACAACTAAATGCCAAAAAGTGTGATTTTGTTGTGCAAGGAAAAGGTCTTAGGTTATATGGTAAATCGGCAAGGGATTGAGCAAAACCTGAAAAGGTCAGGGCCGTACTCGAGGGAAGGGTTACAGTGGCTTGGAGGATGGTTGGCAACACTAAGCCAGTTCCTATCTAAATCGGCTGACCGATCTTTACCTTTTTTTTTTATGCTCTCAAGACAAGGGAAGGGTTTGTTTGGTCGAAGGAGTGTCAAACTGCCTTCGAAGGTCTCAAGACATATCTGCTTTCCCCCCCCCCCCCCCCCCNTTTCGCACCCATGAGAGTGTTTAGAGCCAAATAAGTTTATATTCTTGCCTGCTTGCATGATGTCCACCTCTTATTTACGTAGGACCTTAGTCAAGGATCTCTCGAAGTGGGAGTATGCACTTTTTAATTTGAGAAAGATAAAACTAGCCCGAAATTGGACTAATTTTGGTAGGGCATGGGGCAAAAGGTGAGCCTATTGGTAAGCTTAATGAGAAAAAAAAAACCTTCATCACAAATAGAAAAAGGCATGAGGGGTTGACATGGAGAGAAGTCGAAAAGGCAAAAGGCCAATCACCGAGTTTAAAAATTGAGGGAAGCCAATTCGTTGGGTTGTGCTCAACCATAGTCTTCGGTAAGCAAAAAGCTTTATCTGGAGTCGGTTGTTCACATAAAAAGATCCCAAGAATTGAGAAAATAAGAGATGAGGTGAGCCGCTTCGCTAGGATTCGGGTACCCATTGCACTGTCTTCGAAAAAGCATGGAGCTCCATGTGAAGTCGGGTGGCTCGATGACGTTATCCTAGGAAGTGAGAAAGAAAAGAGGGATCGCGCTAAGCCAAAAGCCCTAAGGTTGGAAAAGTTGAATAGCGAGTGCACATCGTTCCCACTAGTAGGATCGGCTAGAGGCCCTAATTAAATAGAAGACTCAATCAAGTAAACACCCGAACACTTGACACACCTCCACGTCCTTCCTTCGAGACCGACACTCGGGGAGTCACTGACTTTCCGTTTTAACATAAAAATATCTTTTGACGTTTCACCCTATCACTCACAAATCACAGCATACGTCAATTACACCGAAATAAACAAAGCATGCCCCAAGGATCGATCAGATGGTCGATGAGACGGCGGGATGCGCCCTACTGAGTTTTATGGATGCCTTATGGGATTATCATCAAATCTTCATGCATGCCCCCGGCGAGGATAAAACTGCTTTTTTGACTCCGGACTGGGTATACTATTACCGAGTCATGCCCTTTGGCTTGAAAAACTCTGGTGTGATATATACCAAAATGGTATCTCAGTTGTTCAAAGACTTGTTGGGTGGGTCCATGGCTGCTTATGTTGATGATATATATGCTGGTGAAGAGCCTCAAAGAATAAAGTCATGCGGACGACCTCGCCGCCAGCTTCCGAGTTATGTAGAAACATAATCTACAACTAAATGCCAAAAAGTGTGATTTTGTTGTGCAAGGAAAAGGTCTTAGGTTATATGGTAAATCGGCAAGGGATTGAGCAAAACCTGAAAAGGTCAGGGCCGTACTCGAGGGAAGGGTTACAGTGGCTTGGAGGATGGTTGGCAACACTAAGCCAGTTCCTATCTAAATCGGCTGACCGATCTTTACCTTTTTTTTTTATGCTCTCAAGACAAGGGAAGGGTTTGTTTGGTCGAAGGAGTGTCAAACTGCCTTCGAAGGTCTCAAGACATATCTGCTTTCCCCCCCCCCCCCCCCCACTATTGTCAAAATCGGTGGAGGGCGAGACATTCTTTCTTTACTTGCCCGCCTCTTAGTAGAGTGTTAGCTTGGTACTCATTCGAGAAGAAGACAAACTCTAGCACCCTATATATTATGTGAGTAGGGGTTTGAAGGCCGCCGAGGTACGTTACTCACCACTTTATGGCGCGGGTTCTTTAAGACGAAATTCGGGTGGTCCACCAGCCTCCAAGTGGCATGGGTTCTTTAAGACAAAATTCGGGTGGTCCGCCAGCCTCCAAATGGCGCAAGTTATAATAAAAGGTCGGGAAACTAACACAATTGGAGTAAAGGGTCAGGAAACCGACATAATTGTAATGAAGGGTTACGAAATCGACATAATTGTAGTGAAGGGTCGGGAAGCCGACATAATTGGAGTAAGGGGAAAAACGCATGAAGGAGAAGAGAATGGGCTATGAAAAAATGAAGAGAAAGGGAAATTTCTAAAGTTTAAAGTCTAAAAAACTCAAAGGAATCTGAGCTCCAAAATTCTATCAACTCGCGAGGGCATTGCAAGTCTAACTGTAGGACTGACTCGATTTCATAGCGCACAAAAGGCATCCGAGCCTCAGAGATCAGGGTCCAAAAGGCTCGAGAAAGTCTGAGTCAAGACGAAGACATTTTTTCGAATGGCTATTTACGAGTTTTAAGTAGATAAAATTCGAAGCAAGAGATTCTAAAGGGCCTGAAGGGACAAGGTACGAATTACTAGAGTTGTCAATGCGGGCTGGTGGGCCTCGCCCCGTCAAAGCCCGCCAAAGCCCGCCTTTGTGGCGAGGCGGGCTAAAAAGCCCGCCAAAAAGCGGGCCTAAGTAGGGGCAGCCCGCCCCGCCCTGCCTTAAGCCCGCGGGCCTTGGCGGGGGCCCGCCAAATTTTAAAAGTTATAAATTTAAATAAAAATGTAGTAAGTGTATACTAAAATAATTTGGATAATTCAAACATATAGTAATGTATTTGTAATTTTTTAAACACAATAATAACTAATAAATAAGTGTTAATCCATAATTTAATAACAAATCATTTATATAATTTACTAATGTTTTGAACTTGATTATATATACATAACTAATAAATAAGTGTTAGTTTACAGTTTATACTCCGTATATTATAATTAGTGTATTAGTTTATAGATTAAAAACTAATATAATTATATAATTATATAATTAGTTTATAAAATTCAATATAATTATATATTGAATTTTGATTTACAGTTTACACTGTAAACCAAAATTCAATTACTATTACATTAATTATATAAAAGGGTGTATATATATATTACACACACACTAATGTTAGTAATATAATTAAGATGAGAAGACATATTAAATGTTATAGATTTACTATTGTAGTATTTATTTATTTTAATAATTTTTTTATTATACATTTGGCGGGCCCCTGCCGGCCCGCCAAGCCCGCAGGTTAGGCGGGGCGGGCTAAAAATCCCGCCTTAAAACGGGCTCAAAAAATTAGAGCCCGCCCCGCCCTTTTGGCGTGGCGGGACGGGCTAGCCCGGCGGGTTAAGCCCGTTTTGACGGCTCTACGAATTACGAAATATGGTTTAGGAGAAGGTCCGAGTCAGGACTTAGCCAATTTTGTGAATAACCATTTACGAGTCAAGGGCTACAAGGGAGTTCAAGTTGAAGAAACCCGAGTAAAGTTAACTTGGTGGGATGATCGTTATACTTAGCAGAAAAACAGAACATGCGAAAATTAAAACAAGGAAGTCAAGACAGGAGTGCAAAAGAGATGTTCATTCAAAACAAAACAAAAATCCTTATTCTCAATTACAAGGAAAGCAATAAGATTTAGCGAAAGTAGCCATAATACTTAGGCCTCAGACTAAGGGACTCTGACCGTATTCGCCTCTGTTGGTCTAGTAGGCAGGTTGCGATCGGAACTTCTAGAGAGCCGAGCGTTCTCAAGGGTGGCTGATGGATCAGAGCAAGTGCAACAGCTGTGGGGCTCACCCCTATGGCTACACCTACTGGAGGAAGGTGTGCAGCGAGGGTCGGGTCAGCAGAGGCCGAGTCAGAAGCCTTACCCTTGCCTTTCTAGGCCGCAGAAGCTTTGCCCTTATGGCGAGCTCGGAGGGTGAGATTGCGTTCGTCCATGTGACTGGTGGAGGCTTCGGAGTCAGAAGAGGAGGAGATCTCAACCACATTTTCCATCTCCTCGTCGTTGTTGGGCTCGGCCTCGTCCTCAAAATCGGCCTGGGTTGAAAGAGCTCACCATCGACTGAAAGAAAAGACAGAGAGTTAAAAGGAAGGCATCGAAAGAGGATGATGAACGACTTCAAACGAGGCGGCCGGAGTCACCGGAGTCGGGGGCAGAGGCATGATCATGGTACTCCTCCCATAGGAGGGCAATGCTTGGAGGAGCACCGCCAGGACTGCGATCCAGCATGGCTTGGAGTTCGTTGAAGAAGTGCAGATAGTCTGGATCATGACTGAGTACGTCCATCAACACCTGCTCGTCAGGAGCCGGTTCTTCTTCCTCAGGCGTCGGGTTGTTCGGCGCGAGAACTCCATCATCTTCTTCCACCTCCAGTGGAATGTCAACAGGCCAGGAAGGGTCATCGCCGGGAAGAAGGCCGCAAGACCTCATATGTTCCCTCCGCTCCGCCATGCGAGCCTTGGCGGTGCGACGGGCCTTCTCAGCAAGACGAAGGGAAAATCGCTGGTGGGCTGGAGTAGGTGCCTTACGCTTGGGTCTTATGGCCTCCAAAAGGTAAGTCTTAGAATGAGGGTGAATGAGAAAAAATGGAAGTAGTAGCATTATTTATAGAGGGGAGCTTGCCTTGAAAATGACAGCCGGCAGTTGCACTCGAGTGAACGTAATTAAGTTGATGTGACAGTGTCAGGGGCTCACTACTCGACAAAAGATAAGGGTCGAAGGGAATTAAATACACTAGACTTGATTGCTGATGGGACTGGGAGAAGATAGGGCTCAAAGGTTGAAGCTCAGAGATGTACGAGTGATGACCAACGCAAGGAGAAAGCTCAAGACCCAACTACAGGTACTTTTTCGAGTCATGCTTCGCGTAACTCAGGAAAGTGAGGGACTTGTGGGGGGGAGTTAAAAAACTTTCCCTAAGAAAAAGCGAAGTGGAAGTGATGAAGTACGAGGAGGATGGGTGAATGGCAGAGGGCGAGATATCAGTACTTTTCCGAGTCGTGCTTTACGTAACTCGGGAAAGTGAAGGACTGGGGAGGGAAAATTTTCCCAAGAATCTCTGAAACAAACATATTTCCCCGATCTGTGCTTTGCGTGGCTCGGGAAAATGAGGGACTAGATGATGGGGGATGGACTAAGGCTCGGCACTAGAAGCTCGGTGTAGACAAAACGGGACGACCGATGATGTGGGAAAGAGGGCTTGCAGGAAGGCATGATGATGTGACGTAGGTCAGCTGAGGATGGGTCGGTTGGTTGAAGGCTCGTGAAAGTGGTGACAAGACAGCTAAAGATCTTAGACTCAGAGTGATCGAACAGAGCTATTAAAACAATTAATTACCCTGGAGGAAAGGACGAGTCAGAGAGAAGAGTCGGTTTAGACCGACCTAAGGGCCGT
Source organism: Ipomoea triloba (assembly GCF_003576645.1). NCBI lineage: Eukaryota > Viridiplantae > Streptophyta > Magnoliopsida > Solanales > Convolvulaceae > Ipomoea > Ipomoea triloba. The sequence continues at coordinate 23,530,159 of NC_044919.1, read as the reverse complement.
GGCCGAGGTAAATAAAAGCGGTAAGAGAAAGGCAGTTATGGGAGTTTCCTAAAAGAGTCAGGTGGTGGAAGGCGAAAGATATGGAAAGAAGACCGAGATAGTTTAGGAAAGTGTCCAAATGTAATAAGGAAAGAATTCCTAACTTGGTTATGGTAGTTTAGGGTTTCCAAAGGAAGAAATCTTTCCTAGCATGTATAAATAGAGGTTCAAGGCCTTGAGAAAGATATAAGCAATTCACTGTACTCAAAGGCAATTTATAATACAAAGAGGGCTGAGAAGTCACTCTAATTTCTGATCAAGTGTTAGTCGATTTTGAAGTTGTGTTAGCTTACCGTTCGACCATCCGCGGTTGATAAAACCAACATTGGCATACCTACATATTCACCAATTAAAAGCCTGATATTAGTGGTCTCAAAGAATAAAACAGAAATGAACAAAAAATAAGAAAAAAAATGAAGAGGAAAGATCTAGGAGAGCAAGCTTGTTAACCTGTATAATTTAATCATTATCTGTTCTTTCAATTCCACTATCAGCAACAATGGTTATTTCATCATTTAGCTCTTTTCTTTTTAACTGCAAATTTTCACTCTCATTCAAAACCACATGATTTTGGTTTTCACTTGGGGTTGAAGTACAATCATATACGCTATTGTCAACATTTCCACCCATGTCAAAAAAGTCTCTTGGTTTGAAAGGTATTGCAGCATTCTAATCTTTTTCCATCTCATTAGTGACATAAAACACAATCTGAGCTTGTTCAGCTAAAACATAGTTCATCATCTATACTATCTCCAACATGTGTTGTTGTAGAGAAGTTAACTTTAGTGAAACCATAATGATCCCTTCTTATCCCTCTTCGAGTAGTCATATCAACCCATATAATCTTAAATAGTGTAACCACAAATTTGTTGTAGTAATTGAGCTCAACCAATATTCCATAATAAGAAACATCTCCAAAAACCCCATGAGTATCATGACTACCTGCAACACCTAGAGTTCCAACAATAACAAATACTCCACTATTTTGAGACTTTAGTCCTTCTACTCAGCTCACTGTTTCAAATCTTAAACCATTAATGTTATATGAAGAAAATCTTCTAGAATGAGTAAGTGGATCTCTTGCTAAAAACATAATGTCAACTGGCACTTGTTCTTGATTGTCATTATTTAGGATCTAAAATGCAATAATATTGTATTAGTAAATTAATTTTGAGTCATTGCCATTTTTTGTCCTACTGTTATTGGGGCATTGCCAATATTAGTCCACTTCATTAATTTTTGCCACATTGCGGCCAGTCTTATTTAATCCTTGTCACTTTTAGTCCACCATTAAAATTCCTGTCCAAATGGCTGTTTAAAGCAGGGGTATTTTCGTCTTTTCATGCTTTGGTCATCTCCTTTACCCTTTGTAGTGGTTTTCCTTACACATTTTTATCCAATGGAGACCTAAATCTTTCTATGCGGCGTCTCCTGTTTTGGACGACTGCAAAGGGTAAATGAGAAAGGAGAAAGGGACGACTACAAATGTGTAAGGAAAACCACTGTAAAGATTAAAGGAAATGACCAAAACATGAAAAGACGAAAATACTCCTATTTTGGACGGCCATTTGACGAGAATTTTAACGGTGGACTAAAAGTGGTAATGATTAAATAAGATTAGCCGCAATGTGGATAAAATTAATGAAGTAGACTAAAATTGGCAATGCCCCAACAACAGTAGGACCAAAAATGGCAATGACTCATTAATTTTGAAGTAAATATTGATTTGAGGTGAAATTCTTACTCTCTTTGCAAATCATCTGGAAAAATCTCAATTAACTATTTTTTGAATCTCAGCAGAAGATCTTGTCTGCCTCCTTAGTCATCTCTTCGTTAAAATTTTAAATTCCCTATACGTGATAACAACACATTTGTAACAATTGAAATAATATGTTATTTCTCACCAAAATACATAATTTGGGACATTACTTACTCAACATATTTTTCGACATGTTTGCAATTCATTAGCACATATCGATGTGCGTTTTATTTCTCTTTATCAATAGTTGAAAAGTTGAAACACCGCCTACTGGTCGACCAATTTGTTTGAAGATGTTTCTTTGAATATTTTCACCATAGAATGGCACATCATCAACACACCTAGATCGGTTGAACCTTGTTTCAACCCATTCTAAATACCTTGAGCAAAATGTAAGACATTCTTCAGGAATATAACCTTCGGCTATAAAACCTTCTAGGTTTGCTCGGTTGCATACAAATGACTTTAAATGTCCTATGTACCTAAATAAAAATAAGACATAAGTATATGTTTTTATCGATAATCTAATAAAGAAAACTTTAAATATCCAAAATTTACTCACCTCTCAATGTTGTACATCCATCGGTATGGAATAGAACCTCCAAGCTTAACCTCATCAAAAAGGTGAACAACTAAATGCACCATTACTGTGACAAATGATGGTGAAAATATCATTTCCATATGGCATAATGTTAGCACAAGTCGACTTTGAAGGTTATCAAGCTCTTTGACATTTAATACTCTACTACATATTTGTCTGAAAAAAGAACCAAATTCTACCAAAACCATACAAACTTGATCTGGTAATAGATTACGTATGGAAATTGGCAATAGATGTTCCATAAGAATATGATAATCATGACTTTTCAATCCATGCATCTTGTGATTCTTAAAATCAACACATTTTGAAATATTACTTGAGTAACCATCTAAGCAGTAATACACTATTTAGTTTTGCAAGAAATACATCTTTTAATGTATTTGTCATTGTAAAACAACTTGGAGAGTATTTTTCATTTTCATTAGGCTAAAGGTCATCTCTTATACCCATTGAAACTAAATCCATTTAAGCATTTAGGTTGTAGCGCAACAAATTGAATTCCCAATAAGGGAGTTGGAAAAATATACTTTTCTTTTTCCATTATTACATGTCACCATCTTGAACTCTTCTCGCTTGTGATCTTTTCCCCTTCTTAGTCATTTCTAGGTTTTTCCAAAATGTAATATGATATCTACAAGCTAATTCAAAACATCTGAACCTGATAACATCTTTGGCGGATTTCTCAAATCTTTAGTTCCATCAAATTTAGAGCTATGATATCTATACCGATGAAAAGACCCTAAGAACCAGCGATGACCCATAAAAAACCACTTCATACTATGTGGAAGGTGATTTGGCAAAAAATAAGGTTGCATGAGGGGCATGCTAGACCTATATGTGTATTCCACCTAGATAAGTTATCTAGCCTATGAAAATCACTAATTGTCCACATTAGAGTATGTAGTTTAAAAAATTGACCCTGTGAAGCATCAAATGTTTCTATTCCAAAACTTCGTGGTTGCAGGTAAATGTCTATATCATTCTCTAGCATCTTTTTTCCAGGAATAATCATAGAAAAAATAAATGAGGTTTGTTTCATACACATCCACGGAGGCAAATTATAAGGAATTAAAATTACCGGCCAAGTTCTATGTGTAGAACTTTGATGTCCAAATGGTTTGAAACCATCAACAACTAATCGTAGTCTAACATTTCGTGGATCAGTAGCAAATTCTACATGGACTTCATTAAATCGCTTCCATGATTCAGAGTCTCTAGGATGTCGCATCAACTCATCTTTGTCACTATCTATAGCATGTCATCTCATATACTCAGTAGTTTTAGAAGACATAAACAACCGTTGCAACCTAGGCTTAAGAAGGAAGTAACACTACACTTTTGAAGGTTTCTTTCTAAACTTGCTACTGCAGCTCACATCATCACCATTCTTCCCTTTTGGTTGCTTCCATCTTGAAATATGACACACTTTGCATGTTTCTACAGCTTTATCATATCCCAATATAGCATGCAATCATTTGGATACGCGTGAATGCTAACATAATTAAGACTAAGCCTATTGATGGCTTTTTTTTTGCCTAATTGAAAGAATTAGGAAGCATTGCTTATTCAGAAGCATCTTTTAACAATTCAAAAATCATAGACATCTCTTTATGGTTTATTCCATCCAAGCACTTGATGTGGTACAACTTTAACAAAAATGATAATTTTGAGTACTTGTTAAACCTTTCATACAACTCTTGATTTCTATCTTTGAGCAACTCATAAAATATATTATTGTCTTCACTATCCTCCCTAGGTAATACTCCATCCCCAAGTAGAGTTTGTTGTGATGTTGAAGGTTCATTTATACAATGTGAAATATGTGCAAAAGCAGCATAAATGATATTTACTTCAGGATTCTCAATTTGCACATTAGTACGCATACCATTAGAAGTGCTACTAGAAGTGTCTAAAGATCCCCCTTCACCATGCCAAATCCAATTAACATATGCAGGTACAATCCCATCACAAATCAAGTGTTCTTTCACGTCAAATTCATATAATCAATACCTAAATTTACACTTCATGCAAGGACACAATATTCTTCCTTCAATACATCTATGCTCAATTGCAAAATCAATTAATTTTTCTACCCCTTCTTTTTTTTTAGAATTCTACCACTACAAAAAAACGCAGAAATAACGACGGATTTAGTGACGGATTCATTCCGTTGCTAATTTAAAGACGGAATAGCGACGGTTTAGCGACAGATTTACTTATTTTTAAAAAATTGAAAATTAGCGACGAATTAGCGACGGATAGCGACAGAATATTGCGACGAAAAAATTTTGTAGTAAATCCGTAGCTAATTTTAGGGGTAAATTTCCGCGCATAAAATTGCGACGGATTAGCGAAGGATTTTTGTCAAAAATTTGGCGCGCATTTTTAAGAAGTAAAATAAACCCGGGAATAATGCTCTAGCGACGGATTTTAAAATCCGTCGCTAGAAAGTGAGCGGGAATTTTTTTTGACAAAATCTAGCGACAGAATTTAAATCCGTCGCTAGGTTTAGCGACGGATTCAAAAGTCCGTCGCTAGATATTTAACGGAACTTTTTAAAAAAATTAAAATAAAAATCTAGCGACGGAAATTTGAATCCGTCACTAGAAAATTAATGTAACGGATTGCACATTCATGTAATATTTGTAGGTAAACTTTCTAATAATTAGCACAAAGTTAGCATACTTCTATTGAGTCTAGACTAAGAGCTTAGTCTCTTTTAGGTGCTGCCAATCACTCGAACTTTGGAAGTTTTGGTATTGACTGATGTAAATTTCTCAAGTGGGTTTGCTGTATTAGGAAGACAAGATATTCAGTTTTCTCCGATTAAGTTTGGTGCCATTATACTTACTATACATTTAAGGCATCCCAACGATGCCCCTTGATGTAACCAGATTGGCTGGTCCTTGAGCTATCTTAATTATTCAGAAACTGATAAGTTTAAAACATTGCTTCTTTTTATTCGTGAGCTTGCAACTTGAATATGATTAATACCTTATCCTGTATTTAGTTATTTAGATTTTACACTTGCATGATGGCTTCTTCCATATGTTTGTGTTTACAGTACTGTGCTATGGGTTGGGTTGGATTGGACTTTCGAGGCTTGCTTCCCCCTCTTTTTGAAGAGTAAATTATCCAACATCTCTTCATTTTTTACAATTCTAAAGTTTCCTAAAAATAAGGTTTTCACATCCATTTCAATGTGGTTACTTGAACAGGGCAGTCCTGAATTTATTTACCAAGGACATGAATACAACAGTTAGAATTTTCAAGTATATGTTTAATACAGCTTCACCTTAGTCATAGATTTAGCTTTTTGGAAAAGCAAGTGGAATGGCTCCCCGTGCAAGGTAAGCCATTTTAGCTTCTAAGTCATTTTATGAAAAAGATCATGTTGTAGCTTCTAAGCAATACTATGGAATTGCAGGTGGGTGGAGGAGATCATGTTGATTGTTTCAAGACTTTGATTTTGCTAGACTTTCAAAATAACCAAAAATGCTACTTTCAGATTTTTGTTATGTAATTGTAGTTTTGATTTTATAGTATTGTATTTTGATGACATATATTATTGTATTAAAGTGTGATTTAAAGTATTGTGTTAGTATAAAATTTTTTAATAGTTTAAATTTATGATGATATAAAGTTTGATGTTAATTTGATGGTAATTTGATAGTAGTAGGTAGTGTTGATGATACTAGTGTTAAATATAGTGTGTTGATATGGATTTTAAGCTTTAAAAGGTAAATTTAAAAAATGGGTTTTAATTAAAATAAATAAAATATATATATTTTTTAAAAATATAATTAGCGACGGAAATATCCGTTGCTATTCCCTTTCAAATTCATCACTAGATCTTCAAACTACGGAATTAGTGACAAATTTTTTCTTAATTTAGCAACGGATTTTCCGTTGCTAGAGTTAGCGACGGATTTTTGTCGTCGTTATTCCCTCACAAATTTCATCATCAAATTCGTCGCCGGAAGAAATTTAGCGACGAATTTATTTTACTTAGTGACGGAAATATCCGTTGCTAAACCCTAGCGACGGATTTTACCCTTTTAGCGACGAATTTTGTCCGCCGCTAAAAACGCATTTTTTTGTAGTGTACCCCTTCTATATATTCCAAAGTATTTCACAACAAATTAATCCAAGACTTATCCATGCATAATCACTTCAACAATAATGATAAAAAGTTACCTCTTGTGTACTAAATATGAAGATTGATCAAACTTTAGTTGTTTAGTATACAAGATCTACAAAGAGAAAGAAAGATGGATTGTCATATGTATAAAAGAAGACCACTAATTCCCTCAAGTCCATACCTAAATCAAAACAAAGAAATGTATCATCAAACAATGGTTAATTTGCATAGATAATAACACAAAATTATCATATAAAAGGGAAGAAAAACCAAAGAGGCCTTAGCAAAGTTCATGTTATCGATTAGTCGATTTCTTGTATCAAAACGAAATTTAGTCACACTGTGTTACTGTCAATTGAGAAAGCAAATAAGCAATGGCAAATCAATATCCTTAAATTCTTAGAGGGAGCAATATACCTTGAATTTAAACTCAGGGTCTTCAAGAAATAAATTTTAACTAGGAATTCAAACAATCAAAACCAGATGAAGAATATAATTCCAAATTGCAAAGAGACGCAACAGAAAATTTACAAAAGTAAAAAGAAACTGACAAATATTAAAAATAACTCTCACAAATTTATATTAATTTTGGTAAATCTTTCATACAATATTTAGGAACTTATGGAATTAAATCAATTGAACCTGATGAGCTATTGTTTCTCAACTAGCGACGGTTAACGGAGCTGCGACTACGTCTGCAGAGGCGTGTAGTAGCAGCTCGACTGAAGTTTGTGGCTAAGTGGTTCACCGGCTATCGTGAACCAAAAGCCTGGGCGCTTGCCGCCTGGGCTTGAATGCGTACAAGTCAAGATACATAGATCAATAAAAATAATGATTCAATAAAAATATGAATCCACCGATTCGTATGAATGGAAGATACATAGATCAGCTTAAATTCAATAAAAATAATAATACCAGAAGACTTACCGCGTCTATGTGACGTCATGAGTCTACTGAGGGGAGTGAGCGTTGTAGTTGTAAGTTGTGAGTCTTAGGGCACCGGCGATGTAAGATTTGAGAATATCTGAAGATGATCTTTGAGAAGAGGCGGAATCGTAGGGAAGAGGCAGCCACCTGAAATGGAGTTGTGGCCCGTGGAGGGCGTGGTCAGAGAAGACGGAGAAAATGGAGTTGTGGTCTATGGAGGGCGTGGTCGGAGAATATGGAGTTGTGGAGGGCTAGGAGAAGATGGCGCAGTACTAGAGTATTGATTTACTGATTTATTATTATTATTTACATATTTACTGATGGTAGAGTACTAGAGTTTCAGTGGCAGTTATGATGAACCGCCACATGTAATTGTCACTAAAAATTAATTATTTAAGTTAATATATTAAATTAGCGGTGGTTTCTATAACCGTTTCAAAATAGTTATTTAGAAGCAGTTATATATAACCGCCACTAAGTATATGTTGCTAAAAAAAAAGTTTGTTGTAGTGTTATGACATTGTTATTAATAATAAAACAAAAATAATAGTTAAAAAATAATAAAATAATAAGGATTATAATGTTTTTTTTAATAATCTATTTCAAATTTATATATAAAACTAAAACCAATTTAAGAATATATCAATAAATAAGACAATACGCTTATATATTTATGAAGTCATTTAATATCTAACACTTTCTTACCAACCGTTAATGCTGTCAAATAGTCAAAACAAATAACACAATCACATATCAATTATCTACTAACACAACTAGTTATCAACAATCCATTATCAATTGAGTCAAAGACCTTGTGGTCTAGTGGCACCCGTTGTCCCGGTTTACACTCCCACATGGATGATGGGAGTAGGTTCGAGCCTCAATGGAGGCAACTGTTGAATAGATACTGCATTATAACAGAGTTAGTTCTAGAAAAACAAAACAAAAAAATAAGAGTAAAATAAAAAGGTATAGGGGTCGTCTCTTGATAGACAATGCTCGTGCGTTCAACATGCACTAGGCGTCATTTCTTTTATTATATTTTTTCTGAAAAAATAAAAACTAACATCTTGGAGTAGAACTTGGTTTACAAAATTTCACTTCTCACTTATGTCATATCATTCTCTCTCTTCCACAAAAACAAAAATAAAAAGTAAAACAAAATACAAGTACCCCTATTGGAGGTGCTCTGAGAAAATAATCTTATTACTTCTCTTGAAAACAAACAATGGGAGGATAGTGGTCGCATACCAAAATTTATTTTTTTAAAATAGAGAGAAATATATTAGTCATAGATTTTAATTTTTGTAAATAAATAAAGAATAAAAATGCATGTCTTCAAATTTTCTTCATAAAATCTTGTAGTTTCCTTTTGCAATACTCCGTATTAATTAGGTGTTAGTTTCGTGTTTGTTCTTTTTTTTCTCAATGATTTACGTATATTGATTGCTACTTTGCTAGACAGTGACTTATCTCCATTATATTATTCTAATTTTTGAGTAATTTGGGTTATCGACCCAAATTCCACAAGTCCCTTTCCTTCTTCCTTTTCCTCTTTTTGCTCATTGCATTGACATCCGTCTCTCTGTCTTTAATTATTTTGTTTTATTTGCTCTTTGTTCATCAATCACCTCAATTGTAGCCGCTGGGTTATTTAGAGGCAAATTATTGGTATACACAATTGCATTGACCACGGTCCAAAACGACATTATTAAATTTTATGAATTAGAATAATGTCATTATGTGTTTGAATAATAAAATTTATGGGATAAGATAATGTACATTATGTGTTAGAATAATGTACATTATGTGTTAGAATAATGAAACTTCGAGGGTAAGATATTGTACATTATGCGTTAGAATAATATACTTTATGTGGTAAAATAATGTACATTATGAACATCCACATTTAGTTATTTTTTATCACAACATCCACATTTGATCCTAGTATTATTGCGGCATGACCATTTTTGGTTCTCATCAACAAAATGGTTGAAATATCATTAAATACAAAGGCATTTCGATCATTTTTATATAAAATGAGTTGACCCTTCTATATTTTTATGTTTATTTTTTTTAAAAAAAATCGTAATTGAAAACCGAAATGTATTTATATTTAACAGCTTTAAAACTGTTTTGTTAATAAAGGACCAATAATTGTCATATCACAATAATACTAGGACCAAATGTTGATGTTCTAATAAAAAATAGACTAAAAATGGACTACCATAAGCCACTTATAAATTTAGGGCTAGAAATAGAATTATAACTATTATAAAAATGTACATCGGACTGTAGTCCACACAATAACAATTGTTGTATAGAAACTGAAAATGAGGAAACGGGAAACGGAAATCATAAAATACGGAATATATGAAAAAAGATATATATATATATATATATATATATATATATATATATATAGGGTTGCACTCTCATGCGAACTCTCGCCGAGGTAGGAAATGAGAACGCTCCACAGCCGTTCACGTGTCCAGATTAACGAATCAGATGCAATTTTAAAAAAATGACGCGGTGGCATTTTCGTAAATAACTGAAACTTTGGTGCACCTAGTTTCACTTAAAAGTGCACCTAGTTTCACTTACAAGTGCACCTATTTTCACACATATTTTCACTTACAAGTGCGAGTAATTTACCTTGTTAATATTCATGCACCTATTTTCGCAAATATTTTCACTTACAAATGCAAGTAATTTACATTGTTAATACTCATGCACCTGGGTGCAACCTAGGTGCACCTAGTTTTAACATAGGTTGCACCTAGTTATAACATTAGGTGCACTTAGTATTGATGTTCACTGTACAATTCACTTGCACGTGTAATACATTTTACTTGCATCTGCAATACATTTTACTTGCACTTGTGCAAGTAATTTACTTTGTTAACATTCATGCACCTGGTTGCAACCTATGTGCACCTAGTTATAACATTAGGTGCACTTAGTATTGATGCTCATTGTACAATTTACTTGCACTTGTAATACATTTTAGTTGCACGTGTGCACCTATTTTCACTTGCAGGTGCAAGTATTTTAGCTTGTTAACATTTATGCACATGGGTGCACCTATGTGCACCTAGTTATAACATGACATGCACCTAGTTATAACGTTAGGTGCAACTACATTTCGGACACGTGTCGCGCTGTGATTCGTCCGCATTTCTCTCCTGGGCGGCCAGTACGCATTTGAACGCGATCATATATATATATATATATATATATATATATATATATATATATATATATATATATATATAAGAAATATAAATGTGTATTTATAAATATTTTACTTTGAATGTATATATATATTAGAGTAATTTTTTATTTTGTCAATTATCTTGTAGTCTAGTTGTAGGAAGTGGCTCTCTCATATATGTGGTCATGGGTTTAAGTGTCCGTGGGGCCGGTTGGTATCTATTGCACTCAAAAAGAGTAATTGTTTATTATATTTTTAAATTTTTTTAAATAGAAAAATGATTTTAAAATGTCTTGTAAAATTTTCATAAATTTGTAGAAGGAAATGTTTTTGTAATATAGAATGCTAATTTCGAGTTTTTCTGCAATGTAAGTACTAAAATCCATTACAGCTGAAAAGCACGTGGTCATTGAGGATGTTTTATCGTCAAACCCATCTTTGACTTTGTTTTATTGTCAAACTCATCTCAATTATAGGTTTTGTTTAGAGTTTATTACCAAAATGGTCTCTCGACTATTGCGAAATTACTAATTTGGTCCTCAACAATTTTTCTTGACCAATTAAGTCCCTCGACTTTGAAAATTTTAACCAATTTAGTCCTCCGTTTATTTTTCCATTAATATCCGTTAAATTAGGATCAAATTGGTAATTTTGCTATAGTCAGGGGACCATTTAAGTGATAAATTAAGGGATAAACTACAATAAAGCCATCGTACTATTTGGGAACAAGTAATTAGGTCATCCAACTCAAATAACCCCCAAATAAGGCATTGAACTTAGGAAAATAAAGCAATTGAGCCACTGCAACCAAAAAAAAAAAAACAATTAACCCATTTTTAAAATTTTCGGTGACAAATTCCGACACCGACGATCATTTTCGACAACCGGCGGTTTCTGGTCGCCTTCTCCTTGGGAAGGCGACCTCGCCTTCCCGGTGAGGGCGACCATTTGGTCGCCCTCGCCAGAAATGGCGACCGGCGGCGACCATTGGAAATGATTGTCGGTGTCGAAATTTGTCGCCGGAAATTTTAAAAATGGGTTAATTGCTCCTTTTTTTTCGGTTTTAGTCGCTCAATTGCTTTATTTTTTTGAGTTCAATGGTTTATTTGTGGTTATTTGAGTTGGATGGCCTAATTGCTTGTTTCCAAATAGTACGATAACTTATTTGTATTTTATCCAAAAAATTAATTACCAATTTGGTCCCTTGACTATAGCAAAATTACCAATTTGGTCCTGATTTAACGGATGTTTAACAGAAAAATAAACGGAGGACCAAATTGGTTAAATTTTTCAAAGTCGAGGGACTTAATTGGTCAAGAAAAATTATTGAGGACCAAATTGGTAATTTCGCAATAGTCGAGAGACCATTTTGGTAATAAACTCTTTTGTTTATCTCTACACTATTCTCTCACTTTAAATTGGATCATTGTATCATAGTAACTATTTACAGGTTAATTACTCACTATTTTTATTTTTATTTTTTACAATTTCAACTCATTTTCAACAACAACAATAATAGTAATTACTAATAATTATAATATAAAAATGAATAATAAATTAACCCAAAAAGGTAGTTGATGAGAATAATAATTTTGGAAAGAATTTTACTACTGATCAGTTCAATCTACAATGATAAAAAGTAGATTTACAATAATACTGAGAGAGGTAGAAGAAATTCTAGTGTAACTAGAATACATAGTACTAATATGCCCCCTCGAGTTGAAAGTCCTCTAGAGAGAACATCGAGCTTTCCCTTTAGATCATTGAACTTTTCTGTGGTTAGTAACTAGGTAAAGATGTCTGCCAGTTGGTCATTTGCCCAAGGGCCTCGCGGGCCAGCCCGCAAAAAATTAGGTCATAGTGGGGTCGGTCAATTCGCTTTGATAGTACTATGGGTGTGTTTGGCAAATAGTTATTAGCAGATTGGTTAGCGGGTTTGACTAGTTCATAACATTAGTTGGTTGTAGAATGATGTTTGGTAAATTAGTTGCTAGTTGCTAGTTGATAGCTGATTACATGTAAAATTACATTTAAGAGTATAATTCGTATTTCTATAAAAGCTTATTGAAAAAAGTTGTTTTGAACAGCTTTTTGAATTTTAGCGTTTTAGAGCAATAAATTGTTAAAAAAAAACTTATTAACCAAACACTCATATTAGTTGTTTTTAACCAAGTCAAAAAGCTAATAGTGATCAAATAAGTCAAAATTGATTAATAAGCTAACTATGTTACCAAACAGGGCTCATCTGTATTATTGTGTATATACCATTCCTTAAACAAACAAAAAAAACTTGAATAAAATGTTTTTGTATTACTTAATTCTTATTTTATCTATTTTCATTCCATAAATTAAATGTAAATGAGATAACTTCTCTTGAATTACCCGAGATATAAGGGAGAAAGGACAGCATATATAAATGAACTGTCAACATATTAGATTATCACTAATGCAAAGAATACGAGTTGGATTACTAATCTTTTTTTTTTTTTTTTTTTTGTAGATTCACGGGGTCTTTCTCTGTCCGTTTAACGGTCCGGGTCCACCCACGTTTGCTCCGCGAGGCACAGGAATTGGCCCAGGGGGAATCGTCACTTATGGGAATCGAACTCGGGTTCTCCCGGAATTCTTCCCACAAAGAGAGCTGGATTACTAATCTTTGAATTCAAAGTTTTGGAGTGTTTATCCATGGAAGTTCGTGTTGTTTCTGTGGGCAAAACATATGTTGTTTAATGTTCGTCAAATAGAAACACTTGCGACTTTGAAATGAATTGAAAAAGATTGTACGAAGATAGAGGAGGGACACAACCAACTCTCTTGACTAACATTTCGCATGAAACTAGGACGACATAAGTGCATGCATGTACGACTAGGGTCTCATAGCGTTTAGGTATTCATTGACTAAGGAGGACATCGACCGTGACAAATGATGACAAGCAATCGAAATTGAATTTGGCTATTTAGAATTCAAAAGGGTAGAATAAATTGGTAAATATTATTATTATTATTATTTTTACTTTATTTTGTATACTCTATTGATAGGCTAGGGAGGATGACAGAAACTAGTCGGAATCTAATAACCTCATTTTTCATAGATATCCACCATTGAAGCCATATATATAGACTCGATGAGCTTGTGGTAAATGCATTCTTGGAGTTTCTATGGTAGGTGGGGTTCTGGTAGCTAAATTACTTTTCATTGAATTTCATGTCAATTAGTTTTTTTTTTTAATACTACTGACTCTATTAGAATGCAGTATCTGTTCATAACTACTTTCTCAACCTATTGAAGCACAAGAGTCAGTATTAACTCTACTGAGGCTCGAACCCACCACTTCCCGTATAAAGGGAAGGGTTTGATGCCACTGGACCACAAGTTCCTTGGTTCCCTTAGGGTAACACTCACCAGTGGTTCATACATGACAGTCCTATTATTTTATAGGGTTTTGAGCAAAGTAAAATAATACGGAGTAATAATTCATAATATATGAAGTTAATGTATATGAAATAGAAATGATTCGTTGATTGTATATGGAATAGGAATTTTTTTTGGAAACTATATGGAATAGGAATGATTCGTTAATTATTGTACGTGTATATATATATATATATATATATATATATATATATAGGGTCAGGTTCAAGTGTGGCCGTGCTCTCCCATGTGGCCGTGCGGTTCACACCACTCAATGTTAAGAAATGCACCACTCAATATTAAGAAATGCACCACACAAATATGTATTATTAGGTACACATCACCAAAAGCACACCACTAGGCATGAAAAATACACCACACAGTGTTCAGAAATACACAATTAGAAACAGGGGAGCTATGAGGTGTTTTTATGCATTTTCATTGTGGTGGATTTCGTAACATTGAGTGGTGCATTTCTTAACATTAAGTGGTGTAAACCGCACGAGAAGGCGCGGGCAGATTTGAACAGACTTCTATATATATATATATATATATATATATATATATATATATATATATATATATATATATAGACAACATCTTCTCATGAGACTATGGACAACGTGAATGCACACAATCTAAACTGTGTGCACTCATTAAGTCATATTGGGCTAAGTGCACACACTCTAGACTGTGTGCATTCGCGTAGTAGATTGTGTGTATTCACGTTGTGTTTCACAGTCTCATGGGAAGATATTGTCTCATTTGATTGTAAATATATATATATATATATATATATAGACAACATCTTCTCATGAGACTATGGACAACGTGAATGCACACAATCTAAACTGTGTGCACTCATTAAGTCATATTGGGCTAAGTGCACACACTCTAGACTGTGTGCATTCGCGTAGTAGATTGTGTGTATTCACGTTGTGTTTCACAGTCTCATGGGAAGATATTGTCTCATTTGATTGTAAATATATATATATATATATATATATAGACAACATCTTCTCATGAGACTATGGACAACGTGAATGCACACAATCTAAACTGTGTGCACTCATTAAGTCATATTGGGCTAAGTGCACACACTCTAGACTGTGTGCATTCGCGTAGTAGATTGTGTGTATTCACGTTGTGTTTCACAGTCTCATGGGAAGATATTGTCTCATTTGATTGTAAATATATATATATATATATATATATAGACAACATCTTCTCATGAGACTATGGACAACGTGAATGCACACAATCTAAACTGTGTGCACTCATTAAGTCATATTGGGCTAAGTGCACACACTCTAGACTGTGTGCATTCGCGTAGTAGATTGTGTGTATTCACGTTGTGTTTCACAGTCTCATGGGAAGATATTGTCTCATTTGATTGTAAATATATATATATATATATATATATAGACAACATCTTCTCATGAGACTATGGACAACGTGAATGCACACAATCTAAACTGTGTGCACTCATTAAGTCATATTGGGCTAAGTGCACACACTCTAGACTGTGTGCATTCGCGTAGTAGATTGTGTGTATTCACGTTGTGTTTCACAGTCTCATGGGAAGATATTGTCTCATTTGATTGTAAATATATATATATATATATATATATAAAAGAGGAGGGTGAAATTGATCAAATGCGAAGAACTGGCGCGCAGGAGTGAATAATTCAAACTTTTTTTGAATACAAGTAAATTATGTTAAAACTTAAGAGTGAAAGTAACAGTTTCATATAGTGGACTAATACTGCAAGTAAACATGTATTAAAAGTGCAATCTACAATCTCTACAAGAGCCAATAATGTTAAGAAAATGTTGGTGTAATTATTTACTTAAACGAATGGTTCATATTATTTTGATTTTAGTAATCTTTTATTATTTTCCTTCTTTACCCTCTATTATATTATTTTCTTCCCTTAAATAACGTAACCCCACATTCCGTTAACTTTTAACTTTAGTAACGGAATATTCATTTAACTGTTAACTTACCCACTAGTTTCTATAAGAAAGGTCTTAGGTTCGAATCTCATCCTAATCAGAGTTGGTATAATTGTTAAACATATACTAAGAATTTTTTATTTTTTTTTGAAAACATATACTAAGAATATGTTAAAGTATATTATTGAAAATTAAGTACCCAATCTATTACTCTTATAGTCTTATTAAATTAAATACATTATGCATTTCTTTAATTTATATAGTTTTTATTTTCTACAATAAAAATTATTCATTATCGAAAAACTTTAAAAAGAGATATAATTTCATTACTTATATTGTCTTTATTTTCTACAATGCAAATATTCATTACCTTCAAATTCATTATTTAATTATATTCACTACATTATTCATTGTTTTTGTTTTACACTATCTTGTAATTAAATATTTTGTATCAATGTTATAATACAAAATAATGTTATATATTTATTTACCAAGTATTCTATTAATAACATATAAAAACTTTTTAAAAAAATAATTTGAAACCAATCATATTAACTACTTAGGGAGGATTTGTTGACAAAGAAGACATTCAAATAACCCAATAAATTGAAGCGAGAAACTACCCCGTAATATTTTTTGAACTACATCACAGTTGTTCACGTTAAAGGTAAATCGTATTTCTTTATTAATATGATTTAAAATGTATAATTTTTATTACCAAAAGTAGTATTTATTTATACTATCGTTTTTAGACTAAGTATTTTGACTATCGTTTTTACAAAATTGCAAACATTTATTTTAGTGACAATTATAATCAATCTCTCATATATTATCTTGTATTCATATACTTTAAATTACCGATTTAAATAAACAAATTCAACATGCAATTACATATGCATGAACATCTCCTATATAACCTTGTATTGATATACTTTGAAGTACTTATTTAAAAATAAATATTGAGCATTATCTTATTCGCGCAACGCGCGTGAAAAAACGAGTAATATAATGTATACCGAGCAACAATATTAAGTGCACCTAATGTTATCATTAGTTGCACCATACATTATCATTAAGTGCACCAATGTGAAAGATAAATTGCTTGCATTATTAAGTGTAAATGATTGCATATTTAAGTGATTGTAATTGCACCTTTACTTGCAAACTTGCACTTGTTACTTACACTTTTAACACATGTTACTTACGGTATATGTAAAACAAGAATTTTCTCTCTCTCTCTCTAGTGCCGTCCTTTGGTTTTCTTGAGTAGAGTGTTTTTTTTCCCTACCTCCCTATGAGTGTTTTCCGGTGTCTTGGTTTCTGCGTTCTCTTTTGGTTTTGTGTTTTCCTTCTGTGTCAATGGCTGGAATGGAGAAGCTTGTGAAGGGCTGCGTATCGTCGACGATGACGAAGGTGTAATTCTTGAGGATGATGACGTTCCAAAGCCAGCTATAGATTTTCGCTTCACGGCTGTGGGAAGAGTCGTCACTGAGCGACCGATAAAGTTAGTGGTTTTCCGGGATGTTATGGCAACCGCCTGGCGTCTGGGAAAAGGTGTTATGGTTCGTGAGATTGCGACGAATCGATTTCTGTTTACGTTTTATCATGAGCGAGATATCTCTCGTGTTCTGAATGATGGTCCTTGGACTTTTGATCAACATTTGGTCGTGATTAGGCGTCTGAAGGAAGGGGATGACCCTATGGCGGTTAACCTTGACGCAGCGTCTTTTTGGATACAGGTTCACAGTCTCCCAGTGGGGTTTATGTCTGAAAGGGTGGCCAGAGTTATTGGTAACTATGTTGGAGAGTTTGAGAAAGCGGATGAAAGGAATTTCAGCACTACTTGGAGTTCTTTCATGCGCGTTCGGACGAGAATCGATATTTCAAAACCTTTGAAGGCGAGGATGAGGATGAAAAAACCTGGGGGGGAATGGTTTTGGATTGATCTTCGTTATGAGCGATTACCATCGTTTTGTTTCCAGTGCGGGGTAATTGGACATGCTGATAAGTTTTGTCCTCAAGCTTTTGATACACCTTTGGAAGGGATGGAGTTGCCGTTCGGTTCATGGATGAGGGCCGGCGGACGGCGGGGTGGGGTGCTAGTGATGAACAAATGGTTGGTCTTAGACGAATCGGCGGTGACGGCTCCGATGGGTGCTGCGACACCGAAAGGTGTAACGGTTGCAACCGCTACTACTTTATTGCAGGATTCATTGTCTGAGAGACCGTTAGGAGGAGTAGTTAATGGTCATCTGAGGGAAGGGGGGATAGGGCGAGTGTTTTCAATGCTAATTATGAAGGCGAGGGAGTGGTTTATGTGGAGCAGAAGCGGAGACGAATGGGTGATGAGGTGGGTGATGTTAGTGGGCCGGGTCCGTGGACTAGCCCAATGAGTGTGGAAGTTGCAACTCAACTTAATTCTGAGGAGGTGGGCTCTGATGATCAGGCCCACCGTTCCAAATGAATTGTTTTAGTTGGAACTGCCGTGGGCTGGGTAGCCCATTGGCAGTTCAAGTTTTGTTGGGCTTTGTTAATCTACACAGGCCTGACATTTTGTTTTTGTTTGAAACTTTAAGTAGTGCTAGTCGCATGGAGAATGTACGTGTCCGTTTAAAATACGATCATTGTTTCACGGTAGAGGTAGTGGGTCGGAGTGGTGGCTTGGCTCTCATGTGGAATGGGGGACTGGATGTGGAGGTCAAAGGGTATTCCAATCACTATATAGATACCATTGTTTCACCTCGGGAGATGCCGCGATGGCGTTTTACGGGGTATTACGGAAGTCTAGAGAGGCAACATCGACGGCGTTCCTGGGATCTCTTGAGGTACTTATCATCCCTAAATCAATTGCCTTGGGTTTGCATGGGAGATTTTAATGATCTTATGGGGGAAGGGGAGAAATTGGGGCAGGTTCCTCATCCTGAATAGTTGAGGAGGGGTTTTTGTGAGGCTGTGAGGGAGAGTGGTTTGATGGACTTTCCTTTTGGGGGCTGTCAATTTACTTGGGAAAGAGGGAGGGGAACAAATCACTGGGTTAGAGAAAAATTGGATAGGATCTTGGTCTCCGGGAGTTGGCGTGATGTTTTCCCTCGGAGGCATAATAAAAAAAAAAAATCTCAAAACGCTTAGTTATTAGATCTTTTATTTAAGAAGATTCAATAAACAACAAATTAAGTTGTACACCATCAATAATAAATGTTCATTTTTAATATATTGAAGGTGATGGAGATATTGGAGTTGGCCCAAGATGAAAGACTTGGCAGGCCGCGATAGGCGTTTTGGACTAGGCTACACGTACTAAGCGACTCAGATTCGAGACGTGGCGTTGTTATTTACTATAGAGAGATGTGATTAAATGGTTAATATTTACTATCACCAATTGATTTTAAGTATGATATGACAACCAGATAATCAAAGGACTCTATGATTAATTAAGCGTGTTTAACTTACCGTAGTCACAAGATGGGTGACTCACCAGGATATACATATATATATATATATATATATATATATATATATATATATATATATATATATATATAGCAAATTCCAGTCCTCGACTATTGTGGCATTGCCACATTTAGTCATATTCTTTTCATTTTGTCATATTACATCCCTAACTGTGAACAACTTCCACTTTTAGTCCTCGGCTATTGTGGCATTGTCATATTTAGTCATATTCTTATAATTTTGCCATATTACATCCATGACTTTGAGCAACTTCCACTTTTAGTTCCCGACTATTATGACATTGTCACATTTAGTCCTATTCTTTTAATTTTTTCATATTACATTCATGACATTCATTTGATTGCCAACATTAATCTTCCGTTAAAATTTCATTATTCTACCGTTAGAAATATGAGTTACGATTTTGAAACACAATGATATCTTTAAATTGACATATAACAAAGGAAAATAAAAATCATTATACATATCGTAACTCATATTTCTATGAGTTACAATATTACATTCTTTGAAGTTTACGATATTTCTAATGTGTTTGAAATATGAGTTATGATTGATATGCGTAATGATTTTTTTTTTGTTACTTGTCAATTCTAAGTTCTAACGATAAAATAATGAAATTTTAATGAAAAGTCGTGGATATAATCATGGTTGTAGTAGGCGTTACGCGGTAGACTAGCGCCTAGCGCCTAAGCGGTCTAGGCGGCGACCTATAAAAATAAAAAATTAATTCATGTGTGTGGGTGTATGTCATATATTATATTATATATATTATATATAGATATATCTCTTACTTCTCTTACTTATATAAATAAATAAATTTAAATATATATAAATATAATAATAAAATTAACAAGGCTGACTCGCTCGAGTTAACTCGGCTAACTCTTCCGAGTTAGGCGAGTTAACTCGGCCAAATTCGGCCCAGTCGGCCGCCAACTCGGCCTAGTCGGCCGAGTTAGGCGCTAGGCGGCCGGCCACCTAGGCGGACGCCTAGGGAGTAACTCGCCTCGGTCTAGGAGAGCCTAGCGCCTAGGCGGGGATTTTTGCAACGATGGATATAATATGCCAAAATTAAAATAATAGGACTAAATGTGGCAATGCCATAATATAAGTTGTTCAAAATTAGGGATGTAATATGACAAAATTAAAAGAAGAATAGGACTAAATTTGGCAATGCCTAATAGTCGATGACTAAAAGTGGAATTTGCATATATATATATATATACATATACATATATATATATATATACATATACATATATATATATATATACATATATATATATATATATATATATTCATTCTTTTTCCTACCATAATTATATGATGCATAATGACAAAATAATTTAGATGGGAGCCTTAAATAATAATCACCTTTTTTAATAAATATGTATGCATTCAGAACATACATACATATGTGTATGTTTACATGTAAGTATATGTATACCATGTAGATCTGACAATTATGGACACGACACGACACGAAACTGGACACGAAAATAACGGGTTAGTGTTTAGCCTTAACATGTCTCAGGTCGTTAATGGGTTGACCCGTTATGTTTCGTGTCTTAACGGGTCAACCCACTAAATCTATTAAGAACCCGTTTAACCCGTTAACATTATCGTGTTAACCCGTTTACACGAACCCGTTTACCCAAACATGTTTACAACACGCTAAGAACCATTGTCATGAATGATATTACAAAATATATCATAAACATGACTAAGGATAGATTTACTAAATTAGGCCAAGATCCTACACCAAATATTGATGTTCAGCAATCTGAAATTTGAATTTTTATTATTTTCAATTTTATTCTAAAAACTAGTATGGACTTCTTTAATTATGAGTTTTGGATGTTATTTTATCATTGTATGAATGTTATAAATTGAATATTTTTTTAGTTTGTTTGATGAATTGAATTGTAGGTTTTATTTCTTTTCTATATAACTTAACTTTAAATTTTATTTTTTTTAAAATATATTAATAGGTTTAGCGGGTCTAAACGGGTTTCGTGTCATATCGTGTCGACACGAATTGAAACCTGTTAACAAAACGTGTCTATCGTGTCAACCCGCTTAACCCGTTAACAAATCGTGTTCGTGTTCGTGTTAAAAATTTGAACCCGTTAACCTTAACGTGTCGTGTCCGTGTTTAGCCTTATCGTGTTCGTGTCGTTATTGTGTCGACCCGTTAACGAACCCGTATACACGAATTGCCAGGTCTAATACCATGCTTTACATGAGAACTGCGAACGTGAAACATGTAGCGACTACAAGTGCAACCGTTGATATGTAAAATGTATTTAAAACTAGATTTTAAAATTACAATGTGCAACAACTAAAAGTACCATCGTTGATATGTAATGATGCAACATTACTCAAAATGCCATTGCATTTTTCCCTTACTTTATAGTTGTTGATCATCCCAAATCGATTGCTAGAATTATCTCTGCAATTTTTACATGGACAACCTTTCGGAACTGGAGGCAAGATGGTGAGCTGCGAAGGGTTTTTGTTTTCTTGATCGGCAGAGAAATGCGAAGAGGCCAGTGCCCAGTATGAAATGTGTAAGTGTGTATACTATGAGAGAGAATTAGTTTATTTGAGAGGGAAGATTTTTTTTGTTTGGAAGGGGAGGGAGATTTTTTGCAAAGTGTGTAAGTCTTGAAAGTCAAAATTTAATTATTTTGACTTTTATTTCTTTTAAAAAATAACATATCTAATATAAATAAGCAAAATAAAGAAAGTTTTATTTTTATTTTATAATAAGTCTTTATTTTTTCCAAATTAAGTAAGTATATAAAATATAATAATCATCTAAGTGTATAGACAACACCCTAACGACCACGACTCAATAAAATCGTTGTCTTTATTAAATCAAGCACAAAGACAACGGGTTTAAGAAACTGTTATCTTTGAACTGTTGTGTATTCAAATTCGCTTAAAGACAATATACTAAATACAACGGTTTTATAAAACTGTTGTCTTTGCAGTGTGTATATTCAAGTATGGTTAAAGACAACATACCAAAGACAAAGTTAAATAAAACGGTTGTCTTAAAAAAATAAAGAGCACAACGACAACGGTTTTATATTCTATATTCAAGTGCGCTTAAAGAAAACACACAAACGACAACGGTTAAATTAAACAGTTGTCTTTAAAAAAAGAGTGTCAAAAGACAACGGTTTTAAAAAACCGTTGTCTTTGTACAATTGTGTATTCAAGTACGCTTAAAGACAATATACCAAAAACAACGATTAAATAAAATTGTTGTCTTACAAAAATAAAGAGCGTGCAACGATAACTGTTTTATAAAACCATTGTCTTTGTAGTGTTGTTTATTCAAGTGCGCTTAAAGACAACACACAAACGACAACAGTTAAATAAAACCGTTGTCTTTAAAAAAAGAAAAAGAGTGCGCAATGACAACGGTTTTAAAAATAGTCTTTGTACTGTTGTGTATTCAAGTACGCTTAAAGTCAACATTCTAAAGAGAACGGTTAAATAAAACCATTGTTTTAACAAAAATAAAGAGAGTGCAATGACAACTGTTTTATAAAATCGTTGTCTTTGTAGTGTTGTGTATTCAAGTACATTTAAAGACAACAAACAAACAACAATGGTTAAATAAAATTGTTGTCTTTTGAAAAATAAAGTTTGCGCAAAGATAACGGTTTTAAAAAATAGTTGTCTTATAAAAATAAAGAGCATGCAACGACAATGGCATTATAAAAAATTATCTTTATAGTGTTGTGTATTCAAGTGCGCTTAAAGACAACACACAAACGACAACGGTTAAATAAAATTATTGTCTTTTTAAAAATAAAGACTGAGCAAAGACAACGATTTTAAAAAATCGTTGTCTTATAAAAATAAAGATCGTGCAATGACAACGATTTTATAAAACCGTTGTCTTTGTAGTTTTGTGTATTCAAGTGCGCTTAAAGACAACACACAAACGATAACGGTTAAATAAAACCGTTGTCTTTCTAAAAATAAAGACTTAGCAAAGACAACGATTTTAAAAAATCGTTGTCTTTGTTGTGTAGTGTAATCAAGAGCACTTAAAGACAACACACCAACGACAACGGTTAAAAAAAATTGTTGTCTAAAAAAACGGACATAGACAACGGTTTTAAAAATACCGTTGTCTTTGTGGTGTTGTTTTTTCACAAAATGCGTAAAGACAACACACTAAAGACAAATGTTCAGTAAAAATCGTTATTTTTTACAAAAGTATTGAGTCAAAGACAACGGTTTTGGACAAAAGTGTTGTCTTTGTCATGTTGCCTATGACCATTTTTCTTGTAGTGATCATTTTCATATATATATATATTACTCCCCTAGCCGCGTCTTAACGTGCGGTTAGTGCGACCGCACCACTATGTATACAGATATACACCACTCAATGTCAAAAATACACTACACAAATATGCACCGTTAGGTATGCATTACCAAATGATACACCATTAGGTATGCGAATATACACCACATAGTGTTAGGAAATGCACCATTAGGGGCAGGGGAGTTATGGTGCATTATTTTGGGTGTGTGGTGTGTTTTTTGGTGTTTTTGTGTATTTTCATTGTGGTGCATTTTCTAATATTGAGTGGTGTATATTTGTATACATAGTAGTGTATTCTGCAACGACCGCACGGGAAGACGCAACCACATTTGAATATATATATATATATATATATATATATATATATATATATATATATATATATATAGTTGCCATGAGAAAATTAAGAATTGATTTCAACTATCCATCTGGTTAGATTTAACAGTTATAGGGCAAAATTGAAAAAATTGTTGTGACATTTTGATTATTTTTCAACTTTAAATGAGCACATTCAAACACTATATAGTGCACTTTGTAATACTGCATATTTACTTAGTTTGAAATTGCATTGAACTTAGGATTCACCTTTTAAAGTTTATGATTTTTTTTGTTTAATTTAAAGTTTTGCTTTATAGTTTAATTTAGGCATTCACCTTTTACTATTTATTTTTCTTTTTAAAAGAATAAAATTTTATTAATAAACAAAAAATAAATGTCTTACAAAAGATGGCCCAAAAGTGACCATAAATAAAATAGAGGCCTAAAGAACAGGCACATTCTAAACTAATGAATTAATAAATTAAATAATTGACACAAGTCCAAAAGTTTAGCCCAGGTCCAAAGAATGAAAACTAATAAATAATTGCTCAAACTAACTAAAGTCCAAACATAAAAGAAATTATAATAATAATTAAATGAATAAATGCAAATGCAGGAGCTTGTGAGCACCTCAACTCCTCAAGTCCTCCAGTAAGCCCTCGAAATTTCGACAACATAATGACAGAACATGGACATATTGAGACTGTCTCCTCTAGTTTAATTTAATTTAATAAAAAAAAAACAAAAAACCATGTTTTTGCTTTCCTCTTCCTAGCCTTATGGCTTATCTCTCAAGAGTGTGTTCCTTTTCCATTTTTTTTTAATTAGCTATTTGCAACCATTCCAGCTTCAAACACATCTTAATCAAGTTGTTAGGTAAACTGGTTTCACCAAGCACAGATTGCAGGAACCATTGTTAAGAGGAAAAGAAAACATAGGAGGGAGGTCAGAAATTGATGTTACATAGACTTATACTCCCATGTCCCTACCCTAAACGGAAAGACGGAGAAGCTGAGCAGAGACTGGTACACACAAGTCCCACCAGAAGCAATGAGTACTATTTGCTTCAGTTTGGGACCTCCACGGCAATATCTGGATTCTGGAGCATAAAAATCCCAACTAAGACTAGTGTCACGCATTGTTTGCGTGATCGTTAGACTCAATGAATGAATGGACCAACTAACTACCTTGACATAAATCGGATAGGGGCGACAATAATATCAAGGGTTGTTCTGCCATAGACGCTAAGGTCTAGCCAAGTCAGGCATGCCGATCCGATTAAATTTGGGAAGCTTGTGGCTAGTCTTGGACTTAACTATAAAAGGGATCGAGGCACAGCTACTCAAGAACTATTACCGTTACCCTGAAAAATCATGGCAAGGCAAAACCAGTCTAGCACATATGAGAGGTAATTGAGTAAGACTAGACCGCGGGTTAAGAGGGATCAGGGACGCCGCACGGGCATTTATCGTTGCGCCGGACTCTAGGCCTGTGACACTGGGCTAAGTTCCAAGAAGGTGGAGAATCTGAATAACAGACTTTGTACAAATGGAATTTGATAAAAATGTTTGTTCCTGTAAATTATGTCAAAACATGTTTATTTCTTGGTCGGTAACCAGCATGAGTGGGAGGTCTTAAATCACTTCATAACACTAAAGATAACACAGTTTCCAGTGAAGAGAAACAGTATAATAGACAATACAACATGTGAAAAGCAGACAGTAAAAGAATCAAGAAAGACTCAAGGCGCATCCCTGTAAATTGCTATGATCCATCAGACAATCTTATGCAAAAAGAAAACAATATCATCAGCCATATCTGTAAAATGAGACCTGTGGAGAAATAATTCTGTGCAACTTCTCTAGCCAGCCATCTTAGTCAAGCGATGAATGGTACTTCTCGCGACCCTGTTGGTAGGGTCAAGTTTCATTACAATTCTCAAGTCTTCAGCTCCAAGCTTGTACTTCTCCATATTTTCATACAACAGAGCTCGCTGTACAAGGACAGATACATTTTTTTCATCATGGTCTAGCACCTGCACACCAGAATAAACAAAGGCTATTAAAGAAGGCAAAAGATTGATCAGGAGAAGGCTATTATGCCACTGTATGTAACTGGTCAGAAACCAAAATTTGCAGCATTTCATGCACAGGAAATATCCATTCAACTGTGAGTCAAAGAAACATATCCACAGGGAACTTATGTTATTTTTTCTTCATGGCAGATAATTTTAGCATTCATAGATATGAATTGATACTCACATAACTAATGTGAATAAGAAAGGATTTCAGTAAGAAATTTTCAATGATGTTAGTTATGAGGGATGATAAGCTGAGATTTTCTAAAATTGTAAAAGTTAATGGGCACATGACAATTAACAAAAACAAGAATTTGGAAGGATGAGTCAAGAGGTCACATCTTTGGATTTTTATCAACCTAATATTTTATACAGTAGTTGGAAGCCCAAGTATTGATATAACATACAAAATTATAAAATAAATAGCATGATATCATGAAAAACTGAAAAGTTAGAAAAGGGCATACCTTTGTGCAGTCAGCCACAGCCTTCTTGTACTCTCCTACTTCTTTATAACATGAAGCCCTAGATGACAACACCTCTGCTGTACCAGTTATGTCACTGGTTTTCTCAAGAAGAACAACGGCCCATGATAGCCATTTTATAGCATCAGCATATTGTCCCTGCTTGTAATTATCCATCCCCTTGCTCTTTGCAGTTGAAGCACTGAGGCCAGCAGGTGGTGGTGGAAGCCCTTCAAGCTCAGTTGTCCCACCATTATCATGTCCCCCTCCAAACTCAGACTCAAATCCCCAATCATCGCCCCCTGAAAATTGCTGACTTTCCACAGCAGATCCACCAAATGAGGTGGTAGATGACTGGAAAAGTGAATCAAAATCTCCAGCACCACCAGAGGACTGAGCATGTGGCTGATTATTAGAAAATCCAAAATCATCCACCTTTGGATGAGATGTGTTTGTGTTTAATGGAGCCGAAGCATTGTTACTAGTGGGAAAATCATTTGAAGAAAATGATGATCCGGATTTTGAGGCATTTTGAAAGTCTCCAAATACATCATCCACCTTTGGATGAGATGTGTTTGGTCTTGATGTAGCTGAGGCATTGTTGCTAGTGGGGAAAGCATTTGACGAAAATGATGACCCGGATTTTGATGCATTTTGAAAATCTCCAAATGCATCATCCACATGACTAGTAGCGCTGCTACGTCCTTTGCTCCCTGAATTCATGTTAGCAGCTGGTTTAGACCCAAAATCAACCAAGGTACTAAATGGATCCTTCTTCGAACCCATTCCACCTACACCCCCAGCCATACTACTCATTGGTGTCCCTCCAAGACCAGAACTTCTATTATTTGCAGCACTCATATTCGCATTGCCACTACTAACATTAGTATTATATCCCCCACTGGTAAAGTTTCCGAAACCCTGGTTAGATCCCCCCAAAGTTCCACTGCTTTTAACAGAACTACCTGTTTTCGGCAAGGAATCGGCCATACCCCCCATTGAAAATGAACTCTTATTTGTCACCGGGGTGGAATTTTTCAGTGGCATATTGCTACCACCCTTATTTTGCCCAAGTGCTGAGTTCACCAAATCACCAAACAAATTAGGGTCTTTGTTCGTCACAATACCTACAGTTGAAGCACTACCAGTGTTCGAGGGCGCAGCAGACCCCCAAGTCTTCCCAAATATATCCCCAACCATGGACGTCGGCCCGGACAGAGATCCAACAGGTTGGTGAGTCCAGGATGCCTTGTTAGTGTTGGGTTGGTTGGTCCAAGATGCCGTTCCATACGGCTTTGATTGCGCAGAAGATGAATACGACGAGGTTTGGTGCTTTTGGTCATTGAGAGATCGGGAACGGCCAGTGTTCAGCCCGAAATCGAAATCGAAATTGTTCATAGAACCCGATTTCATATTCGATTTCCCGTAATTGGAATTCATTTCTTAATCTCTCTTGCTAAACTAAAAAAAAAAAAAAAAAAAATCGTTCTAGGACTCAATTTTGCAAATGAAAATCTAAATACACAAAATCTACGAATCTGCGTATCTAAAAAGTATGGCGTAAGAGAATTACAGATCTGGAAATGATTGAGAAACATACCTGTGATGAGAGTAGGATTGGAATTAGAGGTGAAAGTATGAGGAGAATGGATTGATCAGATAGCTTCACCACCGCCTTTGATGACGATCGGATTGAGAGAGAGAATGGCGTCCGGGAAGGGATCTAATTGTTGGTGCTTTCACCTTTGGCTGATAAAATACGTGTCAAGTCGAATCAAGATGTAAATGTAATACTTATATTCACAAATGTCATAATCAAAAAAATACTATTACATTTTTTCTTCAAAAGTATCATGGGGTCGTTCACTTCATTTTTCTGTTTTTCCGTTTCCAGTTTTCAATTTCTCCATTTCTCCAGTTTTCCTTCTCCATTCCTCCAGTTTTCCAAATTTCATTCTTCATTTCTTCAATTTTCTGATTTTATTTTACAAGTTCAACTTTGAAATAAAAATAAATTCAATACAATAATACTAAATGTGTAAAATGTTACAAAAATCAATAGACACATATTACTAAATAAATTATAGCTATTTTATTCATGTTAGAGCTTAGTTTAATTACGAACGAAATACACAAAATCTCATTGGCTACAATATTTCATATAGTTTTTGTACATTTCTACCACAAAAACAACAACAACAACAACAACAATAATAATAATAATAATAATAATAACAATAAATAAATAAATAAATAAATAAAAATAAAAAAGGAAGATAGCTTTAAGAGGGTGGCGTCTAATAATAATAATAATAAGGGGCATATAAGTATGACATTTGCTTTAAGAGGGTAGCGTCTTATATTTTCCCTTATAAGAAGGGGCACTTGTCAACATTACTTATTATGAAAAATGTATTACTTTTTATCTTATAAGTAACAAAAATTGTATTCTTGATTAGTATTATATTTGAGCATATAAGTATGACATTTGCATATTGCTTCGACCCGACCTGACCCGTCTCACGAATAAGGATCCATGAGACGATCTCACACAACTTTTTTTTTCTTCAAACAAAACTTTGAATCTTGGGTGAACTTGAAAACAAAAAAAAAAAAATAACTCTCAAGAGTTATTTATCTATAAATAAAATCAATAGAAAATATATATTTATTTTAAGACAAAAAATTTCAAGACTATATCACATATCCTTATTCAAGAAATAAGTTCATTTCCTTTAAGTCAATCATTATACGTGGACCACAAGGAAAAAATATATAATTTATATACATAAAAGTATATTATTTGAAAGTATAATATTTTAGTACCAAAAGTACATTATTTTATATATTAAATAATAGATATTTAGTATACAAATAATGTACTTTTTAGTATATTAAAGATATACCTTGTATTCAAGAAATATATATTATTTGACTATTAAAAGTAGACCTGGCAATTATGTACACAACCTGTTGACACGACACGAGATCGGACATGAAAATAACGGGTTAGTGTTTAGCCTTAATATGTCCCGGGTCGTTAACGGGTTGACCCGTTAAGAACCCGTTATGTTTCGTGTCTTAACGGGTCAACCCGTTAAACCTGTTAAGAAGCCGTTACTATTAACAAACTTGTTTATACCCTGCTAAGAACCATTGTCATTTAGGTAAGAACCATTACGATGAATGAGATTAAAAAAAATATCATGAACATGACTAACGATGAAGTTACTACATTAGGCCAAGATCCTACACCAATTATTGATGTTCAACAATCTGAAATTTGAATTTTTATTGTGCTCAATTTTATTCTAAAAATTAGTATGAACTTCTTTAATTATGATTCTTGGATGTTTTTTTATCATTTTATGAATATTATAAATTGATTTTTTTTAAATTTGTTTGATGGATTGAATTGTAGGTTTTATTTCTTATATATATAACTTAACTTTAAATTTTAGTTTCTTTTGAAAAATATTAATAGGTTTAGTGGGTTTAAACGGGTTTCGTGTTTTCAAAAAAAAAAAAAAAACGGGTTTCGTGTCATATCGTGTCGACACGACTCGAAACCTGTTAACAAAGTGTCAACCCGTTTAACCCGTTAACAAATCGTGCTCGTGTTAAAAATTTGAACCCATTAACTTTAACGTGTCGTGTCCGTGTTTAACCTTATCGTGTTCGTGTCGTTATCGTGTCGACTCGTTAACGAACCCGTAAACACGAATTGCCAGGTCTAATTAAAAGTATATTATTTTATATAATATACATTCAATACACAAATAATACACTTTTATTATATTAAAAATGTATTTTTTTATAGTCCACACAGCATTGTGTGGCCCATGCTCCACATAATAATTTACGGATCGCTATACCGTGGACCAGAGTGCACAATGCATTGTGCACCCCGTAAGGAGATGAGTTCTGTGTATTCTAGGCAATCATTCTGTGTATTATAGGCAACCATTCTGTGTATTCATGTTAGTAACACATGTTGTGATGCGTTTGTGCATTCGAATGTTAGGATACAAAGAATATTAACACAAAATACACAGAACTTATCCTCCTAACAATGGAATGCACAAACACATCACAACATGTGTTACTAACATGAATACACAGAACAGTTGCCTATAGTACACATAATATTGACACAAAATACAGAGAACTCATCCTCCTAAACATTCGAATGCACAAACACATCACAACCTATGTTACTAACATACACAGAACGGTTGCCTAGAATACATAGAATGATTGCCTAGAATACACAGAACGATTGCCTAGAATACACAGAACTCATCTCCTTACAGGGTGCACAATGCATTGTGCACCCTAATCCACGATATAAATTTCCATAATTTACCCTCATAAGTATTAAATTTTCCTTCATAAATAATTCTTCAACCTTAAATATTATATTTTGATTTAAAAATATTACATTTTTTTCGAAGTATTACACTTCCCTTTATGAGTAACAATCAATTTATCATGATTAGTATTACACGTTTCTCATAAATACTAGTTTTTCACACGCATTGTACGAATGAGATAATGCCCACTATTTATTTTGTAAATAAGTATTTCAAAGTATATCAATGCAAGATTATATAGGAGATCTTCTTGCATAGGTAATTGAATATTGAATTCGTTTATTTAAATCGGTAATTCAAAGTATATGAATGCAAAAAAAATATAAGAAAGGTTGATTATAATTGTCATTAAAATAAAGAGTTAATTACCTATTTGGTCCCTTGACTATTGAGATTTCACCACTTTGGTCCTTGACAATTTTTCTTGCCCAATTAAGTCATCGACTTTGAACAAATTAACCAATTTGATCCTCTATTTATTTTACCATTTGATATTCGTTAAAATCAGGACCAAATTGTTAATTCCACTATAGTCAAGGGACCATTTCAGTGAAAATTAATTACCGAAATGGTCCCTTGACTATAGCAAAATTACCAATTTGGTCCCGATTTAACGGTTGTTTAACACCAAAATAAACGGAGGACTAAATTGGTTAATTTTTTCAAAGTCGAAGACTTAATTGGGCAAGAAAAATTGTCGATGACCAAAGTAGTGAAATCCCAATAGTCGAGGGACCAAATAGGTAATTAACTCTTAAAATAAATGTTTGCAACTTTATAAAAACTCTAGTCTAAATATTTAATCTAAAAATGATAGTCTAAATAAATTCTAATTTTTTTTTAAATTTCTCTAAGTCTTCGTAATTCTCTTTTGGGTAGCATTGCCATTATCTTTATCTTCTTTTATTATTGGTAGTGTGTCATGTGCAATTGGGTTACTGGTGGTAGCATAAATGATAGCGTCATGCAATGAAATTATAGTCTAGGAAGTTGCAGATTTTCCTTATTGTGTATATGACTGAAATCTTAGTTGTACTATAAACTCTTGATCTTGTAAGCGCATGTTGATATTTGACAATGGTATTGTTTCCCCTACATGTTTCATGTGTTGTGAAATGTGTGTCGTAGATTCTCATTGCCACCACGTTTTTTTTTTTTAATTCAATTTAGGTTGTTGATTTTGATTAGATCAGGGGCTGAGATTAAACTCCATCTTTTACCTAAAGCCTATTACTGCATTTGATCTCTATTATATATATATATATATATATATATATATCAACACCAAGGACCTTGTGGTCTAGTAGCACCAAATTACTCCCTTATATAGGAGGTTGTGGGTTTATGTCTTAGTGGAGGCAATATTGACTCTTTGTGCTTCAACATGTTGAGAAAGTAGTCCCCACACCTAATAGTGCGTTTTCAAACACTATGTGCTGCTTTTATGCGCCCATACTTAATAGTGCATTTTCGAACATTATGTGGTGCTTTTATGCGTATTTAATGATGTTTTTTTTGTGCATTGTTACATTTTTTGTTGTGCGTTTCCTAATACTATTGGTGCATGTCTCAACCTTACATCTGTAAAAATTTGATGGTTTTGATAAGTTTAAAACAATTTAGTGGCATTTTCGTAATTATCATCAATATGCAAACTTGAACACTTAAATATGCAATATTTAACAACTAAATATGCAAACCTGATAAATTTTGAGGATCATTTCCACTATTCCCACTAAATGCCTACCCCACCATTTTCACATGATTACAACCCACCACTACAACCATGTTCTCACAATGCTTATTCCTACAATCCCCACCATCAAAACTACCATCGCACCCCACCATCTTCATACTTTCATGAGTATCAATGTTATCCCCCACCTCCAAATAATCATCCTCAAGAAGACTATGTTGAAATGATCTCAAGGTTGGACTATTGGGAGGGGTTGGGGGGGGGGGATGAGGCAAGAAATAGAAATTCACCGCTATGAGTTGAAGCAAATCATGTTTAATGAGATTTCCATGGCAAGAGCTTATGGCACCATTGAGATTCTTTCAAGAAACAATTGCTCCATTCTAAAGAGTTTTAGAGATGTCACTTCCAACCCAATGTGTCCATCTACAAACCTCAAAGCCTTTTACCTCAAAGGCTTATGGCTAGGGAAGGTTGTACTCAATATGCCAAATTCTTCCAATCTTTGAAGCAATGGGATTTCAACATACCTTTTGGATGCCCAGAGAAAGTGCCACAATATGCAAAGTCCATGAAGGAGAATCTTGGACAATAGACCAATGGTGGAGGTGAAGGTTGTGTTCCCTAGGGAGGAATGTTTAATTGGAAAAGAGAGCGTGGGAAAAATTGAAAATAATGTGGTGTTTGTTGATGTGAAGGAGTTGATTGCTAAAATCCATGAAGGAGGAATAAGGAATGGACTATTAGAAATAGAGAGAGAAAAAAAAAAGACAAAAATAAGGAAAAAGAAAGAGAGGGATGGATGATGCCACACTCCTTGAGGCAAATCTTGGCGCACCGCTCTGGCCACCTGGTCCGCAACTTGCTCGTACTTGGTCCGCGGTCTCGCACCATTCGTTGCAAAAGTCCGTGCTAAGGCTGCCCGCCTTGAGCCGCGCCCATGCTGCTCCGCATTTCTCGCAACGGTTCGGCTGAGTCTACACCGCACTGAGCCTTTTCTGCACCAATGCGTCTAAGTCCAACCGCATTAATCGAACCAGCAAACCAATGCACGGGACTTGCGCCTTAAGAGTTTGTTAGACCCCTATTTTTGCGGCTTTCGTTTTAGCCTTGGATTGGAAAGAGGCGTGGTTAAGTTGCGGATTCGACTTAGGCGAGCACGTTTGATGGTGCGTGGCTCGGACTAAGGCGCAGACTAGGCCCGTGGCCGAAGTTTGCGCGGAGCCTTAGTAAGTCCGTGGTGCGACGGACTTGGGCTACGTGACTTGACGGCAAATGACTTAGAACGAAGCTATCTTTGCGTACATGTACTTGGAAACGCTGGATACTTGTGTGGTGCGTGTGGCTGGATGGTTGCGGTAAACTGGTGCAGTGCGGGTTCGAGCAAAGCACACTAATTTTGTGTGGGCAGTAGTGCGGTTGTGGCTGTTTATTTTTGTTTTCTTGTAAACTTTGTTTTGTTTTAAGATGTAATTCAAAGTAAACAGTGAACCTTTTTAAGGGTTGGGTTAGTTTCATTTATAGGAACTAATGTATGGGTTTAGCCGATAGTGCTAAGGG
Source organism: Ipomoea triloba (assembly GCF_003576645.1). Classification (NCBI taxonomy): domain Eukaryota; kingdom Viridiplantae; phylum Streptophyta; class Magnoliopsida; order Solanales; family Convolvulaceae; genus Ipomoea; species Ipomoea triloba. Next base: position 23,495,803 of record NC_044919.1, on the reverse strand, counting down.
TTTAGCTGGGTGTGTTCAGGTGTTGACGAGGTCGTCAACCTCTTCAGGTGGGGGAAGTTTGTTAGACCCCTATTTTTGAAACTTTTGTTTTAGCCTTGGATTGGCAAGAAAGGCGTGGTTAAGTTGCGGATTCGACTTAGGCAAGCACGTTTGATGGTGCGTGGCTCGGACTAAGGCGCGGACTAGGTCCGTGGCCAAAGTTTGCGTGGAGCCTTAGTAAGTCCGTAGAGCGACGGACTTGGGCTACGCGACTTGACGGATGGGCAAGGGCGCTGGTTTGGCGGACCAGTGCGATGCACGGCTAAGTATTGGCGCGGGATGGCTCGATGAGACCGGACTTAGGCGCATTGATGCGAAGAAGGCTCGTTGCAGTTCAGACTTAACTATGCCGTTGTGAGAAATGCGGAGCGCGGTCCAAGCGGTTGGGCGGAACGCGGGAAAGTCACGCCGGTGCAGAGCGATGTGGGCGCAAGTCAAGACGAGCCATGGGTGCTGGCTGGAGTGACCTTGGGCGCATGCAGCTGGCGGTTACCAAGCGGTTGTCGCATGTGCGTGGCATGTGAGGATGCGGTTTCCAAGCATGTGTGGAGCACATGAGGCGGTTCCAGACTTTTTTATGTGGCAGCGTGTGATTGGCTAAGTGGTTGGCTTGTAACCGCATTAGAGTAGTATAAATAGCCTTCATTTGTAGCTGATTTTGTGAGAGAGTTATGAGCAAAGGCTACGAAGTGAGTGTTGGTCAAGTGTGTTGGCTTTAACGCTTTGGGTTTTAGAGTGTTGTTAGGATCCTGTGTACATTTGGTTTATGAATATACAAGGTTGGGCGGGTTAGTCCGTAAAAGCTTGTGTTCCTTTGCTGGTTTACTTTACACGAGTGTTAAACACACGGGTTTAGTGTGGGGAAAAGGCTGACTACCTTCGGGTTTTGAAGATAGGTCGTGCGGGTGCGAGTTTGCTATGTGGTTCGAAAAACTGCCCCGTATCAATTAAACTTGCACCCGAGACCAACACCAAAGTCTCGAACCGCTTTGCACCGTACATTGGTTTGCTGGTTTGATCAATGCGGTTGGACTTAGACGCATTGGTGGGGAGAAGGCTCAGTTCGGTGTAGACTCAGCCAGACCGTTGCGAGAAATGCGGAGCAACATAGGCACGGCTCAAGGTGGGCAGCCTTGGCGCGGACTTTTGCGACGAATGGTGCGGGACCACGAACTAGGTGGTCGGAGCGGTGCGCGTGTGGTTGAACCTTGGTACGAACAACTTGGCGATTGGGCGATTGAGCAGATCAAGGAAGCGGTTCTACAAGAATTTGCAAGGCATGTGATGGCGGTTGGCCGAGGCATGTGTAATGCATGTGGGAGGCGGTTCAGGAGCATGTGCGGAGCATGTGACTATGCGGTTGGTCTGTAACCGTCCATAGCCTATAAATAGCCTGCCTTGTATCATTTTCGTAGGTAGACAGAGAGTGGAGTGTTGCTTAGTGTTGTACAGTAGACACGAGCGAGACCTTGTAAATAGGCAACCTCGTCATTATGTTTTCTTAGATGAGTTAGTGGATGCCCGACACTTAGAGACATACCGTCCAGTCCCCCTTCTTGTGTGCTTTGATGCATGAGGGTAAGTTGCGTCGGGCTAAAGACATTGAAAGTAGAGCTTCTTTGGAGGCAACCCAAGGAAAATAAAAATAAAAACATTTTTTTCTTTCCTTCTGGTAGTTTTTGTTATTTGTGTCTTTGTTTTTGAGCTTACATTGTAGGGAAAGTCAATAATGAGCTTAAAAGTTCAATTGGGAGACAAATTTCAAGGAGGAAATGAAAGAATGCTCATACGCTACCCAGATCGCGCTCGTGACTCGGGTTGTGATGAGGTCTAATCCTTGGTTATGAATGATGCCCTACGAGTTGAAAAGTCTGTTGTCGTGGCGGGGTCTGAAGTTTGGCCACGATCTTACCCACACTTGTGACCTGGGGCGTGTACGAGCCCACTTACGATTGTACATGGCCTCGTACACAGCCTAGGTCAATCACACATTCTTGGCCATTGCTTTCATTCCACTTCCATTTCACTTCACACTCCTTCCCAACTTCAAAAAAAGGTTACATGGTGACTTACCTTGACATTTGATACTTGTTTTACTCATGTTTTGTTTTAATTTTCATTTAGTATGTTGAATTGTTGTTTTAATTTTGTTTTACTCATGTGATCGATTTGAGGGAAAAGGTGAGTTAATTCCATTTTTGGTCCTAGATTTATAGGTGGCAATCCACTTTCAGTCCTTTTTTATTAGAACATCCACTTTTGGTCATAGTATTATTGTGGCATGATCATTTTTGGTCCTTTATTAACAAATCAGTTTAAATATAGTTAAATACAATAACATTTCGGTCTTCAATTATGAATTTTTTTTTAAAAATAAACATAAAAAATATAGCGGCTCAACATACTTCATATAAAAAGATTGAAATGTATTTATATTTAATGATATTTCAACGATTTTATTGCTGGAGGACTAAAACTGGTCATGCCACAATAATACTAGGACCAAATGAGGATGTTCTAATAAAAAAAGACTAAAACTGGATTGTCACCTATAAATCTAGGACCAAAATAGGAATTAACTCGGGAAAAGGTTCTTGATTAGTAAAAAGGGGGAATTGCACATCATGTTTCCTCCTACTCTTTGTTTCTTGTTGAGCCCCTTACTTTGTTCCTAAAGTGTGGAAAGGGCATGGTTTGCAATTTGTTTGCACCGTTCACATGTCTACTTGCTATTTACCTTTGTTTCACCCCGTATTCCCACCACACCCCACACCACACTTCTAAAGTGTGGAAAGGAGAATCATGTTTCATCCATCTTGTCCCCCCCCCCCCCCCNCCTTGGTACGAACAACTTGGCGATTGGGCGATTGAGCAGATCAAGGAAGCGGTTCTACAAGAATTTGCAAGGCATGTGATGGCGGTTGGCCGAGGCATGTGTAATGCATGTGGGAGGCGGTTCAGGAGCATGTGCGGAGCATGTGACTATGCGGTTGGTCTGTAACCGTCCATAGCCTATAAATAGCCTGCCTTGTATCATTTTCGTAGGTAGACAGAGAGTGGAGTGTTGCTTAGTGTTGTACAGTAGACACGAGCGAGACCTTGTAAATAGGCAACCTCGTCATTATGTTTTCTTAGATGAGTTAGTGGATGCCCGACACTTAGAGACATACCGTCCAGTCCCCCTTCTTGTGTGCTTTGATGCATGAGGGTAAGTTGCGTCGGGCTAAAGACATTGAAAGTAGAGCTTCTTTGGAGGCAACCCAAGGAAAATAAAAATAAAAACATTTTTTTCTTTCCTTCTGGTAGTTTTTGTTATTTGTGTCTTTGTTTTTGAGCTTACATTGTAGGGAAAGTCAATAATGAGCTTAAAAGTTCAATTGGGAGACAAATTTCAAGGAGGAAATGAAAGAATGCTCATACGCTACCCAGATCGCGCTCGTGACTCGGGTTGTGATGAGGTCTAATCCTTGGTTATGAATGATGCCCTACGAGTTGAAAAGTCTGTTGTCGTGGCGGGGTCTGAAGTTTGGCCACGATCTTACCCACACTTGTGACCTGGGGCGTGTACGAGCCCACTTACGATTGTACATGGCCTCGTACACAGCCTAGGTCAATCACACATTCTTGGCCATTGCTTTCATTCCACTTCCATTTCACTTCACACTCCTTCCCAACTTCAAAAAAAGGTTACATGGTGACTTACCTTGACATTTGATACTTGTTTTACTCATGTTTTGTTTTAATTTTCATTTAGTATGTTGAATTGTTGTTTTAATTTTGTTTTACTCATGTGATCGATTTGAGGGAAAAGGTGAGTTAATTCCATTTTTGGTCCTAGATTTATAGGTGGCAATCCACTTTCAGTCCTTTTTTATTAGAACATCCACTTTTGGTCATAGTATTATTGTGGCATGATCATTTTTGGTCCTTTATTAACAAATCAGTTTAAATATAGTTAAATACAATAACATTTCGGTCTTCAATTATGAATTTTTTTTTAAAAATAAACATAAAAAATATAGCGGCTCAACATACTTCATATAAAAAGATTGAAATGTATTTATATTTAATGATATTTCAACGATTTTATTGCTGGAGGACTAAAACTGGTCATGCCACAATAATACTAGGACCAAATGAGGATGTTCTAATAAAAAAAGACTAAAACTGGATTGTCACCTATAAATCTAGGACCAAAATAGGAATTAACTCGGGAAAAGGTTCTTGATTAGTAAAAAGGGGGAATTGCACATCATGTTTCCTCCTACTCTTTGTTTCTTGTTGAGCCCCTTACTTTGTTCCTAAAGTGTGGAAAGGGCATGGTTTGCAATTTGTTTGCACCGTTCACATGTCTACTTGCTATTTACCTTTGTTTCACCCCGTATTCCCACCACACCCCACACCACACTTCTAAAGTGTGGAAAGGAGAATCATGTTTCATCCATCTTGTCCCCCCCCCCCCCGCTTCCATGCGAGTGTGGAAAGGTGTTCATTCGGAAGTGTGGAAAGGTTGCACTTTGTGCTTTATTGTCATTCATTGAGGTGTATCTTGAGTTTTCATGTGTTCATACTCTTGATTGTTAACATGATGAGATTGTGTGCTAGTTTTGGGTGTGTGGTATTGTCTAATTAATTGTCCAAATATGCTCAAATGGTGTGTGACAAGTTTAACTCTTTGGATGTGTTTGAAGATTGCATCTTTACACTTGTGAGCTTGCATAGAACCAAATAGGTTTACATTTGTTGTGTGCTTGTATGTATTCTATCCTTACTCTTGGACCTCGGTATCTTGGAGTATTTCGAAGTGGGAGTGTGTGTAAGTGGAGGCCGTAAAGAACAAATTGAATATAATAGATTTATAACAATTGAATAAACTGAAAGTCCAAAAGTGATCAAATTAATAATTAATATACTAAAAATATAATATTATTAGGCCTTCCTCAATTGTTTGAGTTTTTTCTCAAGTTTTTTGTGGGCCCAAACATCCACCTCATCATCTACTATTCACTCAATCCCAAAAACTATTCTTCCCATTAGTTCTAAGTTTTTTCTCAATTTTTTGTTGTCCCACTATTTTACTCCACTATATTTTAATTATTTCTTTATTTATTATCATTATAAAAATTATAATTACAATTATTATTTTTATTATATTTAAATTTAACATATCAAAATTGAAATAAATTTATAATTATAAAATTGTTAAAAATTTAACAACAATGTTTCAACAGTTTTAAAAAAAAAACAAAAGAATTCTACTGCCAAAATTAACGAAAGAAAATAAATAAAAAAATAAAAAGAAATTAATTTAAAAAAAAAAACAAAGGAATGGCTGAAAGAAAATAGAAAACAATCAACAAGGCCTAAAAGCCTGAGTGCTTGACAACACGAGAAAAAAAAACAATAAACAAATGCTAAAAACCTGACATCTTGAGGGGTCTTGTAGAAGAAAAACATCTCCAAAGGGATTACAAATTGAGTCAATAGTTTTTTTTTTTTTTCAAAAGATTGCATGAAATAATGATTCATGTTCAAACTAGATTGATCTGTATATGTATAATGTTCAAACTTAAAAAAAGAATTCATGCAATAATTAAATTCTAGTTATAAAATTTGGCAAAAACTTATGTGAGACCGTCTCACCGTGATACTGGTCGGGTCGGGTCAAGATGAAACTGTAAAACTTATACACACAAATAGCATACTTATATGCTCAAATGTAATACTAATCATGAATAAAATTTTTGTTACTTAATAAGGGTAAATATGATACTTTTAAGGGAAAATACAATACTTTTACATTTCGATTTAAAAATATTACATTTTTCCTCAAAAGTATTATATTTTCACTTATAAGTAAGAGCATTTGTCAACATTACTTATAATGGAAAACATAATACTTTTTCTCTTATAAGTAAGAGAAATTGTATTCCTGATTAGTATTATATTTGAGCATATAAGTATGACATTTGTACATATAAGTATGACATTTGCATGTTGCTTCGACCCGACCCGTAAAATTTGTATTATAAATAAGTATGATAGTACACTCCGGCTGTCTACCACCTAAGTACCAACTGAGTTGTTTATGTAGCATCGAAATTTAGAAAATTTTTAAGTTTTTTTTTTCTCTCTTCTCTCTCTAGTCTTAGAGTTTCCTCTCTCCTTGTGAGTGCGTCCTGTGCTGTTTCTACAGCTAGTTCGACGATGGAGAAGGGTGGTATAAGTGCGCTTGTTGATGCTTATGAGGCATTGACTATCGTTGATGATGACGAAGGCGTGATTGTAGAGATCGATGATACTCCAAAACCTGGTTTTGATTATAGTTTTGCCGTGGTTGGACGTGTGGTCACGGATCGTCCAATCAAGTTAGTGATTTTTCGGGATGTCATGGCTACTACATAGAGGCCTATGAAGGGGGTTATGATTCGGGAGCTGGCTTCAAACAGGTTCTTGTTTATTTTTTACTGTGAGAGGGATATTTCCTGTGTTCTGACTGATGATCCTTGGACCTTCGATCAAAATTTGGTCCTGCTTCACCGTGTGGTGACCGAAGAGAATCCGGCGCAGGTCTCTCTAGATGTGGTTTCTTTTTGGATACAGGTTCATAATATCCCTGTTGGCTTTATGTCTGACAAGGTTGCTCAAATAGTGGGAAACTATGTGGGGGAGTTTGAGCAGATGGACACACGGAATTTTGATGTAGTGGGAAATATGTTCATGCAGGTGCAGACGAAGATCAATGTTACCAAACCTTTGAAGGCTAGAATGAAGATGAAGAGGCCTGGTGGGGAGTGGTTTTGGCTTGATCTTCGGTACGAGCGCCTTCCGTCGTTCTGTTTTGAATGTGGCACAATTGGTCACGCAGATAAGTTTTGTCCAGCAGCTAGCGATAAACCAGTGCATGGGGGGTTAAGCAGTTTGGATTGTGGATGAGGGCTGGTGGCCGTCGGGGAAGGGTGGTGTCGCCGCTGCTGATAAATAAATAGCTTGTTTTGGAGGATTCCCTGTTTGTCCCGGACTTGGCGACGGGGGTTACGAAGAGTGGTAATGGTCAATTATTGCATGAAGAGGAGCTAGGTCAACCGTTACGTATGGATTATGTGGAGATGGGGAGGGAAGTGAGCGAGGGAGTAACGGGTGGGGATTTAAATGTTTTAAATGATAATGAAGGTGTCATTTTTGTGGACCAAAAAAGGAGGAGAATGGGTTCTAACCATAGTGGGATGGGTGAGTGGGTAAGCCCAATGGTTGTTGAGGATCTTCATCAAAACAAATATGAGGAGGTGGGCTCTGATAGTCAAGCTCACTGGGCCAAATGAGTTGGTTTAGTTGGAACTGTCATGGGCTTGGAAACCCATTGACAATTTAAGTTTTGTTGGGTTTTGTCCTTCAAAAGAAACTTAACGTGTTATTTTTATCTGAAACTATGTGTGATGCTAGAAGAATGGAATATGTTTGCGTTAGACTAAAATATGAAAGTTGTTTTACGGTCCTGGCTGTTGGTCGAAGCGGGGGGTTGGCTGTCCTTTGGAACGGGGGAGTTGACGTGGAAGTGGTTGGGTACTCTAACCATTACATAGATACTGTGGTTTCGCCGGGTGGGTCTGCTCCTCAGTGGCGCTTTATGGTTTACTATGGGCATCCGGAGCGGTCTCGTCATCAGAATTCTTGGAACCTCTTAAGGTATTTATCTACCTTGAACAATCTTCCTTGGTTATTAATGGGGGATTGTAATGACATTATGAGTGTGGGTGAGAAGGTTAGTCGGGTGCCTCACCCGAAGTGGTTGCGGAAGGGGTTTGTAGAGGCGATTAGGGATATTGGGTTGGGCGATTTTGAGTTTCAGGGGTGCCAATTCACTTGGGAGAGGGGTAGGGGGTTAGATAACTAGGTGCGTGAGAAGCTCGATAGGGTCCTAGTTTCGGGTTCGTAGAGTGACTTATTCCCGCGAGCTCGAGCTTGGTCGGTTGAGGGGGGAATAACGACCATATGCCACTATTTTTGAATACTCATCTAGCTGGTCGGAATTCTTTTGTGCGACACCCTAGGTATGAGAATTGTTGGGGGAAGGTACCGAGTGTAGTGGGATTGTGGGATCAGTTTTCACTGGTGCCTCTTTCGGACTAATTGGGTTTGTGTGGGAAAGAAATTTGGAATTGGGGAAGAGGGAGAAATAAGGGAGAACTGGAGGAGTTGAATCGCTGCAAGCGCAAACTCAGTGAGTTGCGTGGGAGGAGTGATACACTTGGGGTGAGGGAATTTGAGGGAATTTAGAGTCGCTATCTCTCTCTACTTCAGTCGCAAAGTGAACGATGGAGACAGAGAGCGAAGAAACTTTGGTATGCAGGTGGTGATAGTAATTCTTGATATTTCCATTCATCGGTTAATGGTCGGCGGAGGAGAAATCACATTAAATTCTTACATGATTCTAGTGGGTCTACTGTTTCGGATGAGCAAGTGATGCCGGATATAATGGTTAATTATTTCCAGAATCTGTTTTCGACTGAGGAAAGGGATGATCAGCCGGTGTTGAGGTGTATTCGCAGTTGAGTAACCAGTGAGCAGAATGATGCTTTAGTGAGACCGATTACAACAGAGGAAGTCAAGGCGGCTTTGTTTGCTATGCACCCGGATAAGTTACTGGGTCTTGATGGACTGTCGCATGCCTTCTTCCAAACTCATTGAGACATTGTCGGGGCTGAGGTAGTTCTCTTTTGTCAAACCTTTCTTAATACTGGTGTTTTACCTCATTATGTAAATGATACTCATATAGTTTTAATCCCCATGAAAACACATCCTGATATGATGTCTGATTTCCGCCTGATTTCTCTTTGTAATGTTGTATATCGTATTTTGGCTAAGGTTTTAGCTAATAGATTTCGGGGGTGTTAGAATATGTAATTTCCAGTGCTCAAAGTGCTTTTATCCCGGGTCGGTCTATTGTAAACAATGTACTTATTGCTTTTGAATTTACTCATGCCATGAATAGAATGAAAAAGGAGAATGGGGGTTTGGAGCTTTGAAGGTGGATATGAGTAAAGCTTACAATCGGGTAAAGTGGGGTTTTATGGGCAGAGTATTGGAAAGGTTGGGGTTTAGTGCGCGGTGGGTGCAACTTATGAGGGAGTGTGTGTCTACTGTGAAGTATAGGGTTTTGGTTGAAGGAAAGGAGTGGGGGCGTATTCATCCTTATAAGGGTTTGAGACAAGGGGATCCTCTTTCTCTTTGTCTTTTTACTATTGTGGCTGAGAGTTTGAGCGAAGTGTTACGTGTGTGTGAGGAGGATGGGAGTGTGCATGGGGTGAGTGTTGCTAGGGGGCTCCTAAAATTTCTCACCTATTTTTCGTTTATAACTGTTTGTTTTTCTTTCGAGCAAATAGTTTGGAGGCAGGTTGTGTAAAAGAAATTTTGAGTGAGTATGGTCGGGCAAGTGGGTAGCAAATTAACCTGGGTAAATCAGCTATTACTTTCGGCACACACATAGCTAGGGAGGATAAGGAGGCTACTTGTGAAATTCTGGGTATTCATGAACAGTAATGTACGGGGAAGGTATTTAGGGCTGCCAGGGTATGTGGGTCGACGTAAGCGGGAGATTCTGAGTTTTATTCGGGAGAACGTGAGTAGTAGAATTTTGCATTAGGGTAACCGTTTCCTGTCTCGAGGGGGACGTGAGGTTTTGCTAAAGACTGTTCTTCAAAGTATACCTAATTATGCAATGAATGTTTTTCTTCTCCCTAAAAGGTTGTGTGATGACATTGAAAAGCTCATGAATTCATTTTGGTGGGGATGTGAAAATAGGCGGTTGGGTATTAGGTGGAGTAATTAGGATGCTCTATGTCGGCCAAAAGGAGTAGGAGGGATGGATTTTTGTAGGAAAAGATGAATCTTGCTATGTTGGGGAAATAGGGCTACAAATTTTTACATGAACTGAATGCTTTGGTGTCTCAGGTCTTTAAAGCTCGTTATTTTCCTCGGTGTTCTTTCCTGGAAGCGGGGGCGGGTTCGAATCCTTCATTTGTTTGGTCTAGTATTCGGGAGTCTCAAGGTTTGTTAAGGGAGGGGATTAGATGGAGGATAGGGGATGGGGAGACGGTGAGAGTGTGGGGGGATACTTGGCTTCCTGATGGTGTTAATCCATTATTGTCCACACAAGAACCTCCTTATTTAAACAACCCTTGTATCAAATCTCTTTTCATTACTGGTACAACATCTTGGGATGGGGAGGTGATAAGGGATATTTTTTATCATAGAGATAGCTCTCTTATTTTGAGCATTCCTACTCTTTCTTTGCGGATGTGTGATTCTTTGTTTTGGAGTGGGGATGAGAGCGGTGGTTTTTTGGTCCGTAGTGCTTATAAGTTGGCTTGGTGTGTGACTCTGATTCGGGAGAATTATGCGTGGACTGGAGTTTGGAACATGAAACTGCCGCAAAAAATCAAATGTTTTTTCTGGACATTATGTAATATGAAGCTCCCGACTAAAGATGCTCTGATTGTGAAACGGGTGAATTGTGATCCTGTTTGTCCTTTATGTGGCAGTGCAGACGAAACTGCAGTTCATCTCTTTGCGAATTGTAGCTTTGCTCATGACTGCTGGAGGATTTTAAATATGGACTGGGGGTTGGGTTTTATGGAATCAATTCATGCTTGGGTCGATGAAATGTGGCAGTTTTTGTACAGGGATATATGTGAAAAGGTGGTGGTTGTTTGTTGGGCTATTTGGGAGAACCGGAATTACATGGTTTGGAACTCTCAATGTAGGAACCCCGGGTTTGTGGTTCGTCAAGCTTTTAGTTTTGTGGAAAATTGGAAATCTATTCATGCTTATGCTTTTGGTCTTAGAAGTATTACTATTGTTCTTGGTCCTGGGCGTAATTCTGTATAGCATGTTGTGCAGGGACAATGGCGACCACCTCCTATTGGAGTTTTAAAGGTGAACATTGATGTTGCTATAGATTTTGAACATCGGCGAATGGGCTTCGGTTGGGTGGTTCGGGATGAGGAGGGAGTCGTTCAAGGTATAGCTATGCATACTATTGATGGAGTCTTTACTGCCCGGAAGCCGAGGTCATGGGTGCTCGGGAGGCAGTTAGTTGGATCAAGAGACGGGGCTGGCAACGGGTGATTCTAGAGACTGACGCGCAGGTGGTTTGATAACTGAGATTTGTTTTCTTATGAGTCAGTTGGAATCGGTCTCTTTCGTTTTTGTTCATCGCGAATTTAATATGCCAGCTCATACTATGGCCAAGCATTCTCTTTGCACTGCTACTAGTGAGATGTGTGAGTTTTTTTTTTTTACTTTCTTCCACGTTGCTTGGCAGGTTTGGTTTGTAAGACTGTTTTTATGCTTTAATGAAGTTTCAGTTGTTGGGTTTTTCAAAAAAAAAATGATTAGAGATACAGGTGATGCTGTAGTATTTTGTGGTGAGGTGGATAAGTGGTAAAACGAGGAAAAGTCCCCGAGTGTCGTGTCTATCGAGGATGACAAATTAGAACGAATTAGTGTTCGCCTTTAGGAGGTTGAAAAGAAAGAGTTACGAGATTTGCTAAGATTGGATGTCATTTGAAGGAAGGTTTGAAAGGTTGTGTTGGTTGTAATTAAAGGAAAAGTAAGGTTGAGATTGGGGCTCGTGGCTAACCTATGTGGTCTACTATCTATTGGTTTTGCAAGCAAGGGACTAGGATTTAGCTAGGGAGTTCATGGCACATCACCAAGTGGCGTCACACTTGGACTCCCACATCCTCATTCGGTTGGGGCATTTCATTGAACACATTGTCTACCACTCCTCTCGGACCTCGTCCTTTCGAACTAAGGGCGGAGATGTGGGTGAGTTAGACTCGTGAGTGGCCGCTATCGCGCACACACACACTTCCTATGGGTTTGCTACCTAATGTGGCCACACTTAGGCACAAAGCATTATGAACATCATCCACACAAGTTTATCATCCAACAATCACAAGCTCACAATCTAAAAGCAATTTCATATCAAATCAACCACATAGTTTAGCTTCGGGGCCACCAATCCCCTTTCTAATCTACTCTAACATGCTAAAGAAACAAGAAAAAGAAATGAAATCTCAAAGAAACAAATATTAGATTAAGAGTTTGAGAGAATAGTTACCACCCTCAAGAGGGGAGTCTTTTACACTTTGTTCTTGAAATTCAAATCTTCATCCTTGCCCTTAAATCTAATCTAACCTAGAAGAAAAGGAATTTCCCCCAAGAGGGGAAAAAAACCCTAAGAGAACCTAATCTAAAACCTAATATATGATGATATATGCTAATATATTCTGCATAGGGCTTGGGATAATGAGCCTTATATAGAGGGAAAAAAATAGGGGCAAAATAGACATTTTTCCCGAAGCTGATTTTTAGGGTGTCACAGGGCTCTCGACGCTTCGAGCCCTGAAGAAGTTTTTCCGTGGCTTCTCCACACACGTGGTGGAGGGCGTGGGGAGCTACTGGAATTATTCCACGCCCCTCCACAAGTGTGTTGGGCTGCGTGGGAGGCTCCTGCTTCATGGTTTCTTCATTTCCTGCTTAGTTTTGGCCTTAAGTCCTCCTTTTGGCTGTAGAATAGCTTAAAAACATCTTCCATACTCACGTTAGAAGTTTTGGTCACATCTGAGTCTAAATGCATGAAATCTTTATGAAATGGGTAATAAACTATACAATTCTAGCCCGTAAATGACCCTTAAAATAGACTATTCTTGGTGCTTATCAACAGGTTAGGTATTACCCGCACCTGTAAAATCCCCAAGGGGTGGGGATGGGGTAGGAATTTCGTAACACGACATAGGTGCGGGAGCTAGGAATATATCCTTTGCTCCCGCCCTATACCATTGTCATTCCTACCCCTACAATGCACACAACGAATCAAACAACTACACACGAACCACCAATTAACCACACACTGACAACAAAAACGACGACAACACCCTAAGTAACTTCCACATGAACCCAATGCAATGGATTCCTATATGAAATGAACATACCAATAAAAAAAACTACGCTATTATAGACAACCAACACAATTTATCCTATAAAAATATACCCAACAGTAAGAGCTGAATACAATAAAACACCACATCCAAGAAAAAAACATGCCAGAAAAACCCAATCGTTATATCGTGGACCAGGGTCCACAGTGCAATATGAACCCTGGATCGAAACGACGTCGTTTCGATGTTAGTGGTTGTGGACGCGAACGACTATAAGGAATTCATTATCTATAATACACATAATCATTATCTAGAATACACAGAACGTTTGCATTGAATACATAGAACGTTTGCATTGAATACATAGAACGTTTGCCCAGAATACACAGAACGTTTGCCCAGAATACACAGAATATTGACACAAAATACACAGAACTCATCTTCCTAACATTCGAATGCACAAACACATCACAACCTGTGTTAATAACATAAATACACAAAATATTGACACAAAATACACAGAACTCATCATCCTAAACATTCGAATGCACAAACACATCACAACATGTGTTACTAACATGAATACACAGAATATTGTGCACCGTGGTCCACGATATAAATCGCCAGAAAAACCAAACAACAAAAATGCAGATACCATATCAAACAAATCCAATGAATTCGTTCCACACCCGGCCCACAAAAACTCCGGTCAACCATCTAACTAGAGAAAAAAAAAACTAGAGAAAACAAAACGATTAACATAACATACTATAGAAAATGCATACAACTCATCACCTACAACACCACACCTCGCGTAGCTTATGACCCCAACACCACCCCACCCACCTCCCCATAGATGATAGACCACGAACAACCTAGTGCATCACACAACACGAACAAGTTCACCAAACCAGCCAACACACAACAAAACACACCATTGCACAAAACGACGCCCTACTCTTGCCCCCTGTTCCAACATACTGAAAAAATGTTTTAAAAAATAGAAAAACATACCTCCTCTGGTCGACTCCAATCCATTGATCAAAATATCTAACGAAAATAACAGATGTGTACTGTAAAGCAACTTTAACAAAGATGGCAATCCTGTAACACTTACCACTATTACATTATTATAATATAGGTAGTAATTATAATAATTAAGGTAATATATTATTTGGTGCATTACTTCCATACAAACTTCTGTTAATTAAGGTAAATACTTAATGCTGATTGGAAGTGTAATTAGGGAAGGGATACATTACCATATTGATGGCATATGATTAGTATAAATAAATAGAGCCCTTTTGGTCCTCTCACTACTTGATCATTCATTCTCTACACCATCAAGAGAGCGTTGAGAAAATGAGAGAAACTATATCGTTGCTGCAGCAGTCCCGTGACTACACAACCTTCACCAATTAGAAGCTATGGTTGGAGGTTAGTATTTTAAGTACGATTCTAATTATCATGTATTAAGTACCTATGTGATAAATTAAGTCTAACAAATCCCACCCTAACAAAAACACCTAAAATCATGCAAGAGATATGCATAAATTAAAACTAAGATTTAACAAATATATACAGTTATCGTAAAACCCCTGTAATTAGTGATTTGAAAATAAAATAAAAAGGGAAAAAATCAAAACCATTAAAATTCAAAGAAGGAATGATCAAGATGAATTCTTAGTTGAATGAATGCACCCTCTTTAGTTTTCTACTCCAGATGTATTCTTATAGGGTCTTGTTCAAGGGAGAACGCCTCTTAGGGTGTGTTTGGTAACCCGAAAATCATTTTCTGGGCTTTTGGTGTTTGGCAACATCCGGAAAATGTGGTCAACGAAAAATATTTTCCGTTGACCACGGAAAATGAACTCATTTTTCCGAAAAATGACTTCCGGACAAAAAATTCGAAAATCATTTTTCGGAAACGGAAAATGACTTCGTGCAACGTTTTTTTGTAAAAGAAAATTTATTTCTAATTTCTAATAAATATTATTAGTTTATATATTTTTATATTTTAAATAAAATAATAAAAATATATAATTATACATTTCTACTCATTTTCCGGAAAATGAACCAAACACACAGACAGTTTTTCAGAGTGCATCCAAACACTGAAAATGAACTCATTTTCCGAAAAATGACTCATTTTCCAAAAAAATTTTTTTAGAAGTCATTTTCCTGCTTTCCAGACCATCCTTAATGTGAAAACATGATGACATTTTCTGTAATGCATGACAAGTTCTTCATGAATGCACGATATGCAATGTACAGTACATTCATGTAGTAGTCACGGAGTTGGAGTTGGAATAGTTATTGTGCATTTATGAAGAACTTATTGAGCATTACTGAAGCTAAGTTAGAATGTTCTCATGTTAAGAGATATTCTCTCTCGCACACACACGACCACACAAGAGAGAAATAGGAACCAATGTTAGAATGTTCTCATGTTAAGAGAGAGAAATAGGAACCAATGTTAGAATGTTCTCATGTTAAGAGATATTCTCTCTCGCACACACACGACCACACAAGAGAGAAATAGGAACCAATGTTAGAATGTTCTCATGTTAAGAGATATTCTCTCTCGCACACACACGACCACACAAGAGAGAAATAGGAACCAATCACAGTCGTCCATTTACAAAGATTTAACGGATCATATCTAATAATATAAAAAATATGCTGTGATTTTTATTATTTTTTGTAAATAACTCAAACTTTGAAATGCATGTACAAGTAAGATCATTTAGAAGTGTAAGTATTTACACTTAATAATAATTACCTTTCACATTGGTGTTTTTGAGTACTACAATCTAACCCTATACATAGTATAGGCTCAAACAACATGATAATGCCAACATCCTTGATTGGGATGGTACTCGAACCTGAGACCTTCCATTTGGAATGGTAACAGTGATGCCATCAGACCACATTGGCTGTCCTGTTGGACTTAGTCAAGCTAAGAGGCCAGCCATTATTATTATTATTATTATTATTATTATTATTATTATTATTATTATTATTATTATTATTATTATTATTATTATTATTCTTCTTCTTCTTCTTCTTCTTCTTCTTCTTCTTCTTCTTCTTCTTCTTCTTCTTCTTCTTCTTCTTCTTCTTCTTCTTCTTCTTCTTCTTCTTCTTCTTCTTCTTCTTCTTCTTCTTCTTCTTAATGTGAGATATTGGTTGGTAAACAAATGCTACAAAATATAAAAATAAAGTTTGGATTTATATGATGTTTTGTGATAGAGGCGGATGACATAGCAAGTGTTGGTCCCGATAGGGTCGGGAAAAGTCTAGGAGGAGGGGGGCGTGAATAGACTTTTATAACTTTCAAAAATATTATAACACTTTAACAAAGAGAATTCAAGTGAATAAATTCAACTTCAATTGCACAGCGGAAATAATAATACGGTAAAGTGCTATAAACAAAGTTACGTAAAAATGAAGAGCTTCACAACATGCAACACGTTAGAAACCTCTGGAATAGGTCAAATAACAAGTATGCAAAGTTTGGCTCGCATGCGGACGTGGGAACTATCAAACCCAGATCAAATAGTATAAGATTGTATAATTGGGTTCGTAGCATAACAACTAATAAGCTTGATGAGGATGAGGTTGAGTTTGGAAAAATGTCTTATGCATGCAAAAGGTAGTGTCACGTGAACCAATGTGCAATAATAATTAATGTGACAAAATATGCATGTGATGATCAGAAGATAAATATGCATGCAGATAAGTAAGCATATAGAGTAAATGGACACAGGGATTTATAGTGGTTCGGAGGTGATGTAATCCTCCTACTCCACTTTCTCCTTCCTCCAAGGAGAGATTCCACTATCTTCAATCACCCAGATACAATAGTGAATCAGTGCCCTTCTAGCACTCTGCTACTCCGAATGCCTTTGCACACAGCTACACTCAAACCCGAACGTCTTGCACCCAGCTACGCTCCTCAACCAAGTGTTTTGCACCCAGCTACACTTAGTCTCCACAAGTGTTCTGCACAGATTAAAGCTGCACTCCTCCGAGTATTTCGCACAAAGCTATTCGACCAATTGTTTTGCACCCAACTACACTTTGTTTCCCCGAGTGTTTTGAACAAAGCTACACTCCTACAGTTTCTTTCAAGAAATAAAAGTATTTCTTCTCAAGACTTGATTTTCTCTCGTGTTTAGCTCAATACTTAGCACTTCCTTAATCTGATATCACTTGTTGTATACTCAGTGCTATTTTTGTTGTATCCTCATCCGTGTCTGTTCCCCGTGTCTGTCATCAAGTCTTCTTGGGTTTATATAGCTAAATTAGCTATTTGCCCGTTATGAATATTCAAGAGCATTAGATGCCTTCAGATGGTGTTTGTCAACTTTGATGGCTCTGTCAGATGAATTTGAATATTTGCTTTTGATAATCCTCCAACGTTCTTCTTCAATCACTGACATAATTTTCCTTGTAACTTGTAGCCATCCATCATTGACTTTGGTAATGTGAACACTTGACTTTGTTCATAATCCATAAGTCAGGTTGCTCTGAAATATATCTGTTTGGTGACTCTTGCTTGAGCATAATTACTGTCACCGAAAAGTACACTGACTTTTCAAAATGATCTTCAGCTCCATGTAGCAAGAATATTTGAAATCACCTTTAGGAGTCATCCTCATGCCATATTTAGGAAAAATAATATTTCCCTTTTTAGAAGTGTTATAGGCAGTGTTGGACTCCTTTTGAAATAAATAGATCATCCTATTTATTTTGTTAATCACACCATTCCTCAAAAATGAACTTGTTCCTTCCTCCTTTAATTTGGATGTCACGTGAGTCATCTTCTTGCATGGAATAGTAGGTTGACCTTCATTCAGAATAAATGAGCTGTAGGTCATCCTCATCCTCATTTTTAACTTTTTTTGCATGGATCTTTATTTAGCCTTGAAACCAAGTCATCCTCATCCTCATTTTTGGCTTCCAAAGACTAAATCATCTTTTCCCTTCAAGGATATGCACGACCAGCCTCATTTTCATTTTTCCTTAATAGCAAGTCATCCTCATCACCATTTGTATTCAATGTTGCTAGTCATCCTCATCACCAACTTTAAAGGGCAAAGTCATCCTCATATTGACTAAGACTAAGTCATCTTCAACTTAAAGTCATCCTTCCCCCTATTTATTTAATAGGTCATCCTCATCACCAAAATAACTCTTAGAGCAAGTCATCCTCTTATTTGAACTTCTACACGGTCAAGGTTGGCCACGCCATTTTGCTCCAAGAGGTCATCCTCATCTTCAAAAATTAATTCCTTTGCATGAGTTAGCCTCTAAAATATTTGTGAGAGAACCCATTTGAGGTTGACTTCTATTTTGACTTTTAATTGCAACATCCTCATCTTGAATTAATTAATTCATCCAAAGAATTAATTCTTGCAATTCGAACCATGTTGTCACGTTCCGGGATGTCTACGAGTCTTGATCAATCTTCCAAATTCTTCTCAATTTGTAAAGTGGAAGCGAACGACTTACAAGTATAAACTAAAATTTATACTTTTGTAATTTCCACTTAATCGACTAGGCTTGTACTTGGCGTAATCCAAAACTAGACTCAAAATAAAATTGGGGGGGTCTAATATTACATTTTTGGTTCATCAAAACAATTACAATATATTCCTAACAGCAAGTTTTAAATTAAAAAAAAAAAATTTGACCAATTTTAGGTCTTATAAATTTATTTCTCCGTTTTATTGACTATCAATCAAAGTGGTTAGACTTATAATTTTTGAATCGGAAACAAAAAAAAAATTGATTAGTAGATTGTTTAGAAAAAAAAAATCTAATTTTCCAACTGTAAATGGCCAAAACTAAAAATGAAAAAATAAAATTTAAGCATACCAAACCGTACTCCTTTGAAATAAGATTAGTTTTGCTAGTGCTTAAATGCTCCAAGATGAACGTTTGTCATCACTCAAGTTCTAGTTTGGAGTCAGTCCCTTTTTTAGCCAACACCTTTGGCTTCTTTAATGTATCAGAGTGATGAATCATCTATTTCTTGATCTTCTTCTTATGATCCCCACCATTCATTAAAGGCAAAAACTTGTGTGAGACCGTCTCACCACGAGATGGGTCGAGTCGGGTCGGTTTAATATGTAATTGTAACACTTATATGCACAAATGTCATACTTATATGCTCAAATGTAATACTAATCAGAAATAAAATTTTTGTTACTTATAAGGGTAAATGTAATACTTTTAAGGGAAAATATAATACTTTTACATTTCAATTTAAAAGTATTACTTTTTTCCTCAAAAGTATTATATTTGCCCTTATAAGTAAGGGGCACTTGTCAACATTACTTATTATGAAAAATGTATTACTTTTTCTCTTATAAGTAACAAAAATTGTATTCTTGATTAGTGTTATATTTGAGCATATAAGTATGATATTTGCACATATAAGTATGACATTTGCATGGTGCTTGAACCCGACCCGACCCGTCTCACGAATAAGGGTCCGTGAGACGGTCTCACACAAGTGTGACCCTTCATTAAATTCTTAAAGTTCTAGGCGTAAAATAAGCATATAATCTAACGCACACCACAACAATTCGAACTTCAATAGAAATCCTTCTACATATATAACCCCCTGCAAGTTGCAAGCTAGAATGCAAAATTCATTCACTACTATAGAAAACACCTTTAACGTCGGTTTTTTAGCACTTTTAACGTTGATTAAAAATTGACGTCGATCTGGCAGACGTTGTATATAAATGATACGGCGTCGGTTGTAATAACCGACGCCGTATGTATTTTTTATTTTTTTAAATAAATAAACGACGTCGATTATTAATTAAAACCGACGTTTTTTATTTAAAAAAAATTAAAAATATGATACGATGTCGGTTTTCCCTAAAAACCGACGCCGTATCATATATTTAAAAAATAAATAAATAAACGACGTTGGTTGTTAAGCAATAACCGACGTCGTTTATGTTTTTAAAAAAAAATTATATACGGCGTCGGTTATATGAAATATTATAACCGACGCCGTACGTAATTAATTTTTTTAAAAAAATATATAAACGACGCCGTACGTCATTTATTTATTTATTTTTTTAAATATTAAAAATATTTTACGAATCCACCTAAAACATGTACAATACAGTAATATTTACAATTCACACATAAGTTTCAGAATCTATGTAACAAATTAACATTTATAATTTCACAATTGATCAAACTAATAAATTTTTCAATTAATCAAAGCTAATAAACATCACAACTTATCAAACTAATAAAGTATACAATAACTAATAAGACATTGAATATTCAACATAAATCTCACAATTCAATAACTAATAAACAACAAGTATTTAACATAAATCTCACAATTCATCAAACTAAAGAAGTAATCTATCAACCCATTCATCAATTAAATATTGGCACCATATGTCTCTAACTTCATCAATTTCTTTTTGATTGTATGGCAATCTTCCTTGTCTCTCCAAAAGCTATAAAGTTTAAAAGAGATAAAAAAAAAAAAAATAAGTTAGTATTTTAAAAAATATGAAGGAGAAAGATACTTTATTAAAGTACTTGCCTTATTCATTCCCTTGCATGCTCCCAATGAAATGATTTCCAAAATAAATTTCATCACATAATATCCGTATTCGGTACCTCCTCTTTGTATGGCACACTACATTTGAAGTAATTAATATAATTAAGATTTTATTAATAAAAAAAATAAGATATATGTACGTATCGAACATGTAATCCATTTTAGTTGACGACTTGTTTTCTTTCCACCTATTATGCTTGTTGCCTTCAAAGACCTATTAATATAAGACATATATATAAAATATACATAAATGTTTGATATCACTATATTAATAATAAGTATTAAATATATTTATAAATTTACATACGTTTCAACTATATCTTTAATATCATCACGTGGCGGATGATCAGTGAAATCAAACCAATAGATTTCATGTAATTTAGGACAAATAGCCATCAACATCCAATGCCGCCTACAAATAAGAATTTTATTAGTTTATAGTATATTATATATAAGGTATTGTATTTTAAAACATAATCAAATGCTTACTGGAAATTATATGGGCCTAAATAGCAATCTTTCATCTCACCATATCCCATGGTTTCACTTATATAGTTTATCCTCCCATTTCTAGTCATCAGTTTCGGTCTTATATAGTTTATCCTCCCATTTCTAGTCATCAGTTTCGGTTGAATCCAATTTGTCCTCCCATTTCTAGTCATCAGTTTCGGTTGAATCCAATTTGAATCTAAAAAGCCATACTTGGTTTGTGATTGAAAACCATACTGTTTATAAATACCCCTACTCACAATCAAAAGCAATCATATAAATTACTAATAATTATGTTAAATAAAATTAAAACTATTTTGATCAAATAATACTAAAAACATTGATTTTGTGTGTATGGTAGTGAGGGTGAAGGTGGTAAAACGAAGAGTCAAGACTCCCTGAGTGTCGTGTCTCTCAAGGATGGCGAATGAGAACTGAATACGTGTTGGCATTCATGAGGTTGAAAGGTAAGAGTTGCAAGAATCATAGGGAGAGGTTGTGTTCATGGTTGATTTGAAGGTAAAAAGGGATAGAAAATACAAAAGGTAAAAGGAAGGGGTGCATGCCAAAGTTAAGCCAAAGGATTGATTATCGTAGGTAGCTTGGAATTGGGTTTCGGGATTGATCTAGGGAGTCACGGTATTAGTACCGAGTGGCGTCACACTCAAACTCTCAATCCTCATTCGGTTGAGGCATTTTATCGAACACCTTGCCTAACCACTCCTCTCGGATCTCATCCTTTCGGATTAAGAGCGGAGATATAGATGAGTTGGGCTCGTGAGAGGCCGCTATCGCGCACTCTCTCACTTCTACTCGGTTCACTAACTATCCCGGCCGGAAATAGAAGCAAAGATTGAACAACATCATCCATACAATCATCAATCATACTCCCACAATACTCAAGATCATAAGATAAATTCTAAGCATCAATCCATAGATTAACAAAGGCACACAGACCCAAACTACTCTACTCTAACATGATAAACATTAATAACAAAGCAAAAGAAACAAAGCAAGAATATAAAAGATCAAACTTTATAAATAAAGAAGAGTATTTATACCTAAGGAAGCTTGAATCTACATGATCTTCATCTTCTACACTAAGCTAAATCTATTCTAAGGAGGAGTGATTGTTTTCCTCCCCAAAGGGGAAGAAATTAGAAAGGAAAACTAGATCTAAAGTTTATTGGGGCTGCTGGGAACTGCTTTGGAAAACCTATAAAGGCCATATATATAGCCTCCAAAATCTCGCCCTAATTATTTCCGTGCTGTGTCGCGTCCACGCGTGTGAGCGTGCGTGGGAGCAATCCAATAAGAAACCACGCGTGCTCACACGCGTGTGAGCGTGCGTGGTGAAGTTTGCTTTTGCTGTCTTCTTCTATGTTGTAGCTCTCGACGATATGGTTCCATAGCCACCTGCCTCGCCTCATTCGGACATTCCTAGCTCCGGTTACGTCCGTTTTACTGAAGTGTCGCCAGAATGCCCTACGAAGTGCAATGAAATTACCCTATCTTAGCATGTTTCTAGGCCTAATGGACATCTATTATAGCATATTTCACACCTAAATGACCCCTAAAATATGGCTACTTTTGGCACTTATCAAATTTTCCACACTTTAACTTTGCTTGTCCTCAAGCAATTCACAATTAAACGCTAATCATTTAAGTGCCCAAGGTAGCTGTGTTACTCAATCAATTAATCGGTCTATCAACTCTAGGGTGTAACAACGGAGTGGGTGAAATTCCGCACATTATCTACACAGAATGGTAACCACATGCCATACACTCTAAGAATATACAAACGAAGCAAAACCCCTAAGGTCTCATTTGGACAATGCAACACACACACCCTTCATACAACCAAGCATGCAACCCAAGTTTGATTCACCTTAGATTTTACAAAGGCCTTTAAGCCGAGCCCCCTAGTGGGAACGATGTGCACACCTCAACCAACACTTTTCAACTTAAACGCCAAAGCCCAACGAGTAAAATAAGTGAGGGTAGGGGCATGGACCACTCATCGCCATGGCTTGGGCGATCTCTCTTTCTTCTCAACCCCCTCGGATCTCATTCTCGGGCGACCCGACTTCACATGGAGCTCTATGCTTTTTGAAGGTCAGTGCAATGGGTGCCCGGATCCAAGCGGGGCGGCTCACCTCCTCTCAATATTCTCATCCCCTAGAATCTCTTTGGGACAACCGACTTCACGTGGATCTCCACGCTTGTTTGAAGACGGTGCAATGGTTGCCCCATATCCTAGCAAGATGGCTATTCTCGGATCTTATCTCTAGGAGTGGCCAAACATTTTTCTTAAGCCTTTTTTTCAAACTTTCACCATTTCAACCCCTCATGCCTTTTACTTGGGAATCGGGATTTACTCACATTTCTCACCAAAGGCTCACCTTTTGCCCCATGCCCTACCAAGATTAGTTCAATTCCGGGCTTCGCTTTCACTTATCTTTCTAAAATTAAGGGGTGCACACTCCCACTTCGAGAGATCATTGACTCAGGTCTAAGCAAAATAAGAGGTGAATATCATGCAAGCATACAAGAATTTAAATCTCATTTGGTCTAAGCAATTGCTTGGTAAAGAAGGGGTACTTCCCATGGATATTCAAAGAGAAATTTTTTTTATTTTTGGCATGTGATTAACATTCTCCCTAGATAACGTGAATAATGACACACTCTCCAGATATCAAACACACCCATAAGACAAGACCAATATATCAATCAAGCAAACAAGATAATATAAGCACAAGGTGCATCCTTTCCACACTTTAAAACAAACATCGTCCTCGATGTTGCCTTGAGGATCAAGTGGAACAAAGGAGCATGGTCATTCAAAATCAATCAAACCCTTTCCACACTTTAGAAGTGTTTCCGGGGGTGTGGGGTATCAACAATATAGCATTTTCTGGGTGCAAAATAGCATGTGCTTATCAAGTATGCAAGGAACACGTATAACAATTCAATTTCCACACTTTAAGCTTCTAGCATCCCTTTTGCTATCATTTTCCAAGCTACATGAAACAATGTTAGCACAAGAAGACAACCAATTGACGTGCAATGGCCTGGCGGAAGTTCTTTTATTCATAATGAAAACATTAAAGCATAAATCCTAAAACTAGGTAATTAAATCAAGATAGGAGATGATTATTGGCACGACCAAACCTTGGAGATTCATAAAATTGGATGAAAGAAAATAATGCACAAAAATCTGTCAGGATCTGTCCACGCGAACTCACACGCGTGGTGGTCCTCGTGGGTCAGCACTGGAAAGATTCCACGCCTGCCACCACGCGTGTGAGCAGGCGTGGTCAGCAGTGCTGATCACCTTCTTCGTCTCCTGGCCTTTGCCTTCCACGTTTGATCTGGTTTAGCTCATTCGTCATGGCTTAGCACCAAAATCACCTGCAATGTTAGCTCAAACAAGGCTATTCTAAAAAGAAAATTGCTAATAAACAAGGGAAAGTAAAAAAAAGTAAACAAGAAATGGAATTCTAATCTAAGGATAACGTTGGGATTGCCTCCCAAGTGCGCCATGGTTTAACGTCTCCTGGCCAGACGTGGTGTGCTCTATCCTTCGAAGCACACTGATTTTGGGACCATACCATGCGTCCCGTGAACTTTAGATTCAAGGTATGCCCGAAGATGGGAAACATCCTTGAATTTGGAAACTAAGGAGAGGAAAATAAAATTCAACGATAAGTAAGCTCGGGGTATTATTTCAAGGTGTTCAAAGATAATATACCCCTCTTCTCCTTTCTCCCTATAGGTTTCTACCCCTACAACTTTTTCCTTAAAGATTCCTCAATATACACACTCTCCACCTTCTATCCTATCTAGAGCAATTTCTCCCGACACAACTTCTACCGGATTGTCAAGGGTGACAACTCTCTTTCCTTGATCCTGTTTCTCTTCTACGATTTCTAAGAAATTCTCATCCTCCCATGTAGGATCATCATACTCATAGAACTCACTCTCACAAGAATAAAAAGATTTGATATCATCCTCACTCCCCAAATTATCATCACACAGTTGCAAGGAATCACACTCCCATGAGCAAAAAGAAACTTTATCACATTCATCAAGATTATCATGAATTCTAAAGGACTCATCCTCACAAACATTATAAGAGCCTTCAATAAGAGTTTGAGGGAAAGTTTTACCTCGTGTGGGTTCTTTGTCTTCCCACACAATTTCAATGTGATCCTCGTCCTCACTCTCAATCTCCTCCCATTGTGGTGTGTTCAACTCGAAAGTCGAAACTTCTTGAAGTACCGGTGCATCAAGTTCTTCTTGTTCTTCTACACTCACCTTTTCATTTTTAGCCCTTCTTTCCATCTCGTCTTCACTTCGCGGATAGGTTTCCATTGTCGGGTTAGTTCCCATGAAATGGTCATCAACTTGTGGTAGCATTTTCTTCATGAACTCCTCCGACATTGATAGCATTTTAGTCTCAATTTCGTCNGACGTGGTGTGCTCTATCCTTCGAAGCACACTGATTTTGGGACCATACCATGCGTCCCGTGAACTTTAGATTCAAGGTATGCCCGAAGATGGGAAACATCCTTGAATTTGGAAACTAAGGAGAGGAAAATAAAATTCAACGATAAGTAAGCTCGGGGTATTATTTCAAGGTGTTCAAAGATAATATACCCCTCTTCTCCTTTCTCCCTATAGGTTTCTACCCCTACAACTTTTTCCTTAAAGATTCCTCAATATACACACTCTCCACCTTCTATCCTATCTAGAGCAATTTCTCCCGACACAACTTCTACCGGATTGTCAAGGGTGACAACTCTCTTTCCTTGATCCTGTTTCTCTTCTACGATTTCTAAGAAATTCTCATCCTCCCATGTAGGATCATCATACTCATAGAACTCACTCTCACAAGAATAAAAAGATTTGATATCATCCTCACTCCCCAAATTATCATCACACAGTTGCAAGGAATCACACTCCCATGAGCAAAAAGAAACTTTATCACATTCATCAAGATTATCATGAATTCTAAAGGACTCATCCTCACAAACATTATAAGAGCCTTCAATAAGAGTTTGAGGGAAAGTTTTACCTCGTGTGGGTTCTTTGTCTTCCCACACAATTTCAATGTGATCCTCGTCCTCACTCTCAATCTCCTCCCATTGTGGTGTGTTCAACTCGAAAGTCGAAACTTCTTGAAGTACCGGTGCATCAAGTTCTTCTTGTTCTTCTACACTCACCTTTTCATTTTTAGCCCTTCTTTCCATCTCGTCTTCACTTCGCGGATAGGTTTCCATTGTCGGGTTAGTTCCCATGAAATGGTCATCAACTTGTGGTAGCATTTTCTTCATGAACTCCTCCGACATTGATAGCATTTTAGTCTCAATCTTCATGAACTCCTCCGACATTGATAGCATTTTAGTCTCAATTTCGTCCAGCGCCTCCGACATTGATAGCATTTTAGTCTCAATTTCGTCCAGCGAAAGTCCTTCTTCGCGAAGAGTGACAAGATTCTTCTTCAATTCACTTCTAATCTCATTTCTTAGGTTGATGGTATCCTCCTTGGCCATTTGTATGAATGTTTCTAATTTGTTCTTCAAGATTTGAGTTTCATCATTGACCGGTGGAAGGTACTCACAATGTTGTCTCTCATAGGGCATTGGTTGAGTGAAATTTTGCACAAAAGGTGGTGTTTTGTAAAGTTATGTTTCATCTTGTTGTGGTGGGGGCGGATAACTAGGATTAGTGTAAGAATGAGAATACCAATTCTTCTCAAGGTTATGATTTGGTGGAGGGCCATGGTGGAATGGAGGTTCAACGGTTGAAGGGATTTTGGCCTTTAATGTCGGTTCATAATTTGGATCTATCTCCTTCATGACTTGAATAAGTCGGTTGTTAATCCTCTCAGCTATAAAACTCAATGATTCCTCTCCATCTCGAAATGTGGGTATCTCAATTCTTTCATGGTTAAGCATAGATGAGGAAGCATATGAATATTATTGTTGGGTATAATCAAAGTAAGTATTCGGGTGTGAATATGGTGGTGGTGGGTACAAAAAAGGATTTGGATAATAATATGGGTAAGGTTCATAAGTTTGGGGTGGAATATTTGTTGTATATGGTCTTCCATGGTATGGGTAACCATGGGGATAGGTGTAAGCACTCATTTGTAAGCTTCAATTGATTTGATGAAGAAATTTTCCTGTGCAAAGCTTAACAAACAACAAATATTTTCGCAACTAGAAGTAGTTGCAAGTAAGTAGCAAGATATTCAAAGATAATACGCTCACTTCTTCAATCAAATGACTAAAAACAAGAAAATAAAATAAACAAAAAGAAAACAATTCAAGAACTCTTACAAATCTACTTCAAAAATGTCAACACAATTCAAGAACCGTTTGCCATCCCCGGCAACGGCGCCATTTTGATGTTGTGTGTATGGTGGTGAGGGTGAAGGTGGTAAAACGAAGAGTCAAGAGTCCCTGAATGTCGTGTCTCTCAAGGATGGCGAATGGGAACCGAATACGTGTTGGCATTCATGAGGTTGAAAGGTAAGAGTTGCAAGAATCATAGGGAGAGGTTGTGTTCATGGTTGATTTGAAGGTAAAAAAGGGATTAGAAAATACAAAAGGTAAAAGGAAGGGGTGCATGCCAAAGTTAAGCCAAAGGATTGATTATCGTAGGTAGCTTGGAATTGGGTTTCGGGATTGATCTAGGGAGTCACGGTATTAGTACCGAGTGGCGTCACACTCAAACTCTCAATCCTCATTCGGTTGAGGCATTTTATCGAACACCTTGCCTACCACTCCTCTCGGATCTCATCCTTTCGGATTAAGAACGGAGATATAGATGAGTTGGGCTCGTGAGAGGCCGCTATCGCGCACTCTCTCATTTCCACTCGGTTCACTAACTATCCCGGCCGGAAATAGAAGCAAAGATTGAACAACATCATCCACACAATCATCAATCATACTCCCACAATACTCAAGATCATAAGATAAATTCTAAGCATCAGTCCATTGATTAACAAAGGCACACAGACCTAAACTACTCTACTCTAACATGATAAACATTAATAACAAAGCAAAAGAAACAAAGCAAGAATATAAAAGATCAAACTTTATAAATAAAGAAGAGTATTTATACCTAAGGAAGCTTGAATCTACATGATCTTCATCTTCTACACTAAGCTAAATCTATTCTAAGGAGGAGTGATTGTTTTCCTCCCCAAAGGGGAAGAAATTAGAAAGGAAAACTAGATCTAAAGTTTATTGGGGCTGCTGGGAACTGCTTTGGAAAACCTATAAAGGCCATATATATAGCCTCCAAAATCTCGCCCTAATTATTTCCGCGCTATGTCGCGTCCACACACTCTCACACGCGTGTGAGCGTGCGTGGGAGCAATCCAATAAGCAACTACGCGTGCTCACACGCGTGTGAGCGTGCGTGGTGAAGTTTGCTTTTGCTGTCTTCTTCTATGTTGTAGCTCTCGACGATACGGTTCCATAGCCACCTGCCTCGCCTCATTCGGACATTCCTAGCTCCGGTTACGTCGGTTTTACTAAAGTGTCGCCAGAATGCCCTACGAAGTGCAAGATTTGTGCAAATTATATTGAAACACACATGATAAGTCCCTAGACCTATATGCAATGAAATTACCCTATCTTAGCATGTTTCTAGGCCTAATGGACATCTATTATAGCATATTTCACACCTAAATAACCCTAAAATATGGCTACTTTTGGCACTTATCAAACATATTACCTTATAAAGAACTGGATAATAGAAATATTTAAGGTATCCATATTCAATAAGCACATGATTTCCAAACTCTTAAGTTGTAATTCATAATCAATTTTTCCCACAACACCATGAGGCATTTGTGTCACCACATTGTGTTCAAGACTACAAGCAATCTTGTATGCCATTCTGCATGCTCTACTCAAAGAATCCGGATAAGCTAAAGTCAATGCATGATGATGGGATTTCACAACTGATTCAAAAGTCAATTTGGTCTTTCCTTTTAACTGTGCATTTTAATATAAATAGCAATTATTACTTTTAAAAAAGTAAATTGTATACTATTTTAAATACAAATATATTTATAGCGTACATACCTTATCAGCTTGAGTACATAACTCTACCAGCTTCTTTGGCCAAATAATAAACTGTTGAAATGCAGAACCTACAAGCTGAACTTCACTGGTGGGGAATGGTACCTTTGAACGTGGATCAATGACTTTGTCTACGCTCACCTTCACTTGATCTACATTTAGTGTAACCCCATGAACTTGTCCACCAGTGTAGGCTATCCCAAATGCTACTGGACGTCTAGTGGGGTCTTCCAAGTACAATTGGCATCGTTCTCCTAACTGCATTAATTAATCAAGAGTCATAGAAAATATTTTTTAATAAATAATAATAACCATAATAAGATTAATTATAAACAATTACTTACCGTCGGTAAATCAGCAAAAGGGTCTGGGGAACTAGCTTTTTGACTGTCATTTTGTGGTGAAACATGCTCACATATGACATCATCTTGCCTTGATTGTGCAGCTTGATGAAGAGGAGTCTGCATATTACTGAATTGTTGCATCATCTCAGCAATCCGTGCTTCTAATCGTGCTCCTAATCGTTCTTGAACTTGTGCTTCTAATCATTTTTCAAATCGTGCTTCAACAGCAGCAACAGGAGTCAACCATTCGTTTAACGTCTTCTGTAGGCGTCTGAGGAGGACGTTTTGCATGACCAAATACACTTTTTATGCCATATCCTCTTCCCATGCCTCTAACACGGCCAGGATGCTCATCAGTACCTAGCACAACAGATAATATATCTTGTCTTCCTGACGCAACGAATTCTCCTTGAGAAGCTTGCATCTCAAGAGAATCCTAGCATTTATAAACAATATTTAATAATTATATGTGTAAAGAAAATTACCTATTAACATAGAAAAGAACTTTATAACTTACCATTTTTTCTACGACCACTCTAGTCGCTTCATTGTGAAAATTTTCAGACTTGTCCATTCTTGCTCTCTTCCACTTTTCGTGTTTACGTGGAGGAGATGGAAGACTAATTGTATGTGATGGATCTGAATCTGCAATTTCTTGTTGTTCTTTAATTTCATCTTCTCATCCATCATAATTTTTTCCATTCTTTGATAACCTCCTCGAGATAAATTATGTAGATGAATATTTTTAGCTTGTATTTCTTGATTAACATTAAGTAGCAAGACATAATTAACAAACTTAACAAATTGAGTTAATAATTGATAGTAGAATAGTGATACCTCATATTCTAGACTTGTATGAAGCTGCACAAACTCATTCCATGCCACTGGATCAAGGAATGTGTATTCATCACATGGATTCTTATGTGACAAATTGCTATTATATATACTTGCTAACCAATTTTGTTTTAAAATATTTCCACCGTTGACCCGCATATTGTATCCAATGCTTCTTCATATCATATGTGTTGGGAATATCGTAAGTACTCTGCAAGAAAAAATTATTTATTAGTATCCAATGCAATTATATTAATTTATTTTGTAAATAAAAATCTAAATCTCAAAAAAGTTACCAGAATTTCTTCCCAAACATTCTCCTTAGTATCATTTGGGACATTAGCCCATGACTTTATTGTGATCGGAACGTTAATACATGCCACTAATGCCGCATAACTTGAAAGTTCCGCTCCGGTTGGCCCGACAGGATGCACTCTATCAAATTGAACTGGCTTCTTTCCTAAAGTATTACGCCCTAGAAAGACTTTCTTCAAATGAGTCGCACATCTCGTCTTAGTACTAGTATCACTACCTTGAGTTGAACCAGTACCTCGGGTAGTACTATCATCAGTAGGATTATTTGATAAATCCATATGCCTGTTCAAATAGAAAAATTATTTGAAGATAATATATATATATATATATATATATATATATATATATATATATATATATATATAGGATCGCATTCAGGTGCGTACTGTTTGCCCAGGAGAGAACTGCGGACGAATCACAGCGCCACGTGTCCGGAATGTAGTTGCACATAACGTTATAACTAGGTGCACGTAATGTTATAACTAGGTGCACATAGGTACACCCATGTGCATAAATGTTAACAACGTAAATTACTTGCACCTGTAAGTGAAAATAGGCGCACACGTGCAAGTAAAATGTATTACAAGTGCAAGTAAATTGTACAATGAGCATCAATACTAAGTGCACCTAATGTTATAACTAGGTGCACCTATTGCTATAACTAGGTGCACATAGGTTGCAACCAGGTGCATGAATGTTAACACAGTAAATTACTTGCACAAGTGCAAGTAAAATGTATTGTAGATGCCTGTAAAATGTATTACAGGTGCAAGTGAATTGTACAGTGAGCATCAATACTAAGTGCATCTAATATTGTAACTAGGTGCACCTAATGTTATAACTAGGTGCAACCTATGTTATAACTAGGTGTACCTAGGTTGCA
Source organism: Ipomoea triloba (assembly GCF_003576645.1). NCBI lineage: Eukaryota > Viridiplantae > Streptophyta > Magnoliopsida > Solanales > Convolvulaceae > Ipomoea > Ipomoea triloba. The sequence goes on along the minus strand of NC_044919.1, from coordinate 23,464,250 downwards.
CCCAGGTGCATGAATATTAACAAGGTAAATTACTTGCATTTGTAAGTGAAAGTATTTGCGAAAATAGGTGCATGAATATTAATAAGGTAAATTACTTGCACTTGTAAGTAAAAATATGTGCGAAAATAGGTGCACTTATAAGTGAAACTAGGTGCACTTGTAAGTGAAACTAGGTGCACCAAAGGTTCAGTTATTTACGAAAATGCCACCGCGTCATTTTCTTAAAATTGCATCTGATTTGTTGATCTGGACACGTGGACGGTTGTGGAGCATTCTCATTTCCTTCCTGGGCGAGAGTTCGCATGAGTATATATATATATATATATATATATATATATATATATATATATATATATATATATATATATATATCACAATAATAAAACTTTAAAACACAATAAGAACTTAAAGCATTACATAAAATAATCAATGCTCCCATATCCCTTCATTATGATCATCCCGTGATGCATGCACTTCATCTATTTCATTATCTACAATAATCGGCAATAAACATGAAGAAAATGGTGGTATTTCCTCAACATCAAAACCAACATCTTCACTCCCATCTGTAGTAATTTGTCTCTTCCCATGAAGAACGACTGACCATTTTTTATCAGAAGGATCACTAACATAAAATACTTGTTTACCTTGGGATGCCATTATGAATTGCTCATTTTTGTGACCTTCTCGATTAAGATCTACAAGCGTAAATCCTAACTCATCAACTTTCACACCATGTTTGTCATCTACCCATCTACATCGGAACACCGGGACCCTGAACTTCACATAATCAACCTCCCATATTTCTTCAATCAGACCATAATATGACAATTCTGCAATTACATGATTTTTATCTTTTGAACTACTGAAATGTATTGAATTGGCAACTAAAGAAACTTTGCTATTTTGCATAGTGATTTTTTCCTCTTGAGCTTTTGTGTAAAAAGAAAATCCGTTAATGTCATATCCATTATAACATATGACTCTTATACTAGGACCATGAGCTAACCATCGTATAGTTTCAGAAACATTATTATCTCCAAGAACTTTATTTTTGAACCAACAAATAAAAGTACGATTATGTTCGCTCACAATCCACATGTCTACTCTTCTTGGGTTTTGCTCCCTAATTAAGGCCTTCTGTTCATCTAAATATGGTTCGACTTCACTTGTATTATGCAAGATGTACAAGTGTACTTGCTCAACATCTTCACCAGACATAGTATGCATTTTGGGATGTCAATGACCCTTTCCATCAATTCTTCCTTCATGTCGATACTTTGGAACACCAATTGCCTCTACCCCTGCCAAATATTCAGTACAGAACTCAATAACCTATTCAAAAATATAACTTTCAACAATAGATGCTTCTGGCCTATATCGGTTCCTCACATAACCTTTTAAGACTTTCATGTACCTTTCAAATGGGTACATCCACCTCAAATAAGCTGGACCACACTCTCTGATCTCTCTCACCAAATGTACAAGCAAATGAACCATGATATCAAAAAACGCAGGTGGAAAGTGCATCTCTATCTTACACAGTGTAACTATAATGCCATTATGCAATTCATCTAATTTGTCTAGATCAATGACTTTCGCACAAATTGCATTGAAAAATAAACAAAGTCTGATGACGGTATATCTTAACTTTTTAGGCAATATGCCTCTAACAGCCACTGGCAATAGTTGGTGCATTAAGGCATGGCAATCATGAGACTTCAATCCCACCAATTTTAAATCTTGGATATTAACAAGTCTATTGATATTTGATGAGTACCATTGTGGTACCTTCACCCCACGTAAACATTCACAAAAACTGATTCTCTCCTTTCTTGACAAAGTATGAGCAGCTAGAGGCAAATATGTCTTCTTATCACCACTGCGTAGAGCTAATGTAAGTCGTATACCCATTTCAATCAAGTCCAATCTAGCATTGAGACCATCTTTAGTCTTACCTCTTATGTCTAAAAGAGTTCCAACAAGACTATCACACACATTTTTCTCAACATGCATCACATCAATACTATCTCTGACATCTAGTGTCTTCCAATATGGAAGATCAAAGAATATTGATTTCTTTTTCCACGGACTCTTCTCATTTGATGGTACATCAACATTAGATTTTGATCTCTTACCTCTTTGAGATTTATGTTTTTGAGTCTTACCAAAAGTAACATTGATACACTCTACGCGTTCATAAACTTGAATCCCAATTAATGGTCGTGGAGCATCTGTATAGTTTTGTACCCCATTGAAAGTTTTTTTTTTAATCTTCGATAAGGGTGAAATTTATCTAGAAATCTTCGATGCCCCATGTAGACTGTCTTTCTGCCATGAACAAGTTGATGATAACATGTATTATCTTCACATATGGGACATGCCTTAAGTCCTTTGACACTATATCTAGATAGGTTTCCATAAGCTGGAAAGTCATTGATTGTGCCAAAAAGCATTGCATGCAACTTAAAACTCTCTTTTCAGTATGCGTCAAACACTAACACATCTTCATCCCACAAACTTTTCAAGTCTTCAATCAAAGGCGCCAAAAAGACATCTATATCATTTCCTGGTTGTTTTGGCCCAGAAATCATTAAGCACAATAATATGTATTTGCGTTTCATACACAACCAAGGTGGTAAATTATAAATTACCAACATAACTGGCCACGAGCTATGTTTGCTACTTAGGTTCCCGTGAGGGTTCATACCATCAGTACAAAGTCCAAGCCTAAGATTTCTCGGCTCGTGACCAAATTCAGGAAATGCATTATCAAATGTTGTCCATTGACGAGAATCAGCCGGGTGTCGAAGCTTGCCATCAGAAATTTTTTGATCGGCATGCCATGTTAAGTTTTTTGCGTCGGTTGGATTAGCAAACATACGCTTAAATCTTGAGACAATTGGAAGATACCACATAACTTTAGCTGGTGGACTTTTCAAACTTACTTTCCCAGCAACATTCTCTCTTGTTTTGAAACGAGATGCCCCACATATTGGACATGCATGCAAGTCTTTGTAATCATTCCTAAACAATATACAATCGTTAGGGTAAACATGTATCTTTTTATATCCCATACCCATGGGACACAAAATCTTCTTGGCATCATATGTATTCTTCGGAAGTTCATTATCATCTGGAAGAATATCCTTTAATATCTCAAGTAACGCAGTAAAGCTCTTGTCACTCCACCCATTCCAAGCTTTCAAGTTGAATAATTTTAATACAGCAGATAATTGGGTATATTTACTACAACCCAGCCACAAAGGTAATTTTGAATCCTTCAATAATTCATCCAACTCGTTTGACCGATCGGTGAACTCCTCTCCAACATCGTGAAAATTTCATCTAATTGATCATCAGACTCATCATCTTCATTTGCTTCGTTGTCAACCTACATGTTAGATGTTGTAGCCACATTGCTTTCACCATGCCATATCCATTTTGTATAAGATGGAGTAATCCCATGACAGATTAGATCATTATATACGTCTTTCACACATAACCTTTTCTGATTACAACACTTCTAACAAGGACAAAGGAACCTTTCATTACTACCCGGAAGGTTATTCTTTGCAAAGTTAATAAAATTTTTAACTCCATCATCGTATTCTTGAATAATTCGAGAAACATTCATCCAACTTTTATCCATCACAAGCCAATCTAAAATAATATTAATCCTAATTAAACTTAAGTTAACACTAATTCAACAAATTCTATAATAATAACAAACAAAGCATAAATAAACATAGACCACGGTGTGGCTAATCACCGGATGCAATATATAAAGGCAAAGCATAAATAAACATAGTGGTGGTAATCATTGGATGCAATATATTAAGTCAAAGCATAAATAAACATAGACCACGGTGTGGCTAATCACCGGATGCAATATATAAAGCCAAAGCATAAATAAACATAGACCATGGTGTGGCTAATCACCGGATGCAGAATATAAAGCCAAAGCATAAATAAAAATAGGAAAAAATCTTACCTCACCACAGAGTTATCCACGTCTGTAAACAAATCCCGAATCTAACTAATTACCTACAAGTTTTATTTGTAAATTAATATAATTCGAAATTATAAATAATTCCTAAAAATACATAATAATTTATTAAAATTCTATGAATTTATAGGGCCTAAAATACATAATAATTCCTAAAATTCGAAATATATTATAAATAATTTCTAAAATACATTAAGATTTCTTAAAGTTCAAAATTATGAATTTATAGGGCCTAAAATACATAATAGTTCCTAAAATTCGAAATATATTATAAATAATTCCTAAATATACATAATAATTTCTTAAAATTCGAAATTATGAATTTATAGGGGCTAAAATACATAATAGTTCCTAAAATTCGAAATATATTATAAATAATTCCTAAAAATACATAATAATTTCTTAAAATTCAAAATTATGAATTTATAGGGTCTAAAATACATAATAATTCATAAAATTCGTAATATATTAACAAATAATTCGAAATTTGAAATATATTAAAAAAAATTAATATTTATCGGCGGGAGGCGGCAATGGGAGGCGGTGGGAACCTCGAAGTGGCGGGGGAGGCAGCGGTGACATCCGGTGTGCTGTTACGGTGGCGGTGCGTTGTTATGAATGGCAGAGCTGTGGCGGTGCACTGTCGCGATTGGCGCAGCGGTGGCAGTCCCGGGTCGCTGTGGCGATGGCGGAGGGCGGAGAGCGGTAGCGTCCGGTCGTAGTTGCGGTGCTCTGTGTTTGCGAAGGGCGGAGGATTTTTTGTTTGGTTGTCCAGATCTGCTGTTTGCGTAGATCTGATGGGTTTTTAATTAAGCCCTACGGCGTCGGTTTTCTGAACAATCGACGCCGTAGGCCTTTTATTTAATTTTTTTAAATGTGAAAACGGCTTGTTAATTAGATTAAAAATAATAATAATAACTATACGACGTCGGTTCACTGACGAACCGACGTCGTATATATATATATATATATATATATATATATTTTTAATCACACCTTACGGCGTCGGTTATTCGCAGAACCGACGACGTAATGTATATTTAAAAAAAATAAAAATAAAAATATTCAATACGACGTCGGTTTGGTTTCCAAACTGACGTCGTATGATTTTCGTAATCTTTTTTAAAACAAATGACGTCGGTTTTGTACTACAACCGACGGCGTATCCCTTTTTAAATAAATTATAAATATAGATAAATATTTGACGTCGGTTTTTTTAAAAACCGACGTTGTTTAGGCGACGTTAAATGTGTTTTCTATAGTAGTGATTGTTCCTTGTCTCTTTTCTAGCAATGAAACCATAATGAAGACATGCATAAGTCTTATATTAGACCTTCTCACAATGAGACGTAAAATACTTTTAATTAAAATATAAGAATTTTTTATATATGAATCTATAAAAAAAATTACATGTTAACTACAAAATATTCCACGTCTCACCTGAGAAGGTCTCACACAAAACTTACTGTTGCAACATAAAATGCTTCTTAGGCATATCAACACTGCTCACTGTTCAGCATCTTTCTCCAGTAGTTTATGTAAAAAATTTGGGTTTATAAGTGAAAATGCACTCAAATTATCAATGAGAAGGATGAAGACTCATACATAGTATTGGTCTAAATCAATCAAAAGGCTTAAATTATCCTTTTTTTGTGGCTTCGCATTCTTTAATTTTATCAAACTAGAAAACCACAACTAGTGATAATATACAAAAATTAATGCGATGAAAAAAAATATGTCCAACGTCTATGGAATCATACATGTAAATGATGCAGTAGTAAAGTTGGCAACCAACACCACAAACTTAAAACTAATGCAACACTGCAACACCACAAACTTAAAAATGAGCAAGGTTGAAGATTTAGAAGCTATGCATTAATGGAGAAGACTATAGGTAGATTATGGAGGTGAATTTTTACTTTCCGCCTCACAAATCTATGATTCTTCTAGGTTAAATCCTAAACAACAATGAGGAAAGAAGCAATTGTCTATCAACAATAGTGTGATGAGTTTTTATATGAGCTATAGTAATTAATATAGGACGAGGCTGATGAGTGAGGATAGATATTTAAAACTTATGCAACTTGGGAGGAGGTTATTCGTGGATTTGGGTGGTGGGTAATTCAACCTCACGAATCTATGACTCTTTTAATTTAAATTAAAAGTAAAATGTCAAAATTTTAAAAATAAATAAAATACCAAAAAAGAAAAGCCAAAAACCTTTAAACATGCCTAGCAAGCCAGGCGCGTGCAGTACATGCGCAGCTGATGTGCGATACTCACACTAACATAGTTTCTTTTCTTTTTTTTTTGTTCTTTTCTTTTTTCGTGTATGGCTCACAAAAAACTCACACTTGCTTGATATTTATGACTTATGCTACTAAGATCGAGGTTTTTTGGTACATTATTTGAGAGGTGAGTTTTAGAATTCAACCTTAAATATATGATTCTTTTCTTCTACTCAATTGTTCAATTCCTTATTACATCCCACTTCTTAAAGCCCTCAAATACTGTTGGAGAGTAAGGGATACCAAAAAAGAAAAGCCAAAAACCTTTAAATATGCCTCGCAGGCTAGGCGCGTGCAGTACATGCGCAGCTGATGTGCGATACTCACACTAACATAGTTTCTTTTTTTTTTTTTGTTCTTTTCTTTTTAAGTGTATGGCCCACAAAAAACTCACACTTGCTTGATAGTTATGACTTACTACTAAGATCGAGGGTTTTTGGTACATTTGAGAGGTGAATTTTAGAATTCAACCTTAAATATATGATTCTTTTCTTCTACTCAATTGTTCCTTATTACATCCCACTTCTTAAAGCCCTCAAATACTGTTAGAGAGTAAAGGTGGAGGGTAAGCTCAAGAGAAGGTTGAGGGCTGTCTACATCCGATCCTGCTTAGATTTGTCAGCCCTGTCGCTATACATTGGGAAGAGATGGAGGGTTTCTAGATTTGGATTTTTTGCAACATGCCCTCCTTACCCTTCTATTGTAACATGCTTCAAATCCTGAGGGACGGCCACTGCAACAGCCTTTTAGCGAAGCGCTTCTTCTGTAGCTCCTCTCGGTCCTTTTGGTTTTGAAACAATAGAAGACATTATTCTCCTCAGTCTTACCATACTAGCTTAGCCTATGTGTTATCATCCTTGATCTCTTCTTGAGAAGGGTTCCTCACCCCATGGTTGTAGTATATATCTCTAGAGAGGAGGTTATTCGTGGATTTACGAGGTGGGTGCTGTAATTCGAGCTTACAAATCTATAATTCTTTTAATTTATATTTAAAGTATATTGTCAAAATTTTTAAAATAAATAAAATACCAAAAAAGAAAAGCCAAAAACCTTTAAACATGCTTATCAAGCTAGGCGCGTGCAGTACACGCGCAGCTGGTGTGCAATACTCACACTAACATTGTTTCTTTCTTCATTTTTTTTATTTTCCTTTTCCGCGTGTAGCCCAAGAAAAATCCCACACTTGGTTGATATTTGTAACATGCCCACCCGACCCTCCTACTGTAACCTGATTCAAATCAAGGGACGGCCACTGCAGCTGCACTTTTAGCTAAGCGCTTCGTCTGTAGCTTCTCTCGACCCTTTTGGTTTTGAAACAATAGAAGACATTCTTTTCCTCAACCCATCCATACTAGTTTAGCCTATGTGTTATCCTCCTTGATCTCTTATTCAGAAGGGTTCCTCACCCCATGGTTGTAGAATATGTGTCTAGGGAGGAGGTTATTCGTGGATTTGGGAGGTGGGTGTTGTAATTCGAGCTTATAAATCTATAATTATTTTAATTTATATTTAAAGTATATTGTCAAATTTTTTAAAATAAATAAAATACCTAAAAAAGAAAAGCCAAAAACCTTTAACTATGCTTATCAAGCTAGGCGCGTGCCATACACACGTAGCTGGTGTGCAATACTCACACTAACATTGTTCCTTTCTTCATTTTTTTTGTTATTTTCTTTTTTTTTTTGCGTATAGCCCACGAAAAATCCCACACTTGGTCGATATTTGTAACATGCCCACCTGACCCTCCGACTGTAACGTGATTCAAATCCTAAGGAACGGCCACTACAACTGCACTTTTAGCTAAGCGCTACGTCTGTAGCTTCTCTCGACCGTTTTGGTTTTGAAACAATAGAAAACATTCTTGTCCTCAATCCTTCCATACTAGCTTAGCCTATGTGTTATCCTCCTTGATCCCTTCTTAAGAAGGGTTCCTCTCCCCATGGTTGTAGTATATGTCTCTAGGGAGGATGTTATTCGTGGATTTGGGAGGTGGGTGTTGTAATTCGAGCCTACGAATCTATAATTAGTTTAATTTATATTTAAAGTATATTGTCAAAATTTTTAAAATAAATAAAATACTAAAAAAGAAAAGCCAAAAACCTTTAAACATGCTTATCAAGCTAGGAGCGTGCAGTACACGCGCAGTTGGTGTGCAATATGTTAGAATAATTATATCACATGTAACCATAATATGTGATAACAGGATCCTACTAACCTCCAGCCATAGCTCTTAATCAACAAAGGTTGAATGATCCGGACTGCAGCAGAGTTTCGCATAAGCGTTGTTGTTTCTCACTGGGCTCAGCTTTCTCTAGATGGTGTATGAGGAATGTAGTGTGAGCTGTGAGAGGACTTGTGACCCTATATATAACCACTGGCCATCATTGTGGTTGTATTCCAATAGGTCTCCTAAACCCTAACCAGACTCCTAATCATAATGGGAGTCCAGCTATTAGGTTATTAGTGTTGCACCACATACCAATTACTTAATATTATTATAACTAATCCTAATGTTATAATAATTATGATAATAATAACAGGAAAACGTTACATTCTCCCACTTGGTGCAAACACTCCTGCCCCAGAACAGAAAAACACCGACCATAGTGATATGTCCTCATTAATACAAGTAGTATCCATTATGATCAAATGCAAACTGCCCTTAAGCACTTAATTAGGAAACAAAACTTAATGAAACAAACCCTATGTTTATTTCAAGTCCAACTTTAGTACATTTTCTCAGTAATATAATGCAAAAGCAGGTGTACACACTCTTAATTGAGAAAATGTCTGAATGCAAAAGAATTTTATTGAACTGAATGTATATACAAATTACAAAATAGATGAAAGTCCCATTTTCTGAACCAGATCCTTGAATTTAAATGGAGGCATGCCTTTAGTCAAGGGATCTGCCAACATCAGCTCAGTCCTAATGTGTTCAATGATTACAACTTTATTCTTGACACGCTCCCTAATGGCTAAGAATTTGATGTCGATGTGCTTACTTCGACTCCCACTTTTGTTGTTCTTAGCCAGGAAGATTGCAGCTGAGTTGTCACAGTAGACTTTCAATGGCTTCGATATAGAGTTCATAACTCTAAACCCTGAAATAAAATTCTTTAGCCAAACACCTTGCGAAGTAGCCTCGAAACAGGAAACGAACTCGGCTTCACATGTAGAAGTGGCTATTAAGGACTGTTTGACACTTCTCCATGAGATAGCCCCACCGGCCATAATAAAAACGCACCCAGAAGTTGATTTTCGAGAATCAACACAGCCAGCGAAGTCAGCATCAGAATAGCCGACAACATCTAGATTGTCCGTCTGCCTAAACCCAAGCTTGTAGTCTTTGGTTCCTTTTAGATACCTTAGAACCTTCTTCACAGCTCTCCAGTGGTCTAATCCCGGATTGTGTAGGTAACGTCCGAGCATTCCAACCGCGAAAGCAATGTCCGGCCTTGTACAGACTTGAATATATCCAAGACACCCAACCGCTGCAGCATAAGGGATGTTCTCCATGGATTCTTTCTCAAAGTCATTTTCGGACATTGATCCAAACTAAATTTGTCCCCCTTTGCAATGGGAGCAACGCTTGGTGAACAATTTTTCATCTGAAATCTTTCTAAAACTTTGCTTATATAGGTTTCTTGAGATAAACCCAGTATGCCCCGGGACCTATCCCTATGAATTTTGATGCCAATAACATATGAGGCATCACCCATATCCTTCATGTCAAAGTTCTTAGAGAGAAATTGTTTCACATCACGAAGCATCCCATTATCATTGGTGGCAAGTAAGATGTCATCCACATATAAAACAAGAAAACATATTCGACTCCCACTCACCTTTTGGTATATACAAGGATCCAAGGGATTTTCAACAAAACCAAATGAAGAAATTACCCCATCGAATTTGATATACCATTGACGGGAAGCTTGTTTTAAACCGTATATGGATTTCTTAAGCTTACAGACTAAATCTCACCACCCCTAGAAGAGAAACCTTTAGGTTGTTTCATATAAACCTCCTCTTCTAGATCACCATTAAGGAAAGCAGTTTTCACATCCATTTGTTGCAACTCAAGATTAAAATGTGCAACTAAAGCCATTATGACTCGAAATGAATCTTTCTTTGATACAGGAGAAAAAGTCTCCTTGTAATCGATTCCTTCCTTTTGTGTAAATCCCTTTGCAACAAGTCTGGCCTTGTATCTCTCAATGTTGCCTAATGAGTTTCTTTTAGTTTTAAAAACCCATTTGCAGCCAATGGCCTTGGCCCCATTAGGCAACTCAACAAGATCCCAAACCCCATTGCTCTTCATGGAATTCAACTCATCCTTCATGGCTTCAAGCCATAAGTCAGACTGTGCACAATTTGTTGCTTGAGAAAATGTTTCAGGATCATTTTCGGCTCCTATGTCAGATTCTTGTAGATAAGTTTCATAATAGCTAGGAAGTGCTGATCGCCTTATCCAAAATCAGATAAGTTGGTATAATTCTCGTATAATTTAATCAGATTAAATTATATATATCTTTATCTTGATCACATAAAGATTACGCAAGGAGTTGATAAATGTCTAGTGATCTTATAATTTTAATTTGGTTGGGGAGTAGCCACAACATCCTTAATTAGTTAAAATTATATATTGAGCGGTTTATATTGATCACATAAAGTTTTTTAGACATATAAGTTGTGATTAATTGTATCTAATATGATGGAATTTAGCCCACAGGCAATTATGTATCGGAATGTAGTTAGTAGTTTTATCAGTGATGATAGAAACAAATCAATTTATTTACTTTATGGTTATTTGTAAATAATTTTCAATTCTATCATGAAGTTTAATTTTATGATGTAAACTTGGGATCATATTTCTTGAATTGCCCACAAGGGTTAAGGAAAAGGAACTTGATTTCTTTTAAGTTATTTTTATCATAATGGTTGTAATGAATCTTATTGATTAAAACTTTAGCCCACAGGCAAGTTTTATGTCACTTGATTCTTCAACTCATTTGATAAATTGTTTCATCATAAATAAATAAAAAAAATTCAGTTTGATCTAATTGAGTAAGACTTTAGCCCACAGGCAAGTTTTATGTCTCTAGATTCTTCTGTCTATTTGATAATTGAGATAAAATATTATCATAAAGGGTTTCTTAATTGGATTTAATAGAATTAAAACTTTAGCCCACAGGCAAGTTTTATGTCAATTAATCCCTCAACTCATGAGATAATAATTTTATCACAATTTCGTAGAATTTATAAATCCAGTTCAATTATAAATTCTAAGTTTCATGGGTTGCATTGGAAAAACATGTATTCAGTTACTTCCCAAAATTTAGCCACTTTTGTTAATTATTCCATGAAAGCTTACTAAGTTCTTTGGACTAACTATAGTAAGTTATGTGATTAATAATTATTGTGTAATTTCAGTAAATTCAAGATGCTGTGGCTACTCTTTAATCGACCAAAACTAAACATAATCACAATAGCAAGGGCATTTAAAGCCTAATCAAACAAATTAAACCAAAACATGATAGACAATCCTTAGGTATACTCCCAGGAAAGTTGGTTGGTGCTAAGGCTCCATTAAAAACCAACTCCTTAGACAGAGTAGCGTCGCAAAGGGACTAGTAGCAATATGACTGAAGGCATTTTAGCGGTTTCAGCCAGCAAGGCATTTTAAGCCAGGGCCAGAGAACTAGTATTCCTCCCCAAGAAACTTCCCTAAATCATGTGTTCTCATATTTAAAGTAAAATCGTTTGGTTGATCTATATGTGTTCTCATATTTAAAGTAAAATCGTTTGGTTGATCTATAAGAATGTAGATATTTAAAGTAAAATCGTTTGGTTGATCTATAAGAATGTAGAATCACAAAGTAAAATCGTTTGGTTGATCTATAAGAATGTAGAATCACTTAATAAAATCGTTTGGTTGATCTATAAGAATGTAGAATCACTTAAGGATAACGTTTGGTTGATCTATAAGAATGTAGAATCACTTAAGGATAAAGCTTTAAATACGGTAAAACTATGAAGAGTTTTATGTACTTTATGTGCTTTAAGATCATTTAACAAGAATCGCGAATGGAGTATTGACTGAAAGAGTAATAATATGCATAATCTATTCTTAATAGGCACTAAATTCACCTAAAAGGCACTAAATCATGCATAATAAGCATACAATTCAGACCTAAAAGGCTCTAAATTCAGTCTTAATGAACATGCTTTTCTAGAGGCATAATTATAACAGTCAAAAATAATTATTGCAGTAAAGACATACATAGCATGCTCAGATTATGCACATTACTAACTCATACTGCATAACCAAATATTAAATTGTAACACTTAATACAATTTAACTGAAAAATTCAATATTAAAATTAAAATTCGAACAAATTGAAAACTTAATAATTTGTTCAAAACTGAATAATAATTTTGATATTGACTTCAATTAAACATTCAAATTGCTATACTTAATGCAATTTAAATCAAAATTCAATATTAAAATTAAAATTCAAACAAATTTAAAACTTAATAATTTGTTCAAAATTTAATAATAATTTTAATATTGACTTTAGACAAAATTCAATTGGATAATTTAAGTGAAAGAAGTCCAAATATGATGAAGGTATAAAAACTTTAGAGAGCCCAACCAAACAAGCCCAGAATTAAAATTTTTTTTTAAGCCCATTGCAAAGTCAGCCCAAAAACAACCATTCATCATCTTCTTCAAGCTTCAACATTCAGCAGCCATGGTCAACGGGAAGCCAGCAGCGAGAAACAGAACCAGCAGCCACGAAAACGATAAGGACTGGACGCCGGCGTTGCCTGAGGAAAGAGAGGACAGCAGCGACGCCGGGAAGCCCAGCACCGCCACTGCCGCCGCCATCCATCGCAACTCCGACGCCAAAACTGTCGCCCACCGCCTTCCGTCGCCGTTGCAACCCAAACCAGCCACCGCCGTTCAGCCGTCGTCCTCCGTCACTCCAGGCCACCGGTGAATACAGTTATCCGGCGAGCAGTTTTGACTGAGGAAAAAAAACAGCGTAGCAGCCAAAACCAAAAAATTCCAATTGATTTTGTTTAATTTTGACTTTTGTTTAATTGACTCTTTATGCGGAAAATAATTCAACAAAAAATATTTACAGCAGCCCGAATTAATTGCAAAAATTTAAATATGTAACTTAATTGTATAATGTATACAACATATTTAAATATCACGTATATACAATTAATAGAACCAAGCAGAGATTATACAGGAATCTGATACCAACTGTTAGAATAATTATATCACATGTAACCATAATATGTGATAACAGGATCGTACTAACCTCCAGCCATAGCTCTTAATCAACAAAGGTTGAATGATCCGGACTGCAGCAGAGTTTCGCGTAAGCGTTGTTGTCTCTCACTGGGCTCAGCTCTCTCTAGATGGTGTATGAGGAATGTAGTGTGAGCTGTGAGAGGACTTGTGACCCTATATATAACCACTGGCCATCATTGTGGTTGTATTTCAATAGGTCTCCTAAACCCTAACCAGACTCCTAATCATAATGGGAGTCCAGCTATTAGGTTATTAGTGTTGCACCACATATCAATTACTTAATATTATTATAACTAATCCTAATGTTATAATAATTATGATAATAATAACAGGAAAACGTTACACAATACTCACACTAACATTGTTTCTTTCTTCATTTTTTTTGTTATTTTTCTTTTTCGCGTATAGGCCACGAAATATCCCACACTTTCGTTGATATTTTTAACATGCCCAACTGACCCTTCGACAATAACGTGATACAAATCCTGAGGGACAGCCACTACAGCTGCACTTTTAGCTAAGTGCTTCGTTTGTAGCTTCTCTCGACCCTTTTGGTTTTGAAACAATATAAGACAATCCTTCCACACTAGCTTAGCCTATGTGTTATCCTCCTTGATCTCTTCTTGAGAAGGGTTCCTCACCCATGGTTGTAGTATATGTCTCTAGGGAGGAGGTTATTCATGGATTTGGGAGGTGGGTGTTGTAATTCGAGCGTACAAATCTATAATTATTTAATTTATATATAAAGTATATTCTCAAAATTTTAAAAATAATAAAATACCAAAAATAGAATAGCGAAACACCTTTAAACATGCTTATCAAGCTGGGCGCGTGCAGTACACGCGCAGCTGTTGTGCTATACTCACACTAACAATGTTTCTTTCTTCATTTTTTTTTTTTGTTATTTTCCTTTTTCACGTATAGCCCAAGAAAAATCCCACACTTTGGTTGATTATTTTTAACATGCCCGCCTGACCCTACGACTGTAACCTGATTCAAATCTTGAGGGACGGCCACTGCAGTTGCACTTTTAGCTAAGCGCTTCGTCTGTAGCTTCTCTCGACCCTTTTGGTTTTGAAACAATAGAAGACATTCTTTTCCTCAATCCTTCTATACTAGCTTAGCCTATGTGTTATCCTCCTTGATTTCTTCTTGACAAGGGATTCTCACCCCATGGTTGTAGTATATGTCTCTAGGGAGGAGGTTATTTGTGGATTTGGGAGGTGGGTGTTGTAATTCGAGCTTACAAATCTATAATTCTTTTAATTTATATTTAAAGTATATCGTCAAAATTTTTAGAATAAATAAAATACCAAAAAAAGAAAAGCCAAAAACCTTTAAACATGCTTATCAAGCTGGGCGCGTGTAAACTGTACTACACGCGCAGCTGGTGTGTGATACTCACACTAACATTGTTTCCTTCTTTATTTTTTTTTTTTGTTATTTTCTTTTTTGGCGCTTAGCCCACTAAAAATCCCACACTTGTTTGATGTTTGTAACATGCCCACCTGACCCTCCGACTGTAACGTGATACAAATCCTGAGGGACAGCCACTGCAGCTGCACTTTTAGCTAAGCGCTTCGATTGTAGCTTCTCTCTACTCTTTTGGTTTTGAAACAATATAAGACATTCTTCTCCTTAATCTTTCCACACTAGCATAGGCTATGTGATATCCTCGTTGATCTCTTCTTGAGAAGGGTTCCTCACCCCATGGTTGTAGTATATGCCTAGGGAGGAGGTTATTCGTGGATTTGGGAGATGGGTGTTGTACGTCAAGCTTAAAAATCTATAATTCTTTTAATTTACATTTAAAGTATATTGTCAAAATTTTAAAAATAACTAAAATACCAAAAAAAGAAAGGCCAAAAACGTTTAAACATGCTTATCAAACTGGGCGCGTGTAGTACACGCGCAGCGGGTGTGCGATACTCACACTAACATTGTTTCTTTCTTCATTTTTTTTGTTATTTTCTTTTTTCGCGTATAGCCCACGAAAAATCTCACAATTAGTTGATATTTGTAGCATGCCCACCTGACCCTCCGACTGTAACGTGATTCAAATCCTAAGGAACGGCCTCTACAGCTGGACTTTTAGCTAAGCGATTTGTTTGTAGCTTCTCTCGACCCTTTTGGTTTTGAAACAAAAGACGACATTCTTCTCCTCAATCCTACCATACTAGCTTAGCCTATGTGTTATCCTCCTTGATCTCTTCTTGAGAACGGTTCCTCACCCCATGGTTGTAGTATATGTCTCTAGGGAGGATGTTATTCTTGAATTTGAGAGATGGGTGTTGTAATTCGAGCCTACAAATCTATAATTTGAGAGATGGGTGTTGTAATTCGAGCCTACAAATCTATAATTATCTTAATTTATATTTACAGTATATTGTCGAAATTTTTAAAATAAATAAAATACAAAAAAAGAAAAGCCAAAAACTTTTAAACATGCTTATCAAGCTAGGCGCGTGCAATACACGCGCAGCTGGTGTGCGATACTTACAGTAACATTGTTTCTTTCTTCATTTTTTTATTTTATATTTTGGCGTATAGGCCACGATAAATCACACACTTGGTTGATATTTGTAACATGCCCACCCGATAAATCACACACTTGGTTGATATTTGTAACATGCCCACCTTACTCTCCGACTGTAACGTGATTCAAATGTTGAGGGACAGCCACTGCGCTGCACTTTTAGCTATGCGCTTCGTCTGTAGCTTCTCTCGACCCTTTTNATTTTATATTTTGGCGTATAGGCCACGATAAATCACACACTTGGTTGATATTTGTAACATGCCCACCTTACTCTCCGACTGTAACGTGATTCAAATGTTGAGGGACAGCCACTGCGCTGCACTTTTAGCTATGCGCTTCGTCTGTAGCTTCTCTCGACCCTTTTTGTTTTGAAACAATATAAGACATTCTTCTCCTCAATCCTTTCATACTAGCTTAGCCAATGTGTTATCCTCCTTGATTTCTTCTTAAGAAGGGTTTCTCACCCCATGTTGTAGTATATGTCTCTAGGGAGGATGTTATTCGTGGATTTGGGAGGTGGGTGTTGTAATTGAAGCTTACAAATCTATTATTATTTTAATTTATATTTAAAGTATATTGTCAAAATTTTTAAAATGTATAAAATAACAAATAAAGAAAAGCCAAAAACCTTTAAACATGCTTATAAAGCTGCGCGGGTGTAGTACACGCACAGCTGGTGTGCAATACTCACACTAACATTGTTTCTTTATTAATTTTTTTTGTTATTTTATTTTTTTGCATATATCCCACAAAAAAATCACACACTTGGTTGATATTTGTAACATGCCAACCTTACCCTCCGATTGTAACGTGATTAAAATTCTGAGGGACAGCCACTACGCTGCACTTTTAGCTATGCGCTTCGCCTGTAGCTTCTCTCGACCCTTTTGGTTTTGAAACAATAGAAGACATTCTTCTCCTCAATCCTTCTATACTAGCTTAGCCTATGTGTTATCTTCCTTGATTTCTTCTTGAGAAGGGTTCCTCACCCCATTGTTGTAGTATATGTCTCTAGGGATGATGTTATTCGTGGATTTGGGAGGTGGGTGTTGTAATTCCAGCCTACAAATCTATAATTATTTTAATTTATATTTAAAGTATATTTTCAAAATTTTTAAAATAAATAAAATACCACAAAAGAAAAGCCAAAAACATTTAAACATGCTTATCAAGCTAGGCGCGTGCAGTACACGCGCAGCTGGTGTGCAATACTCGCACTAATATTGTTTCTTTCTTCATTTTTTTTGTTATTTTCCTTTTTCGCGTGTAGCCGATGAAAAATTTCACACATTGGTTGATATTTGTAACATGCCCAACTGACCCTCCGACTATAACGTGATACAAATCCTGAGGGACAGCNAAACATTTAAACATGCTTATCAAGCTAGGCGCGTGCAGTACACGCGCAGCTGGTGTGCAATACTCGCACTAATATTGTTTCTTTCTTCATTTTTTTTGTTATTTTCCTTTTTCGCGTGTAGCCGATGAAAAATTTCACACATTGGTTGATATTTGTAACATGCCCAACTGACCCTCTGACTATAACGTGATACAAATCCTGAGGGACAGCTACTGCAGCTGCACTTTTAGCTAAGCGCTTCGTTGGTAGCTTCTCTTGACTCTTTTGGTTTTGAAACAATATAAGACATTCTTCTCCTCAATCTTTCCACACTAGCTTAGGCTATGTGTTATCCTCCTTGATCTCTTCTTGAGAAGGGTTCCTCACCCCATAGTTGTAGTATAAGTTAGTGAGGAGGTTATTCGTGGATTTTCGAGATGGGTGTTGTAAGTCGAGCTTACAAATCTATAATTCATTTAATTTACATTTAAAGTATATTGTCAAAATTTTTAAAATAATTAAAATACCAAAAAATGAAAGGCTAAAAACGTTTAAACATGCTTATCAAACTGGGCGCGTGTTGTACACGCGCAACAGGTGTGCGATACTCACACTAACATTGTTTCTTACTTCATTTTTTATGTTATTTTCTATTTTCGCCTATAGCCCACTAAAAATCCCACAATTAGTTGATATTTGTAACATGGCCACCTAACACTACGACTGTAACGTGACTCAAATCCTAAGGAACGGCCTCTACAGCTGCACTTTTAGCTAGCGATTCGTTTGTAGTTTCTCTCGACCCTTTTGGTTTTGAAACAATACAAGACATTCTTCTCCTCAATCCTTCCATACTAGCTTAGCCTATGTGTTATCCTCCTTGATCTCTTCTTGAGAAGGGTTCCTCACCCCATGGTTGTAGTATATGTCTCTAGGGAGGATGTTATTCTTGAATTTGAGAGATGGGTGTTGTAATTCGAGCCTACAAATCTATAATTATCTTAATTTATATTTACAGTATATTGTCGAAATTTTTAAAATAAATAAAATACAAAAAAAGAAAAGCCAAAAACTTTTAAACATGCTTATCAAGCTAGGCGCGTGCAATACACGCGCAGCTGGTGTGCGATACTTACAGTAACATTGTTTCTTTCTTCATTTTTTTATTTTATATTTTGGCGTATAGGCCACGATAAATCACACACTTGGTTGATATTTGTAACATGCCCACCTTACTCTCCGACTGTAACGTGATTCAAATGTTGAGGGACAGCCACTGCGCTGCACTTTTAGCTATGCGCTTCGTCTGTAGCTTCTCTCGACCCTTTTTGTTTTGAAACAATATAAGACATTCTTCTCCTCAATCCTTTCATACTAGCTTAGCCAATGTGTTATCCTCCTTGATTTCTTCTTAAGAAGGGTTTCTCACCCCATGTTGTAGTATATGTCTCTAGGGAGGATGTTATTCGTGGATTTGGGAGGTGGGTGTTGTAATTGAAGCTTACAAATCTATTATTATTTTAATTTATATTTAAAGTATATTGTCAAAATTTTTAAAATGTATAAAATAACAAATAAAGAAAAGCCAAAAACCTTTAAACATGCTTATAAAGCTGCGCGGGTGTAGTACACGCACAGCTGGTGTGCAATACTCACACTAACATTGTTTCTTTATTAATTTTTTTTGTTATTTTATTTTTTTGCATATATCCCACAAAAAAATCACACACTTGGTTGATATTTGTAACATGCCAACCTTACCCTCCGATTGTAACGTGATTAAAATTCTGAGGGACAGCCACTACGCTGCACTTTTAGCTATGCGCTTCGCCTGTAGCTTCTCTCGACCCTTTTGGTTTTGAAACAATAGAAGACATTCTTCTCCTCAATCCTTCTATACTAGCTTAGCCTATGTGTTATCTTCCTTGATTTCTTCTTGAGAAGGGTTCCTCACCCCATTGTTGTAGTATATGTCTCTAGGGATGATGTTATTCGTGGATTTGGGAGGTGGGTGTTGTAATTCCAGCCTACAAATCTATAATTATTTTAATTTATATTTAAAGTATATTTTCAAAATTTTTAAAATAAATAAAATACCACAAAAGAAAAGCCAAAAACATTTAAACATGCTTATCAAGCTAGGCGCGTGCAGTACACGCGCAGCTGGTGTGCAATACTCGCACTAATATTGTTTCTTTCTTCATTTTTTTTGTTATTTTCCTTTTTCGCGTGTAGCCGATGAAAAATTTCACACATTGGTTGATATTTGTAACATGCCCAACTGACCCTCCGACTATAACGTGATACAAATCCTGAGGGACAGCCACTGCAGCTGCACTTTTAGCTAAGCGCTTCGTTGGTAGCTTCTCTTGACTCTTTTGGTTTTGAAACAATATAAGACATTCTTCTCCTCAATCTTTCCGGTTTTGAAACAATATAAGACATTCTTCTCCTCAATCTTTCCACACTAGCTTAGGCTATGTGTTATCCTCCTTGATCTCTTCTTGAGAAGGGTTCCTCACCCCATAGTTGTAGTATAAGTTAGTGAGGAGGTTATTCGTGGATTTTCGAGATGGGTGTTGTAAGTCGAGCTTACAAATCTATAATTCATTTAATTTACATTTAAAGTATATTGTCAAAATTTTTAAAATAATTAAAATACCAAAAAATGAAAGGCTAAAAACGTTTAAACATGCTTATCAAACTGGGCGCGTGTTGTACACGCGCAACAGGTGTGCGATACTCACACTAACATTGTTTCTTACTTCATTTTTTATGTTATTTTCTATTTTCGCCTATAGCCCACTAAAAATCCCACAATTAGTTGATATTTGTAACATGGCCACCTAACACTACGACTGTAACGTGACTCAAATCCTAAGGAACGGCCTCTACAGCTGCACTTTTAGCTAGCGATTCGTTTGTAGTTTCTCTCGACCCTTTTGGTTTTGAAACAATACAAGACATTCTTCTCCTCAATCCTTCCATACTAGCTTAGCCTATGTGTTATCCTCCTTGATCTCTTCTTGAGAAGGGTTCCTCAGCCCATTCCAGGGAGGATGTTATTCTTGAATTTGAGAGATGGGTGTTGTAATTCGAGCCTACAAATCTACAATTATCTTAATTTATATTTACAGTATATTGTCAAAATTTTTAAAATAAATAAAATAAAAAAAAAGAAAAGCCAAAAACTTTTAAACATGCTTATCAAGCTAGGCGCGTGCAGTACACGCGCAGCTGGTGTGCGATACTCCCAGTAACATTGTTTCTTTCTTCATTTTTTTATTTTATATTTTGGCGTATAGGCCACGATAAATCACACACTTGGTTGATATTTGTAACATGCCCACCTTACTCTCCGACTGTAACGTGATTCAAATGTTGAGGGACAGCCACTGCGCTGCACTTTTAGCTATGCGCTTCGTCTGTAGCTTCTCTCGACCCTTTTGGTTTTGAAACAATATAAGACATTCTTCTCCTCAATCCTTTCATACTAGCTTAGCCAATGTGTTATCCTCCTTGATTTCTTCTTAAGAAGGGTTTCTCACCCCATGGTTGTAGTATATGTCTCTAAGGAGGATGTTATTCATGGATTTGGGAGGTGGGTGTTGTAATTGAAGCTTACAAATCTATTATTATTTTAATTTATATTTAAAGTATATTGTCAAAATTTTTAAAATGTATAAAATAACAAATAAAGAAAAGCCAAAAACCTTTAAACATGCTTATAAAGCTGCGCGCGTGTAGTACACGCGCAGCTGGTGTGCAATACTCACACTAACATTGTTTCTTTCTTAATTTTTTTTGTTATTTTATTTTTTTGCATATATCCCTCAAAAAAATCACACACTTGGTTGATATTTGTAACATTCCCACCTTACCCTCCGATTGTAACGTGATTCAAATGCTGAGGGACAGCCACTACGCTGCACTTATAGCTATGCGCTTCGCCTGTAGCTTCTCTCGACCCTTTTGGTTTTGAAACAATAGAAGATATTCTTCTCCTCAATCCTTCTATACTAGCTTAGCCTATGTGTTATCTTCCTTGATTTCTTCTTGAGAAGGGTTCCTCACCCCATTGTTGTAGTATATGTCTCTAGGGATGATGTTATTCGTGGATTTGGNATAAGACATTCTTCTCCTCAATCTTTCCACACTAGCTTAGGCTATGTGTTATCCTCCTTGATCTCTTCTTGAGAAGGGTTCCTCACCCCATAGTTGTAGTATAAGTTAGTGAGGAGGTTATTCGTGGATTTTCGAGATGGGTGTTGTAAGTCGAGCTTACAAATCTATAATTCATTTAATTTACATTTAAAGTATATTGTCAAAATTTTTAAAATAATTAAAATACCAAAAAATGAAAGGCTAAAAACGTTTAAACATGCTTATCAAACTGGGCGCGTGTTGTACACGCGCAACAGGTGTGCGATACTCACACTAACATTGTTTCTTACTTCATTTTTTATGTTATTTTCTATTTTCGCCTATAGCCCACTAAAAATCCCACAATTAGTTGATATTTGTAACATGGCCACCTAACACTACGACTGTAACGTGACTCAAATCCTAAGGAACGGCCTCTACAGCTGCACTTTTAGCTAGCGATTCGTTTGTAGTTTCTCTCGACCCTTTTGGTTTTGAAACAATACAAGACATTCTTCTCCTCAATCCTTCCATACTAGCTTAGCCTATGTGTTATCCTCCTTGATCTCTTCTTGAGAAGGGTTCCTCAGCCCATTCCAGGGAGGATGTTATTCTTGAATTTGAGAGATGGGTGTTGTAATTCGAGCCTACAAATCTACAATTATCTTAATTTATATTTACAGTATATTGTCAAAATTTTTAAAATAAATAAAATAAAAAAAAAGAAAAGCCAAAAACTTTTAAACATGCTTATCAAGCTAGGCGCGTGCAGTACACGCGCAGCTGGTGTGCGATACTCCCAGTAACATTGTTTCTTTCTTCATTTTTTTATTTTATATTTTGGCGTATAGGCCACGATAAATCACACACTTGGTTGATATTTGTAACATGCCCACCTTACTCTCCGACTGTAACGTGATTCAAATGTTGAGGGACAGCCACTGCGCTGCACTTTTAGCTATGCGCTTCGTCTGTAGCTTCTCTCGACCCTTTTGGTTTTGAAACAATATAAGACATTCTTCTCCTCAATCCTTTCATACTAGCTTAGCCAATGTGTTATCCTCCTTGATTTCTTCTTAAGAAGGGTTTCTCACCCCATGGTTGTAGTATATGTCTCTAAGGAGGATGTTATTCATGGATTTGGGAGGTGGGTGTTGTAATTGAAGCTTACAAATCTATTATTATTTTAATTTATATTTAAAGTATATTGTCAAAATTTTTAAAATGTATAAAATAACAAATAAAGAAAAGCCAAAAACCTTTAAACATGCTTATAAAGCTGCGCGCGTGTAGTACACGCGCAGCTGGTGTGCAATACTCACACTAACATTGTTTCTTTCTTAATTTTTTTTGTTATTTTATTTTTTTGCATATATCCCTCAAAAAAATCACACACTTGGTTGATATTTGTAACATTCCCACCTTACCCTCCGATTGTAACGTGATTCAAATGCTGAGGGACAGCCACTACGCTGCACTTATAGCTATGCGCTTCGCCTGTAGCTTCTCTCGACCCTTTTGGTTTTGAAACAATAGAAGATATTCTTCTCCTCAATCCTTCTATACTAGCTTAGCCTATGTGTTATCTTCCTTGATTTCTTCTTGAGAAGGGTTCCTCACCCCATTGTTGTAGTATATGTCTCTAGGGATGATGTTATTCGTGGATTTGGGAGGTGGGTGTTGTAATTCCAGCCTACAAATCTATAATTATTTTAATTTATATTTAAAGTATATTTTCAAAATTTTTAAAATAAATAAAATACCACAAAAGAAAAGCCAAAAACCTTTAATCATGTTTATCAAGCTAGGCGTGTGCAGTACACGCGCAGCTGGTGTGCGATACATTCTAACATTATTTCTTTCTTAATTTTTTTTGTTATTTTATTTTTTGGCGTATAGCCCACGAAAATTCACACACTTGGTTGATATTTGTAACATGCCCACCTGACCCTCCGACTGTAAGGTGATTCAAATCCTATGGAACGGCCACTACATCTGCGCTTTTAGCTATGCGATTCGTTTGTAGCATTTCTCGACCCTTTTGGTTTTGAAACAATATAAGACATTCTCTCCTCAATCATTCCATACTAGCTTAGCCTATGTGTTATCCTCCTTGATCTCTTCTTGAGAACGGTTCCTCACCCCATGGTAGTAGTATATGTCTCTAGGGAGGATGTTATTCGTGGATTTGGGAGACGGGTGTTGTAATTTGAGCCTACAAATCTATAATTATCTTAATTTATATTTAAAGTATATTGTCAAAATTTTTAAAATAAATAAAATACCAAAAAGGAAAAGCCAAAAACCTTTAAACATGCTTATCAAGCTTGGCGCGTGCAGTACACGCGCGGCCTTTGTGCAATACTCACACAAACATTGTTTCTTTCTTCATTTTTTTTGTTATTTTCATTTTTCGCGTATAGCCCACGAAAAATCTCACACTTTTGTTGATATTTGAAACATGTCCAACTGACCCTCCGACTATAACGTGATACAAATCCTGAGGGACAGCCACTACAGCTGCACTTTTAGCTAAGAGCATGGTTTGTAGCTTCTCTCGACCCTTTTGATTTTGAAACAATATAAGACATTCTTCTCCTCAATCCTTCCATACTAGCTTAGCCTATGTGTTATCCTCCTTGATTTCTTCTTAAGAAGGGTTTCTCATCCCATGGTTGTAGTATATGTCTCTAGGGAGGATGTTATTCGTGGATTTGGGAGGTGGTTGTTGTAATTCAAGCTTACAAATCTATTATTCTTTTAATTTATATTTAAAGTATATTTTCAAAATTTTTAAAATATATAAAATACCAAATAAAGAAAAGCGAAAAACCTTTAAACATGTTTATCAAGCTGGGCGCGTGCAGTACACGCGCAGCTGGTGTGCGATACTCACAGTAACATTGTTTCTTTCTTCATTTTTTTTTGTTATTTTATTTTTTGGCGTATATCCCACGATAAATCACACACTTGGTTAATATTTGTAACATGTCAACCTTACCCTCCGACTGTAACGTGATTCAAATGTTGAGGGACAGCCACTGCGCTGCACTTTTAGCTATGCGCTTTGTCTGTAGCGACTCTCTATCCTTTTTTCCTTTGAAAAATTAGAAGACATTCTTCTCCTCAATCCTTCCATACTAGATTAGCCTATCTATTATCTTCTTTGATTTCTTCTTGAGAAGGGTTCCTCACCCTATGGTTGTAGTATATGTCTCTAGGGAGGAGGTTATTCGTGGATTTGGGCGGTGGTATGTCTCTAGGGAGGAGGTTATTCGTGGATTTGGGCGGTGGATGTTGTAATTCGAGTTTACAAATCTATAATTCTTTAAATTTATATTTAAAGTATATTGTCAAAATTTTTAAAATAAATAAAATACCAAAAAAAGAAAAGCCAAAAACTTTTAAACATGCTTATCAAGCTAGGCGCGTGCAGTACACCCGCAGGTGTTGTGCAATACTCACACTAACATTGTTTCTTTCTTCATTTTTTTTTTGTTATTTTCCTTTTTCGCGTATAGCCCACAAAAAATCCCACACTTTGGTTGATATTTGTAACATGCCCAACTGACCCTCCAACTATAATGTTGATATTTGTAACATGCCCAACTGACCCTCCAACTATAATGTGATACAAATCCTGAGGGCCAACTGACCCTCCAACTATAATGTGATACAAATCCTGAGGGACAACCACTACAGCTACTATAATGTGATACAAATCCTGAGGGACAACCACTACAGCTGCACTTTTAGCTAAGCGCTTCGTTTGTAGCTTCTCTCGACCCTTTTGGTTTAGAAACAATATAAGACATTGTTCTCCTCAATCCTTCCATACTAGCTTAGCCTATGTGTTATCTTCTTTGATTTCTTCTTGAGAAGGGTTCCTCACCCCATGGTTGTAGTATATATCTCTAGGGAGGAGGTTATTCGTGGATTTGGGCGGTGGGTGTTGTAATTCGAGTATAGAAATCTATAATTATCTTAATTTATATTTAAAGTATATTGTCAAAATTTTTAAAATAAATAAAATACCAAAAAAGAAATGCCAAAAACCTTTAAACATGCTTATCAAGCAAGGCGCATGCAGTACATGCGCGGCCTATGTGCAATACTCACACAAACATTGTTTCTTTCTTCATTTTTTTTGTTATTTTCATTTTTCGCGTATAGCCCACGAAAAATCCCACACTTTGGTTGATATTTGAAACATGTGCAACTGACCCTCCGACTATAACGTGATACAAATCCTGAGGGACAGCCACTACAGCTGCTCTTTTAGCTAAGAGCATGGTTTGTAGCTTCTCTCGACCCTTTTGGTTTTGAAACAATATAAGACATTCTTCTCCTCAATCCTTCCATACTAGCTTAGCCTATGTGTTATCCTCCTTGATTTCTTCTTAAGAAGGGTTTCTCACCCCCATGGTTATAGTATATGTCTCTAGGGAGGATGTTATTCGTGGATTTGGGAGATGGGTGTTGTTATTTGAGCCTACAAATCTATAATTATCTTAATTTATATTTAAAGTATATTGTCAAAATTTTTAAAATAAATAAAATACCAAAAAGGAAAAGCCAAAAAATTTTTAAAATAAATAAAATACCAAAAAGGAAAAGCCAAAAACTTTTTAAAATAAATAAAATACCAAAAAGGAAAAGCCAAAAACTTTTAAACATGCTAATCAAGCTTGGCGCGTGCAATACACGCGCGGCCTTTGTGCAATACTCACACAAACATTGTTTCTTTCTTCATTTTTTTTGTTATTTTCATTTTTCGCGTATAGCCCACGAAAAATCTCACACTTTTGTTGATATTTGAAACATGTCCAACTGACCCTCCGACTATAACGTGATACAAATCCTGAGGGACAGCCACTACAGCTGCTCTTTTAGCTAAGAGCATGGTTTGTAGCTTCTCTCGACCCTTTTGATTTTGAAACAATATAAGACATTCTTCTCCTCAATCCTTCCATACTAGCTTAGCCAATGTGTTATCCTCCTTGATTTCTTCTTAAGAAGGGTTTCTCATCCCATGGTTGTAGTATATGTCTCTAGGGAGGATGTTATTCGTTGATTTGAGAGGTGGTTGTTGTAATTCAAGCTTACAAATCTATTATTCTTTTAATTTATATTTAAAGTATATTGTCAAAATTTTTAAAATATATAAAATACCAAATAAAGAAAAGCGAAAAACCTTTAAACATGTTTATCAAGCTGGGCGCGTGCAGTACACGCGCAGTTGGTTAGCGATACTCACAGTAACATTGTTTCTTTCTTCATTTTTTTTTGTTATTTTATTTTTTGGCGTATATCCCACGATAAATCACACACTTGGTTAATATTTGTAACATGTCAACCTTACCCTCCGACTGTAACGTGATTCCAATGTTGAGGGACAGCCACTGCGCTGCACTTTTAGCTATGCGCTTCGTCTGTAGCTACTCTCTATCCTTTTTTCCTTTGAAAAATTAGAAGACATTCTTCTCCTCAATCCTTCCATACTAGATTAGCCTATGTATTATCTTCTTTGATTTCTTCTTGAGAAGGGTTCCTCACCCTATGGTTGTAGTATATGTCTCTAGAGAGGAGGTTATTCGTGGATTTGGGCGGTGGGTGTTGTAATTCGAGTTTACAAATCTATAATTCTTTAAATTTATATTTAAAGTATATTGTCAAAATTTTTAAAATAAATAACATACCAAAAAAAGAAAAGCCAAAAACTTTTAAACATGCTTATCAAGCTAGGCGCGTGCAGTACACCCGCAGCTGTTGTGCAATACTCACACTAACATTGTTTCTTTCTTCATTTTTTTTGTTATTTTCCTTTTTCGCGTATAGCCCACAAAAAATCCCACACTTTGGTTGATATTTGTAACATGCCCAACTGACCCTCCAACTATAATGTGATACAAATCCTGAGGGACAACCACTACAGCTACACTTTTAGCTAAGCGCTTCGTTTGTAGCTTCTCTCGACCCTTTTGGTTTTGAAACAATATAAGACATTGTTCTCCTCAATCCTTCCATACTAGCTTAGCCTATGTGTTATCTTCTTTGATTTCTTCTTGAGAAGGGTTCCTCACCCCATGGTTGTAGTATATGTCTCTAGGGAGGAG
Organism: Ipomoea triloba; assembly: GCF_003576645.1. NCBI lineage: Eukaryota > Viridiplantae > Streptophyta > Magnoliopsida > Solanales > Convolvulaceae > Ipomoea > Ipomoea triloba. The sequence continues at coordinate 23,436,492 of NC_044919.1, read as the reverse complement.
GTTATTCGTGGATTTGGGCGGTGGGTGTTGTAATTCGAGTATACAAATCTATAATTATCTTAATTTATATTTAAAGTATATTGTCAAAATTTTTAAAATAAATAAAATACCAAAAAAGAAATGCCAAAAACCTTTAAACATGCTTATCAAGCAAGGCGCATGCAGTACATGCGCGGCCTATGTGCAATACTCACACAAACATTGTTTCTTTCTTCATTTTTTTTGTTATTTTCATTTTTCGCGTATAGCCCACGAAAAATCCCACACTTTGGTTGATATTTGAAACATGTGCAACTGACCCTCCGACTATAACGTGATACAAATCCTGAGGGACAACCACTACAGCTGCTCTTTTAGCTAAGAGCATGGTTTGTAGCTTCTCTCGACCCTTTTGGTTTTGAAACAATATAAGACATTCTTCTCCTCAATACTTCCATACTAGCTTAGCCTATGTGTTATCCTCCTTGATTTCTTCTTAAGAAGGGTTTCTCACCCCCATGGTTGTAGTATATGTCTCTAGGGAGGATGTTATTCGTGGATTTGGGAGGTGGGTGTTGTAATTCAAGTTTACAAATCTATTATTCTTTTAATTTATATTTAAAATATATTGTCAAAATTTTTAAAATATATGAAATACCAAATAAAGAAAAGCGAAAAACCTTTAAACATGTTTATCAAGGTAGGCGCGTGCAGTACACGCACAGCTGGTGTACGATACTCACAGTAACATTGTTTCTTTCTTCATTTTTTTTTTGTTATTTTATTTTTTGCCGTATAGCCCACGATAAATCACACACTTGGTTAATATTTGTAACATGCCAACCTTACCCTCCGACTGTAACGTGATTCAAATGTTGAGGGACAGTCACTGCACTGCACTTTTAGCTATGCGCTTCGTCTGTAGCTACTCTCTATCCTTTTTTGTTTTGAAAAATTAGAAGACATTCTTCTCCTCAATCCTTTCATACTAGCTTAGCCTATGTGTTATCTTCTTTGATTTCTTCTTAAGAAGGGTTCCTCACCCCATGGTTGTAGTATATGTCTTTAGGGAGGAGGTTATTCGTGGATTTGGGCGGTGGGTGTTGTAATTTGAGCCTACAAATCTATAATTATCTTAATTTATATTTAAAGTATATTGCCAAAATTTTTAAAATAAATAAAATAACAAAAAAGAAATGCCAAAAACCTTTAAACATGCTTATCAAGCTAGGCGCGTGTAGTACATGCGCGGCCTGTGTGCAATACTCACACAAACATTGTTTCTTTCTTCATTTTTTTTGTTATTTTCATTTTTCACGTATAGCCCACGAAAAATCCCACACTTTGGTTGATATTTGAAACATGTGCAACTGACCCTCCGACTATAACGTGATACAAATCCTGAGGGACAGCCACTACAGCTGCACTTTTAGCTAAGAGCATGGTTTGTAGCTTCTCTCGACCCTTTTGGTTTTGAAACAATGTAAGACATTCTTCTCCTCAATCCTTCCATACTAGCTTAGCCTATGTATTATCCTCCTTGATTTCTTTTTAAGAAGGGTTTCTCACCCCATGGTTGTAGTATATGTCTCTCTAGATCGATCTTTAATTGCTCCGATGTCGAGTTCTACCTCGTACTAAACTATGTATACTCTGCATCCATGTTATGTTACCTGCACAAACAGAGAGAAAGAAAAAGATAGAGAACAGTGATTATTAGTTACAAGAGATAGATAATACTATAATTTTTTCCATTGAATTTCTCAAATTTTGCTAACATTTACTTTTTAGTGGTTTGGCCATTGTAGTCATCATACTTAGCCTATAGAAAACCAATTATTGTATTGTTAACCATTATAGATTAACTATGGGTATTCTTAGGGGCGGAGCCAGATATTTCATCTAGTGGGACAAAAGATTAAAACAAATGAGATATTGTGGAAGAAAAAAAATTAATCAAGTAGAGAGATTTAACCTCCTGACCTCTACTACAACCATCTAAATTACTTCATCTTTGCATAATTTATATTTATATTATTTACTTTTATATATATATATATATATATATATATATAAGGGTCCCCTACCTATATATAAGGGGTGATGTGGGGTGGAGGAGGGGGCAGCTGCCTCCACTACGTCATACTAGATTTGTCCATGGGCATTAATCTTTGTGGTTCTCCATGAATGACCATTATTCTATGACAAATGGCCATGGGTAGAAACAGAAGAGTCAAACATACTTATAATTCATGTAATGTGAGATGAAAGCTCCTAAAAAGGGATAAATTGTAAGTAAACAAGGTCTGGTAATTGAAATTCTAAGAATTTAAATCAAAATGACAAAATCAAATAAAAATTATTAACTTACTAAAGAAGTAATGTCAAAACTGAAGCTACCTACTTGAGCAAGCCCACCAAGAATGTTCTCATGTTAAGAGATGTTTTCACACACACACGGCCGCACAAGAGAGAAATAGGAACCAATCACAGTCGTCCATTTACAAAGCTAAATATTTAACGGATCAGGTCTAACATAACAAATATGTGATAGGTTTTTTTGTAAATAACTCAAACTTTGAAGAGTATGTAATAGGTACAAGTGTAGAAATAAAAGATTCAAGTAAGATCGTTTTAAAAGTGCAAGCATTAACCCAATTCAATGGGATAGCTAAAGTGGCAAGTGAGCTCTCTTTGTAGGGTAGAATTTCGGGAGAACCTGAATTTGATTTACATAAGTGACGATTCCCCCTAGGCTAGCTCCCGTTACGATATACCAAGCACTTAATGATAATCAATTAATCATTGGTGCAACTAAAGTACATTAATTTTATAATCATGAGCAATTGATGTCCTGTTGGACTTAGTCCAAGCTAAGAGGCTAGACATTTTTTTTTATGTGAGATATTTGTTGGTAAACACATGCTAATATTTAAAAAAAAAAAAAAACATTTTGACCCCTTTTAGGTCTTATAAACTTATTTCTCGGTATTATTGACTATCAATCAAAGTGGTTAGCTTTAATTTTTTTGAATCGAAAAAAAAAATTGATTAGTGTTGTGATTATAGCCGCCTTTAGCTCGTCATGCGACTAGTACCTCCACCAGAGCGTTCACCGAAAGAGTGTGCTGATAACGGGTTATGATTATAATAACCTTTAGCTCGTAGTCAGTTCCGAAGAAACGGATCCTATTATTTATGAAAACAATATAAAGGAAGAGAAGAATGGAGTAATAAGAATGTAGAGGCAAAAGTGACAACTATTTCATTCCATCAGCATCCATCATCTTGCAAATCAATGATAGACACACATATATATACACAATAATGGAGGTTACCAATGACATACATAATTAGACATAAATATGCCAGTTACAATAGTTACAAACTTATGTCCAGGCCACATTTAATATTATTCATCACATGCACGAAACTCCGGCGATAGTGACGGCGATTCCGATCTGCAGGTGGGGTGCGGTCTGCACTCTGTCTGATGACGGTGGTGGGAAGATCGACGACGGAAGTCGCCCTTGTTGCCGTCCATTGTTTTCGCCGTTCTCCACAAAGCCGCACCGCTGTGTTAGTTTTGTGTTTCGCAGAATCGCAGGACGACAAATTCTGAGAACAAATAAGGAAAAAACAAAAAACCCTTCTAATATGTTTTCCCTTGTTTTATTAATCACTTGTTATGCCATGGGACCCGGATCTACCATGCAAAGTGGACCTGGGTCCATGTTCACAATTTCATAAATCTATATTCATAATTTCATAACTCCATGTTTACATTTTTATAACTCTATGTTCACAGTTTTATAACATTATGTTTAAAATTTCATAATTCTATCACAATTTCATAACTTTATGTTCACAATTTCATAGCTTTATATTCAACAGTATCAAAACTTAATGTTCAACACTATGACACAATTTTTGAATTTATATAAAAAGAATTGTGAATATAGAGTTCAAAAATTGTGAATATTGAGTAATGTAATTTTGTATATTGAGATCTAAAGTTGTAAACATAGAGTTTTAAAATTGTAAACATAGAATTCTAAAAGTATGAACATAGACACGGATCCACCTTGTAAGGTACACCCGGGTCATAGCATAATTTGCCTTTATTAACCAATGCTTGGGCCAAAGTCTTGGGCCTTTTGAGCCCGAGATTGGCAAATTATTGTGTGGACCATGGTCCACACAGCTATGTGGACCATAATCAAATGTACATTTTTTATGTACTAAATGCACATTATTACTATAAAAATAATGTACATTCAGTACACAAATAATGTACATCCCCTGAATATAATGTACATTATTTTTATACTGAATGTACATTATTTTTATATTGAATGTGCATTATTTAATAGTATGGTCCACACAGCTGTGTGGACCATGGTCCACACAATAATGATTGCCTGGATTAAAACAAAACTAAAGAAGAAGGCAATTTATATCGTGGACCACGGTGCACAATGCATTGTGCACCCCGTACCAAAATGAGTTCTGTGTATTCTAAGTAATCGTTTTGTGTATTCTAGACAATCATTCTGTGTATTCTAGGCAATCGTTCTGTGTATTCATGTTAGTAACACATGTTGTGATGTGTTTGTGCATTAGAATGTTTAGGAGGAGGAGTTTTGTGTATTTTGTGTCAATATTCTGTGTATTCATGTTATTAACACATGTTGTGATGTGTTTGTGCATTCGAATGTTAGGAGGATGAGTTCTGTGTATTTTGTGTCAATATTATGTTTATTTTGGGCAAACGTTCTGTGTATTTTAGGCAAACATTCTGTGTATTTTAGGCAAACATTCTGTATATTCTAGATAATGATTATGTGTATTATAGATAATGAATTCCCTGGAGTCATTCACGTCTGCGTCTACTAACATCGAAACGACGTCGTTTCGGATCAGGGTCAACAGTGCACACGATATAACAATTGAAAGAAGAAGGATTGTCATTTAAATATTTTGGGCCTGTGTTTCTTAAAATCTATTATTATATTTTTTGGGTCTGTGATTGTTTCAATCTTTTATATATATACATGTATACATTATTTTGGGTCAGCAATTTTTTTTGTTTTTTAAAAGAAGAATTGCGAACTATATTACTTTTAAATTGCTATTCAATTAGTTTGACTTTGTTATTGAATATGCTAATATCTCAAATTGCTATTTTGTGCAATTTATTTTGATAATATGATTTTATGAATTCTTATGCATATTCGGTCATATAGTAGAATGTAAAGTTTTTATTATGCGGGATATACATTATTCTTTAGAGGTGGACCATCATTTTTAGCAAGTCTTAGTATGTATAGTTTTTTTTCTTTTTTTTTTTTTGAAAAATCTGGATTTTGGTTTCTATCACCAAGAGTGAATTCATTGAGCTTGATTTCACTAGGTGCAATTACTTATAAGTCCACGATCAATGATGCCTTGAAAGCTAAAAGCCCTATTTATTTTTTCTATTTTCTTGTCACCATCTGAACCATAACCTGGAAAATGAATGACTTCCTGAAACGAACCCCTATGCCTTATAGAAATTTCTAAAGGAAAGTTTTGACTAGCAAATATTAATGTTCCTTCTAAGTCAAGCATTCAAGATTTTAAGTAAGGATGTTTTTGACACAAACTTGAGAAAACATTGCGCTCTTTTTAACGCACATAACCATGTACTATAATAACAGTACGGGGCAAAAGAATTATAAGAAACATACTGAGCCGACTCCCCCCTCCTAACTTGCTAGTTATAAAGCTGCAAATTCATAATGCATGTCTAGTTGATCCAGCACCAGTGCCTGACGCACACAATGCTGCCTAGTCGTGTAACACCAAGGGGGGCCGAGGAAGAGGTCGCGATAGAAATCAGGGCCAAGGTGGCGACAATAATTCTCGAAACCGGACTAAAAAGCAAAATAATCCAACTAGTCGAGTATGCTTCAAGTGTGAGTGCTAAAGGCACTGATCACGTGCGTGCCACACCCCGAAGCATTTTGTTGAAACCTAAATGAGTATTACAATGTTGAATCCAACCAAGTTGCCTTGCTTGAAGCAAATGCGCTTGTTGGTCAAATTGATTACCTCTTTTGTTCTTACATTCTCTTTCGGATGATCTTTATATACAAACCTCTAAATTCTTCCTCCATTATTGATAAGCTTTCCTTTGTAAGCTTCGATAGAGCATCACTTTTACTCCATTAATTTAAAAGACATTAAGTCAATTCGTTTTCATGACAAAACCAGAGGTGTTCATCAATTGAAATACCTTATCATAACCTCCTTCGATCAAATATCATTCATTCAATGAGTAGACATGTGTTACTCACGATCTAAAAAGACGAATATGATCTAGTATCTTATGGATAATGCCCAATTCACAGATTATCCTATTAACTTCGTCAGTTTTTTGACGATTACTATATGGCATGGAGCATTAAGGTGGAACATCAAGTACCTTATGATCAAAACCGAATGGTTTAGCTAATTAACCGAGTTCAAATTATTGCTAAACCATTTTTTTTCAAAACTCCAAATGTGCCAGATACTTGTTGGGGAAATGCAGTATTCTTGCTGCTACTTTAATTTTGGCACATTGCATATCTGTATTCCCCGTTACATCTAATACGTGGTTTTGAAACAAACATTTCCCAAATCTGTGTTTCTATTCTTATGAATGTAGTCCAATATATTACATAACCACCATAGTATACCTCTAAACCTCTATTTATTGTCTCAAATATTACCCCTCAGAGAGACACAATGGATACATTGACTGCATGAAGATCGGTTTACAACATTAGAGGGAGATATGATTAAATTTTAAACGGAATGCCGAGAAATTTCATGGAATGAAAATGAACTTCAAAAATTAAATCTATGTACCAATTAGACTGAACTGGAAGTTCATATAGATATCAAACATATATGCCAAGTAAAACTATTTCATAAAAAGAGTGACTAGGTCCCATACATATTCCCCAAAATTTGACCATATATATCTATCAATACTCCTTGACACTAGAACTGTGGGAGATTCATTGGTATAGAAAAATAAGAACCTACAATAACTAGATCTAGTAAGGAATTATTTCACTATTGAAAATCTTAGAACTCTTGAAAAATATTAAAGAATCATATCTTTAAAATGGTTGTCCAAAAGACGAGAAAAGCCAGTAAAATTGTAGGTGCACCAAATAATCATCATACCTGGTTGCGGAACAACCGGATATAAATATCCTTGGGAAATGACTATAATCTGGTTAGCCTCGAAAATTACTTTTATATATATGAGAGAAATTCTTGAAAATGTCATAAGTTGTCGACAACACAATTGCTTTCAAATTGCTCATATTCTATGACAATCTGGATCCAGAGTTAGGTGCCAGAATCACCTAGACTAATTAACCAATAAAAGGAGCAATTAAGGCATATATAAAGCTCAGCTCACTAGTATATTTATTCTGTACACCATTGAAGTCTGAACCCTTTAGGTTACAAATGTTGTGAAAAGAAAACAAGAATGATGAGGTTGTATAATATAAAGCGAGTTTGTAACACTAGGTTTCACGCAAAGACCCTAAAAATTGATTTTAATATACTCTCCCATAATAAAATAAAGTTTCGCTACATAATTGGTAGAACAATAATAAATTTTGATATGCAACTTATTAAAGTCATGACCTAGAAATTATGGGTCATTTGACACTAATGTTTATTTAAAATATCCTTAATGGATTTATAATTATCAAAATGAAAGAAAGTAAACATCTCACAACATGTTTGTTGTTGAAGTACAAAGGCTTTACTTAGTAAAGCGAATGACTGAGTAATTTCCTTCTCAAGTAGAAAAATGTAGAAATGAATATGTACTATTAGGTACTTATTAAGGGGCTTTTTGTAAAATAAAGGACTTGAAAAACCAAGTATTATCTCAACCTGTAGATCAAGTATTCCCTTAAAAGAAATTTGTATACACTAATTAGTCTATTTTTAGAAAATGTCCAAATAATCTCTCGAAAGAGATAAAGAACCCATTTTAAAAGGATAATTCAGGATTAGAAGTCCACTGCTTCAAAACGTCATACCTTTTGGGATCGAAAGTTCCCAAATTTACATCTTCTTTTTTTGTAATTTGTAAGGGAGTGATTTGGTGATTCTCCTAGAGAGAAAAGGAAATGACGTTACATATATCCATTTAATATCCTAAGGGAATAAAATACATCTTTTGATAAGTTATTTGGATATTGGCATTCTATTTGGGCCTTATAAATGTCATCTCTTGGATTGATATATTATCAATCAATTTAGGCTTCATTTTAAGCCTAAATGATAATACTTGTTCTTATAGATGTTTTGGTTCTATTAATTAAATGTACTTTGTGTATTTTCATCTCGTCATTACTTTACTATGCTCTTGCTTTGCCACAACGGCTGTTAAGTTATGAGATGAGAAAAGGAAGTCATAGCAAATCAAGGTAAAAATAGTTATGCCTTCTTACCAAGTCAACAGACATGAAGTCATCTCGGGACAAATAAAAACGTATGTGGTTTTCATGATATGAAATACCTTTATCCACATGAACTCTAGAAGAGTGATAAATATTTTTCTAGAAGATTTTCTCTAATGATAATTTAGCAAATGTATTCACTAAATCCCTAACTACAAAATATCCAAAAGATTGTTATGCGTAGGTTAAGAAAATTATTGTTTTAAGAGGTAGCAACAAAATATAAAATATAAGTAATTTTATTGATCTAGATGATCATGAGAAATATAGTAAATTCTAATGACAATCTTGAAGGTTGTACCATATCCTTTCTCTACACATTTTGAAACAGTAATTTTACTTTAAGCCATGTAGAACTTGAAGATTGTTATCTTCAAGGGGAGATGGGAGAGTACATTTACTTGAATCAATCCTGAAGGTTGGGTCTTAAAAAAAGACTAACAGTTGTATTTTTTTGCAATATATGAATACATGCATACCATGTACTCTTTTCCTCACTATATTTTTTTCCCACAGGATTTTTCTAGTGTGATTTTTAATGAGGTATGAGTATGATATAGTAATTTCAATGGAGGAAAGTTACAAATAGATACTTATATAGACGAATCCCGAAAACCTGAAGATTATGCCCTGAAGGGTTATAGTTGTACTCTTTTTCTTTAACTAAGTTTTTTTTCATAAGGTTTTCTTAAGTTAAGGTTTTTAATGAGGAAACCAGTACAAATATATGATTTTACAAATATCATGTACCGTTTTCTTCAAATAGGTTTTTCCACGTGATTTTCCTAGTGGAGTTTTTAATGAGGCATGAATGTATTTAAATATACTATTCATATACTCTTTTTTTTTTGTTTAGGTTTTTCCACAAGCTTTTCCTACCAAGTTTTTTAAGGAGGCAAGTGGTGATCAAATAATATCCAAGGGGGTGTTATAAATAATATTAAATATGGACATAAGTTTGTAACCATTGTAACTGACATATTTATTTCTAATTATGTATGCCATTGATAACCTTCTTTATTGTATATATATATGTGTGTGTATCATTGGTTTGCAAGATAATGGATGCTGATGGAATGTGTTAGTAATATACTAGGTATGTAGATATATTACTTATGGTAAATTGGCATATAATCAAACAAAATGTGAAAGTGTGTGGAATGTGGAAAAACAAAAAGAATTGAGAAAATGAAATGGAAAATGCAAAAGAATACGTGGAGTAAAATGAGGCATGTGAATGTGTAGAGGAAAAATGGAAATTGAATATGCATGTACGTAGAAATTGGAAATTGAATGTGTGATGCAAAATGAAAGGGAAATTAATGCAAAGCATAAGAGTAGAGAAAGTGGCATGAAACAAGGAAAAGAAATGTGATCGTGGAAGAAATGCGACGTGCGTACGTGAATCAAGAGGGAGTTCATAATATTATAAATAGGCATTCTTACAATGAAGAAACCGAAGTTTCAGTGTTTCAAATACATATATATAGTCAGTAAGGTGCTACGAACAAACTTCAATACGGGAAAAGATTGGTGTACTATCCGGAGAAATCAGCTCCAAATTATTTCAGTACAAGCTGTGTTAAAATTCAGGTTGGTTACACTTTGTTTAATTGGTAGAATTAGTTCAAACTGTACGTGTAACTTTTTCATAGAGTTGTTTTATAAGGTTAATGTTTAAATAGGTGGTAGACCTAGTTTTGTAATTCATTGAACCTTGTAATTGTAAAAACCAGCGGGTTGAGCTTTAGAGAAAAAGTTTGGGCGTGGCCCCGCAAATTAGGAAGTGTTCTCCAACTGCGTTATCAAATTCAGCTGTGTACTTATTTTGGCACTTCTTAAATTGCTTTATATTATATTATATATCTGCATTACATAATTTCAGAATGAAATAGTTGTCACTTTTGCCTCTACATTATATTCTTTCTACTTTCTTCTTCTCTTTCTTTATATTGTTTTCAGAAATGATACGATCAATTTCTCTGGGACTGGCTACAAGCTAAAGGTTATAATCACAACAATTATTAGATTGTTTAGAAAAAAAAATCTAATTTTCCAACCCTAAATGACCCAAAACTAAAAATGAAAAAATAAAATTCAAGTATTAATTCCAGATCGTACTCCTTTGGAATCAGATTAGTTTTGCTGGTGCTTAAATGCTCCAAGATGAACGTTTGCCATCACTCAAGTTCTAGTTTGGAGTCACTCCCTTTTTAGCTCTTGATAGAATTTCAAACTCTATAACTACTAACAAAACAAAGCTTATAAAATTATTTTGAATTGATTGATCATTTCAACTGTCCAACACCTTTGGCTTCTTTAATGTATCAGAGTGATGAATCATCAATTTCTTGATCTTCTTCTTATGATCCCTACCATTCATTAAATTCTTAAAGTTCTAGGCGTAAAATAAGCATATAATCTAATGCACACCACAACAATTCGAACTTCAATAGAAATCCTTCTACATATATAACCCCCTGCAAGTTGCAAGAATGCAAAATTCATTGCTCCTTGTCTCTTTTCCAGCAATGAAACCATGAAGACATGAATAAGTCTTATATAAGACCTTCTCACAATGAGACGAAAAATACTTTTAATTAAAATATAATACTTTTTTATATATGAATCTATATAAAAAAAATTTACATATTAACTATAAAATATTCCACTTCTCACGTGAGAAGGTCTCACACAAAACTTGGGTTTATAAGTGAAAATGCACTCAAATTATCAATGAGAAGGATGAAGACTCATACATAGTATTGGTCTAAATCAATCAAAAGGCTTAAATTATCCTTTTTTGTGGCTTCGCATTCTTTAATTTTATCAAACTAGAAAACCACAACTAGTGATAATATACAAAAATTAATGTGATGAAAAAAATATGTCCAACGTCTATGGATTATACATGTAAATGATGCAGTGGCAAAGTTGGCAACCAACACCACAAACTTAAAACTAATGCATGCAACACTGCAACACTTCACGAGAAGATCAAGCATGACGAATAGAGTAAGGTTGGAGATTTAGAAGCTATGAATTAATGGAGAAGATTATAGGTAGATTATGGAGGTGAATTTTTACTTTCCGCCTCACAAATCTATGATTTTTCTAGGTTAAATCCTAAAGGTGAAGAGAACTGACCAACTATCGAGATGAGTTGTAATAAAATAGGAGATAGGGGACAGAGTAAGGTCCAAGATTTAAAAGCTATGTATTAATAGAGAAGACTATAGGTAGATTAGGGAGGTGAACTTTTACTTTATTCAGCATCCCAAATCTATTATTTTTCAAGGTTAAATCCTAAACAACAATAGAGGAAAGATGTGAAAATCAATTGTCTATCAACAATAGTGTGATGAGTTTTGATATGAGCTATAGTATTTAATATAGGACGAGGCAGATGAGTCGAGGATAGATATTTAAAACTTATGCCACTAGGGAGGAGCTGATGTTATTCGTGGATTTGTGAGATGGCTGTTGTAAATTTGAGCTTACAAATCTATGATACTTTTAATTTAAATTTAAAGTGAACTGTCGAATTTTTAAAAATAAATAAAATACCAAAAAAAGATATGTCAAAAAACCTTTAAACATGCCTAGCTAGCAGGCTGGGCGCGTGCGTGCAGTAAACAAGGGGTGGAAATTGAAATTACCAAAGAAGTAATGTCAAAACATAAGCTACCTATTTTGAGCAAGCTGACCAGTTGAAAACAAATGTCAGATTTTCTCCAACAAGGAAAGAAAAAGGATGGGAAAAAGATTAAAAAACAACGCAATTTAAAAAAAAAAAAAAAAAAAAAACTAAAATGTCCATTGAATATGCTCTTAGACATGAAGTCGAACATCTGTGAAGCCATGAAATTTTTAAAAATAAAAATCATCCCTATACGAATTGTAAAAGAAAATTAGTACTTCCTCCAATCCATATATAAAAGGACATACTTCATCTTCGGATAATTTATATCTATATTATTTAATTATATCTAAACATTTACTCTCTCTCTATATATACATATATATATATATATATATATATATATATATATATTAACTCTCCATGAACGACCATTATTCTATGACAAATGACTATAAACAATGGCAGAAACATATGAGTGTAACTGGCTTATAATTCATATGAGGTGAGCTGAAAGCTCCAAAAAGGGATAAATTGTAAGTGAAGAAAATTGAAATTCTTAGAATTGAAGTGAAAATGACAAAATCAAATAAAAATTATTAACTTACTAAAGAAGTAATGTCAAAACTGAACCTATCTACTTTGAGCAACCCTACCAGTCAAAAATAAATGTCCGATTTTTCTCCAATAAGGAGAGAAAAAGGAAGGGAAAAAATGATTTTTTTTTTAAAAAAAAAAAACACTAAATGACTATTGGATATGTTCTTAGAGAATCTACTAAGGGTGTGTTTGGACACCCGGAAAATGAATTCTGAAAATCATTTTCCGGGTTTTGAGTGTTTGGGAAGAGCAAGGAAATGCAGCTTTTGTGAAGCCTTGAATTTTTTTTAAAATAAAAATCATCCATACACAAATTCTAAAAGAAAATTAGTAGTTCCTCTAATCCATATGTAGGACATATTTCAAATTTTAGAGTCCTTATGCAAAATAAATAATTATCCAAAATGAATGAAAGATAGGCAAAAGGGAAGAAAAGTCTCAACTTGAATACTCCAATTGAATCATAAACATATAACACAAGCAAAAAAATCATTCAAACTAGAAAGTATAATTTGTTAAATTTGTATGAAAAGCAAGATACCTTGTATTACACAAGCTGACGATGATGAGGAATGAGGTGAAGAGCAACTGAGCAACTATCGATGTGAGTTGTAATAATATATGAGATACGGGACAGAGTAAGGTTGAAGATTTAAAAGCTATGTATTAATCGAGAAGAGTGTATGAAGATTAGGGAGGTGAATGTTTACTTTATTCAACCACTCAAATCTATGATTTTTATAGGTTAAATCCTAAACAACAATAGAGGAAAGATGTGAAAAGCAATTGTCTATCAACAATGGTGTGATGATTATTGATATGAGCTATAGTAATTAATATAGGACGAGGCAGATGAGTCGCGAATAGATATTTAAAACTTATGCTACTAGGGAGGAGCTGAGGTTATTCTTTGATTTGGGAGGTGAGTGTTAGTAATTCGAGCTTACAAATCTAAGATTCTTTTAATTTAAATTTAAAGTGAACTGTCAAAATTTTAAATATAAATAAAATACCAAAAAGAAATGCCAAAAACCTTTAAACATGCCAAGCTAGAAGGCTGGGCGCGTGCGTGCAGTACACGCGCAGCTGGTGTGCGAAACTCACTCTATTTATTCTTTCCTATTTTTCGTGTATGGCCCACAAAAATTCTCACACTTGGGGTGATATTTATGACTTATGCTACTAGAATGGAGGTTTTTTGATATATTTGAGAGGTGAGTTTTAGAATTTGACCTCACAAACATTAAACCTATAGAGATATGATTCTTTTCTTCAACTCAATTGTTCCTTTTTACTTCTTACTTCTTAAAGCCCTCAAATACTGTCCGAGAATAAGGGTGGAGGGTAAACTCAAGGGAAGGTTGAGGGCTGTCTACATCCGATCTTGCTTAGATTTGTCAGCCTTGTCGCTATGCATTGGGAAGATATAAAAGGTTTCTAGCTTTGGATTTTTTGCAACATTATGCCCTCCTGACCCTCCTACTGTTACGCGCTTCAAATCGTTAGGAACGGCCACTGCAGCTGAACTTTTAGCCAAGCACTTCGTCTGTAGCTTCTCTTGGCCCTTTTGATTTTGAAATAATAGAAGACATTCTTCTCCTCAATCCTATCATACTAGCTTAGCATTTGTGTTATCCTCCTTATCTCTTCTTGAGAAGGGTTCCTCACCCCAAGGTTGTTGTATATGTCTCTATGGAGGAGGTTATTCGTCGATTTGAGAGGTGAGTGTTGTAATTCAAGCTTATAAATCTTTGATTCTTTTAATTTAAATTTAAAGTAAACTGCCAAAATTTTTAAAATAAATAAAATACCAAAAAAGTAAAGCAAAAACACTTTAAACATGCTTATCAAGTTGGGCGCGTGCAGTACACGCGCAACTGGTGTGCGATACTCACACAACATAATATCTTTTTTACTTTTGTTCTTTTGTTTTTTCGTGTATGACCCACAAAAAATCTCACACTTGATTGATATTTATAACTTATGCTACTAGAATGGAGGGTTTTTGGTGCATTTAATTTGAGAAGTGAGTTATGCAATTCGACTTCGCCAATATTAAACCTATAAAGATATGATTCTTTTCTTGTACTCAATTGTTCCTTATTACTTCTCTCTTCTTAAAGCCCTCAAACAAAATATTTCTAGCCCGTATCTATATTAAAGGTATATATATGTTGAGACCCCACTTACATGGTAACAAAAACCTGGGTGAGGTCAGGCGTTGGAGAGTAAGGGTGGACGATAAGCTCAAGGGAAGGTTGATGGCTGTCTACATCCAACTTAGATTTGTGAGCGCTGTTACTATGCATTGGGAAGAGATGGAGGGTTTCTTGCTTTGGATTGTTTGCAACTTGCCCTCCTGACCAGTGTACTTCAAATCCCAGAGGGACGGCCACGACAGCTGCACTTTTAGCCAAGAGCTTCGTCTGTAATTTCACTCGGCCCTTTTAGTTTTGAAACAATAGAAAGACATTCTTCTCCCTAATCCTATTAAAATTTGCTTACTGACTATTAAAATTTTAGATTTAGTCCACGACTTTTAAATCCCTGTGATATTTGATCAATTGGATTAAAATTTCGGTCCCAGACAACTATTTTTTCGGCGAGTGATTTAACTTAAGGGCAAAATTGTAATTTTATTTTTTATTTATTAAAAAAAAAACCAACATTCCGGGGCCATCTTCCACCAAAACGCTGCTGCGAATTTCCCCACGGCCGCCGCCTCAACGCCCCGGTACCGCTTCAAGCTAAAATTAATTTGAGAATTGGGGTAAAAGCTTAGAACCTAACGTTGAATCAATCTGCTAATTTGCAGAAGAGCAGTAGAAGGACAGAGTCTAAGTCACAAAACCCCCTATAAGTGAATCAATAAGAAGTATCTAACACTTACATGTCAAAAAGATCCAAATTTCATGCCGAGAAAATAGCAATTAGAGCCACACAAGCACACAAATTTGCTAAATTACTCCATAATTTCCATATGTATGTCTAAATACCTCGCTCACCCATACGTGTCTGTACCGACATATTCACACACATCGCAGTTAAACCTTTTTTTTTTTTGAAAACCGCAGTTAAACCTATAATACGCGAAAACAGTATACGTATATGTACATCTATGTGGCATCCTAACCGCAAATATGGAGATAGGAGTGTCTCCGTCGTCCGTACGGAATCGAGAGAAGCTGACGTAACCAAGCAGGACGGCGTCTCCGGTCGACGAAAAAGAGGCGGCGAGCGGAGGGCAGAGCGGGTTGGTGGTTAGTTGTGGAACTGTAGAGAGGAAGTAGAGTGAGAAAAGGTTATGATTCTTCTTCTGGATGCAGGAGAGAAAGAGAGAGAGAGAAAGAGGTGGTGCTTAAGTTAAATCGGGCCGTGAGCTGAGGCGGCGGCCGTGGGAAAATTTGCAGCGGCATTTCGGGGAAGATGGCTGCAGAAGGTAAGGTTTTTTTTTTTTTTTTTTTTTTTTTTTTTAATAAATAAACAGTAAAATGACAAATTTTGCCCTTAAGTAAAATAATCGTTGGCTATAGAAATTTTGATTAGAAGAATAAAATGTGGCAAGAATTTAAAAGTCGTGAAACTAAATTTAAATACTCTTTTGTTTTTTTTAAAGAAAAAATCTGAATACTCTAATTGATCATAAACGTATAAC
This sequence comes from Ipomoea triloba, assembly GCF_003576645.1. Taxonomy (NCBI): domain Eukaryota; kingdom Viridiplantae; phylum Streptophyta; class Magnoliopsida; order Solanales; family Convolvulaceae; genus Ipomoea; species Ipomoea triloba. Next base: position 23,420,099 of record NC_044919.1, on the reverse strand, counting down.
ATACACAAGCAAAAAGAATCATTTCGACTCGCAATATAATTTGTTAAACTCGTATAAAAAGCAAGATACCATGTATTATACTAGCTGACGATGACGGAGGAATGAGCTGAAGAACAACTTACCAATTAACTTATGGATGTGAGTTGTAATAATATAAGATATAGGGGATAGAGTAAGGTCGAAGATTTAAAAGCTATGTATTAATGGAGAAGGCTATAGGTATATTAAGGAGGTGAATTTTTACTTTATTCAGCCTCTCAATTCTATACTTTTTCTAGTTTAAATCCTAAACAACAATGGAGGAAATAGGTGAAAAGCAATTGTCTATCAACAATGGTGTGATGAGTTTTGATATGAGCTATAGTAATTAATATACGAGGCAGATGAGTCGAGGGTAGATAATTAAAACTTTTGCAGCTAGTGAGGAGATTATTCGTGGATTTGGGAGGTGAGTGTTGAAATTCGAGCTTACAAATTTATGATTCTTTTAATTTAAATTTAAAGTGGCGTGTGCAGTACACGCGCAACTGATGTGCGATACTCACACTAACATAATTTCTTTTTCACTTTTGTTCTTCTTCTTTTTATTTATTTATTTATATTTTTTGTGTATGACCCACAAAAAATTTTACACTTGGTTGATATTTATAACTTATGCTACAAGAATGGAGGTTTTTTAGTGCATTTAATTTGAGAGCGAGGTGAGTTATGGAATTCGACCTCACAAAGTAACAAACATTAAAACCTATAAAGATATGATTCTTTTCTTATAGTCAATTGTTCCTTATTACTGCTCTCTTCATAAAGCCCTCAAACAAAACATTTCTAGCCAGTATCTACATTAAAGGTATATATATGTTGCGACACCACTAACATGGTAACAAAAACGAAGGTGAGCTAAGGTGTTGGAGAGTAAGGGTGGAGGATAAGCTCAAGGGAAGGTTGATGGCTGTCTACATCCAGCTTAGATTTTAAAAATAAATAAAATATCAAAAATAGAAAAGCCAAAAACCTTTAAACATGTCTAGGAGGCTGGGCGTGTGCAGTACACGCGCAGCTGGTGTGCGATACTAACAAACATTGTTTCCTTTCTTCATTTTTATGTTATTTTCTTTTTTCATCGTATATCCTATAAAAAATCTCACACTTAGTTGATATTTATAACTCCTGCTACTAGAATACAAGTTTTTTGGTGCATTTGAGAGGTGAATTTTGGAATTCGACCTCTCAAACATTAAACCTACCTATAGAGATATGATTCTTTTATTTTACTCAATGGTTCCTTATTACTTCTCTCTTCTTAAAACCCTCAAACAAAACATTTCTAGCCAGTATCTACTAATCTACATGAAAGGTATATATATGTTGCGACCCCACTAACATGGTTACAAAAACCTAGGTGAGCTAAGGTGTTGGAGAGTAAGGGTGGAGGGTAAGCTTAAGGGCAGGTTGAGGGCGGTTTACATCGTGCTTAGATTTTTCAACCCTGTTGCTATGCATTGGGAAGAGATGGAGGGTTTCTAGCTTTGGATTGATTGTAACATGCCCACCTGACCCTCCTACTGTAATGTGATTCAATTATTCAAATCCTTAGGGACTTCCACTGCAGCTGCATTTTAGCTAAGCGCTTCATTTGTAGCTTCTGTCGGCCCTTTTGGTTTTGAAACAATAGAAGACATTCTTTTCCTCAATCCTTCCATACTAGCTTAGCCTATGTGTTATCCTCCTTATCTGTTCTTGAGACGGTTCTTCACCCCATGATTGTAGTATATGTCTCTCAAGATCGATCTGTAATTGCTCCAGTGTTTTAAGATTTGATCTATGCGTATGAATACATGGCTATGGAGTGAGAATAATATATTAACTTATGTATATTGACTTACTGTAAACCAAGAATTACATAGTATATATACAGATTGGTTTAACTGTAAAATAAATAGAAAAGGTAGGAATGGATATAATATAGCTATTTACCTAAAATATAGGCTAATAGTTTGGAAATAATATAACTAAATATATACATAATTGATATATCAAATATTCTTCTACGCTCCCCTCAACCTAATGTTATAACTAGATGCACCTAATGTTATAACTAGTATTTTACCCGTGCGATGCACGGCAACAATTATGATATGATGAATTAAGGGAGAAATTTACAAAATGGAAAATCATTGTAGAATTCTATGAATGAAACTATAATGAAATATTATAATAACATTTTACAAATTTTAAAAAACCTCTTTGTATACAATGTTTGTTGTGGAATTACTTTGGGTGTTCGCCTTATCACAAATTAAAATCTTCAATCCATTTGGGTTGGTGACTCTTGAAGCAGTTAAAATCTTCAATCCATTTGGGTTGGTGACTCTTGAAGCAGCAAAAATCTTCAATCCATTTGGGTTGGTGACTCTTGAAGCAGCAACATACTTCAATCCATTTGGGTTGGTGACTCTTGAAGCAGCAACATATAATTGTCCATGACTAAATATGACTCTTGAAGCAGCAACATATAATTGTCCATGACTAAATACTGGTCTTTTCAAAAAGTGGCCTAAGTGATTGAACTTTGACTCTTGTTAATCGTCATTGCATAAGCGGTAGACGATTAGAGTAAATTGTCTTCTTTGAAATTTAAAAGGCACTCTCAAATCTGAAGGAGTTAATGACATTATTGGAATCAAGATTTTATGATATGCACTACTTCCAGATAATACATTTGCTTCTAAAACATGATTTCCAAGTTTAGTAATAACCATCCTTGTCCCATTACAATGATTTCCAAGTTTAGTAATAACCATCCTTGTCCCATTACACAAACCAACTGAGTGGTCAATATTTTCAAAGCATAACCGGAGTACCTACTTTCAGTGGTCAATATTTTCAAAGCATAACCGGAGTACCTACTTTCAGCGGTCAATATTTTCAAAGCATAACCGGAGTACCTACTTTCAGCCTTCAATATTTTCAAAGCATAACCGGAGTACCTACTTTCAGCCTAAGTTCATGATTAGGCACACCAGAACACTTGATCCCATTTAAAAATTCAGGCCTGTGCACATAAGCTAATAGATCAACATTTGAATCTGATTTGCAAGCACTGTCAAAGCTGAAATATGTATTTCCTTCATATGTGTTTAAAGAAGTCATATATTCATTGATAGAGTCAACCACATCAAGTGTTGGAGCCAATATTGCCCCCTTTCTCAAGTATGTTGGATCATAAAAAATATTGGAGTATGATGGATATGTACTTTCCACAATAGTTGAATGGGATCTCTAGAACATTTCAAAAAATTCTCTTCTGTATAGTAATGTTTTCACATCCAATTGTTTGCCCCTAAATTTCTCCATCTCATATGTTCGCAATCCATTATGATAATTGCTTTAGCTTTTCATAATCACTATTTGAGGATGAGCTTTGAAGTCGCATATTTTTTGTCAGACGTAACACTTTACAGTACGACCACAAGTAAGTTTTTGTCAGACGTAACACTTTACAGTACGACCACAAGTAAGATGCATTTATTGTTGCATTAACAATATCCTGTCTACTTCCTTTTGGGTTTATTGTTGCATTAACAATATCCTGTCTACTTCCTTTTGGGATAACTGGCAAAATTTGTCGAAAGTCTCTGCCAAATACAATAGTTTTCCCTCCGAAAGGCATCTCTAAACTTTTTGGATTGCAAAAATGTAATACATCACGCATACTTCTATCAAGTGCTTCAAAGCAATGCTTATGCATCATTGGTGCTTCATCCAAATTATAAGTTTGCACTTAATAATGAGTTCTGCAAGATGACTACCTTGTTTGATATTACATGTTGAATCCTCATTTGGGTTTAGGGGAATTGCAAACCTTGAATGCGCAATCCTTCCGCCGAGTAATAATAGAGAAGCTATACCACTTGAAGCAACATTAAGAATTATTTCTCCCTTTGATCTCAATGCTGCCGAAAGAGTTCTCCAAACTAATGTCTTTCCAGTTCCTCCATAATCGTAGACAAAAAAAACTCCTCATTGATTTGATACCAACTTTTTGTGCTCTTCTTTAAGTTCTGCTTTGTCATAACACATCTCATCATACACCAACCTATTCATCAAACTGGCCGAACAGTCAAGATCTGGAATTGACATTTGTTGATAATCATGTAGGCTCTTTCCACATCTTTTCAACAATTTTCAATCTCAACTACTGCTTGATTTTTTATTTCATCAACACTGAAGACTAAATCTAAAAAATATTAAACAATAGATGTTAGAAAAGTATCACCATCATGGAACTAACAATATTAGACATGAAATAAAATATTAAAGCAAATGGATAAATACATACCATACCTTGGAAGTTCAATATGTTACGTTGTTTGTACAGAATATAATCGGACATATATGTCTAATATTTGTCCTAAACCACTTCCGGACGGCTTAAACAATTTGAGGATAATAATGTTGTGAATAAATTTCTTAACTCTCCTGCAGTTGCCCACTGACTTGCTTCCACAATTCCATCAATATATTTTTTGTCGTCTTCCAATAGCCCAAGTGCATAACATGCATCACGGTAATTGTCGTACAACACCCCCATTGATTGTTCTTAAGTCTTCATAACACATAGGTCATTGGATTACATTCAAAAGACATCTCAAATAGTACATCTCACCACTTCCAGGAGAACATAAAAAACTCGACCAGTTGAGAATCCTTATTGTCTTGGAACAAATTCCCTTGTTGCTTGTTTCCAAACGAACTTTGTTGGCATCTCTGCATAAGTTAGTTGCTTTGACTCAAGGTAGTTTTTGTTTGCCTCAAGCCAAGCCAGAAACATGCTATGTTTTACTGTATGTCGTTCTACAATGACATCGATTGGAGCATCCTCATCAAAATAAATACTTTGTTCATTTGACAGATGAAAATTCAAGCGCTCTACAGGAGGATATTTGTACTGTATTTCAAAATCTAATATCCTCCAAACATCTCTACATTAACATAATATAGTAATATTTGTTTGGAATACTATAATATACTCATATAATAATTTGATTGTTGGAAATTTTNATTTATTGTTGCATTAACAATATCCTGTCTACTTCCTTTTGGGATAACTGGCAAAATTTGTCGAAAGTCTCTGCCAAATACAATAGTTTTCCCTCCGAAAGGCATCTCTAAACTTTTTGGATTGCAAAAATGTAATACATCACGCATACTTCTATCAAGTGCTTCAAAGCAATGCTTATGCATCATTGGTGCTTCATCCAAATTATAAGTTTGCACTTAATAATGAGTTCTGCAAGATGACTACCTTGTTTGATATTACATGTTGAATCCTCATTTGGGTTTAGGGGAATTGCAAACCTTGAATGCGCAATCCTTCCGCCGAGTAATAATAGAGAAGCTATACCACTTGAAGCAACATTAAGAATTATTTCTCCCTTTGATCTCAATGCTGCCGAAAGAGTTCTCCAAACTAATGTCTTTCCAGTTCCTCCATAATCGTAGACAAAAAAAACTCCTCATTGATTTGATACCAACTTTTTGTGCTCTTCTTTAAGTTCTGCTTTGTCATAACACATCTCATCATACACCAACCTATTCATCAAACTGGCCGAACAGTCAAGATCTGGAATTGACATTTGTTGATAATCATGTAGGCTCTTTCCACATCTTTTCAACAATTTTCAATCTCAACTACTGCTTGATTTTTTATTTCATCAACACTGAAGACTAAATCTAAAAAATATTAAACAATAGATGTTAGAAAAGTATCACCATCATGGAACTAACAATATTAGACATGAAATAAAATATTAAAGCAAATGGATAAATACATACCATACCTTGGAAGTTCAATATGTTACGTTGTTTGTACAGAATATAATCGGACATATATGTCTAATATTTGTCCTAAACCACTTCCGGACGGCTTAAACAATTTGAGGATAATAATGTTGTGAATAAATTTCTTAACTCTCCTGCAGTTGCCCACTGACTTGCTTCCACAATTCCATCAATATATTTTTTGTCGTCTTCCAATAGCCCAAGTGCATAACATGCATCACGGTAATTGTCGTACAACACCCCCATTGATTGTTCTTAAGTCTTCATAACACATAGGTCATTGGATTACATTCAAAAGACATCTCAAATAGTACATCTCACCACTTCCAGGAGAACATAAAAAACTCGACCAGTTGAGAATCCTTATTGTCTTGGAACAAATTCCCTTGTTGCTTGTTTCCAAACGAACTTTGTTGGCATCTCTGCATAAGTTAGTTGCTTTGACTCAAGGTAGTTTTTGTTTGCCTCAAGCCAAGCCAGAAACATGCTATGTTTTACTGTATGTCGTTCTACAATGACATCGATTGGAGCATCCTCATCAAAATAAATACTTTGTTCATTTGACAGATGAAAATTCAAGCGCTCTACAGGAGGATATTTGTACTGTATTTCAAAATCTAATATCCTCCAAACATCTCTACATTAACATAATATAGTAATATTTGTTTGGAATACTATAATATACTCATATAATAATTTGATTGTTGGAAATTTTTTTTGAATATTATCATTAGAGGAATTTAATTACGTACATTAACATAATATAGTAATATTTTCTGGAATACTATAACATACATCATATAGTAATTTGATTGTTCGATTTTTTTTTGAATATTATCATGAGAGAAATTTAATTACGTAAATTAACATAATATAGTAATATTTTTTAATATTATAATATACATCATATAGTAATTTGATTGTTAGAATTTTTTTTTTGAATATTGTCATGATAGGAATTTAATTACGTACATTAACATTATATACTAATATTTTTTTGAATACTATAATATACATCATATAGTAATTTGATTGTTGGAATTTTTATTTTTTTTGAATATTATTATGAGAGGAATTTAATTACGTATATTAACATAATATAGTAATATTTTTTTAATACTATAATATATATCATATAGTAATTTGATTGTTGGGATTTTTATTTATTTTTGAATATTATCATCAGAGGAATTTAATTACGTACATTAACATAATATAGTAATATTGTTTTTGAATACAATAATATACATCATATAGTAATTTGATTGTTGGAATTTTACGTACATTAACATAATATAGTAATATTTTTTTAATAGTAATTTGATTGTTGGAATTTTTTTTTGAATATTATCATGAGAGAAATTTAATTATGTATATTAACCTAATATAGTAATATTTTTTTAATACTATAATATACATCATATAGTAATTTAATTGTTGGAATTTTTAATTTTTTGAATATTATCATGAGAGAAATTTAATTATGTACATTAACATAATATAGTAATATTTTTTTAATACTATAATATACATCATATAGTAATTTGATTGTTGGAATTTTTATTTTTTTGAATATTATCATGAGAGGAATTTAATTACGTACATTAACATAATATGGTAATACTTTTTTGAATACTATAATGGATATCATATAGTAATTTGATTGTTAATATAAGTACATAAATAAGGAATCCATACATGAATGTAATTGAATAAAATATTTCATTAATTTCCGTGTATAATAAGGAATGTAATCATATTTTGAATATTTTTGTCAATTTTAGCCATAAATAAGGAATGATAAGGAAGGCTAGAATTTCTGTTAAGGAATTATTATATAATATTATGTTGACCAATTTCAAAATTTTTGGACTAAAATGAGCGGGAAACCTATTACTTCTGTTTTAATATATATATAGACTAGGTCCACCTAGGTTGTACCCAGGTGCATGAATATTAACAAGGTAAATTACATTTGTAAGTGAAAATATTTGCGAAAATAGATGCATGAATATTAACAAGGTAAATTGCTTGCACTTGTAAGTGAAAATAGGTGCGAAAATAGGTGCACTTGTAAGTGAAACTTGGTGCACTTATAACACAATTAATTGGACCAAAGTTCCAGTTATTTACGAAAATGCCACCACGTTGATTTTTTAAAATTGCATCTGATTCGTTGATATGGGCAGGTGGACGAATGTCATGCGTTCTCATTTCCTTCTTGGGCGGCAGTTTGCATGGGAGTGTACCCCTATATATATATATAGAGGATCGCGTTCAGGTGCGTACTAGCTGCCCAGGAGAGAACTGCGAACGAATCACAGCCCGCCACGTGTCCGGAATGTAGTTGCACATAACGTTATAACTAGGTGCACGTAATGTTATAACTAGGTGCACATAGGTGCACCCAGGTGCATAAATGTTAACAACGTAAATTACTTGCACCTGTAAGTGAAAATAGGTGCACACATGCAAGTAAAATGTATTACAAGTGCAACTAAATTGTACAATGAGCATCAATACTAAGTGCACCTAATATTATAACTAGGTGCACCTATTGCTATAACTAGGTGCACATAGGTTGCAACCAGGTGCATGAATGTTAACACAGTAAATTACTTGTACAAGTGCAAGTAAAATGTATTGTAGATGTCTGTAAAATGTATTACAGGTGCAAGTGAATTGTACAGTGAGCATCAATACTATGTGCACCTAATGTTGTAACTAGGTGCACCTAATGTTATAACTAGGTGCAACCTATGTTATAACTAGGTGCAACCTATGTTATAACTAGGTGCACCTAGGTTGCACCCAGCTGCATGAATATTAACAACGTAAATTACTTGCATTTGTAAGTGAAAGTATTTGCGAAAATAGGTGCATGAATATTAATAAGGTAAATTACTTGCACTTGTAAGTAAAAATAGGTGCGAAAATAGGTGCACTTGTAAGTGAAACTAGGTGCACATTTAAGTGAAACTAGGTGCACTTGTAAGTGAAACTAGGTGCACTTGTAAGTGAAACTAGGTGCACCAAAGTTCCAGTTATTTACGAAAATGCCACCGCGTCATTTTTTTAAAATTGCATCTGATTCGTTGATCTGGACACGTGGACGGCTGTGGAGCGTTCTCATTTCCTACCTGAGCGAGAGTTCGCACGAGAGTGCAACCCTATATATATATATATATATATATATATATATATATATATATATGTATGTATTTATATACGTATATATGTATGTATGTATGTATATATGTGTATGTATGTATATATGTATATATATGTATAGATTTGTGTTCAAATGCGGCGGCGAGCTCTGGTGCGGTCATGCGGCTTAATCTGCACCGTCCAATTTCATCAATCCTACTGAAATTCGCGTATGTTTAAGTGGGGTTATTATGGTAATTTTAGTATTTGTATTACGTAAATTGAAATGGTGCATTTTAGTACATAGTGTGGTGTGTTTGAATACATACTGTAGTGCGTTTTATTGCGTATGTTGGTGCATTAACTGTGTTGTGGAATGGTGTGTTTTAATCTATCCGCTGGTGCATTTTCATACGTAGAATGATATGTAACTGTGTTGTGGAATGCTGTGTTTAATCCGTCGTCTGGTGCATTTTAATACGTTGAATGGTGTGTATTTTAACACGTCTACTATACTAATAAGAGCCAAAGAGAGTTAGGCCTAAAATGGGTAGAAAAAATGGCGGTCAAATTATTTAATCAAATGAATGGTTCAGATGAATTATTTAATCAAATAGATGGTTAAGATAATTCAGATTAATATTATTAATAGAGATTACCTAATTTAACATTACTTTTATGATTATCCATTAAGTTTTCCGTTAAATATTATCTTCTCCGTTAATATTCCGTTAACTCTTAACTTACCCATTAATTTCTATAAGAATGGTCTTAGGTTCGAACCTCATCTCAATCAAATTTGACATAATTAAGTTTCTCACTCTATTTTACTCTTATTGAATTAAATAAATTAGTAGCTATAACAAAAAATGATACATATGTATTTCTTTAATTTAGAATTATGTGTCTACAATACCTTTATTTGAAAAAAATTATTCATTATCAAAAAAATTAAATTAAATAAGAGAAATAAATTCATTAGTTATATTGTCTTTATTTCTCTCATGCAAAGATTCTTTACATTTAAATTTATCAATTGATATTCATTACATTGTCCATTATCTTATTTTTACAATATCTTGTAATTAATTAATATCAAAGTTATAGTACAAAATAATGTTATATATTTATTTACCAAGTATTTTATTAATACTATGAAAAAAAATTCAAAATAATTTGAAGCTAATTATATTAACTACTTGGGGATTGATTGACAAAGAGAGTACTCAAATAATAACCCAGCAAATTGAAGCGAAATCACTCTATTTTACTCTTATTAAATTAAATAAATTAGTAGTTACACCAAAAAATGATACATATGTATTTCTTTAATACCATGAAAAAAATAAAAAAGAATAGTTTGAAACCAATCATATTAATTACTTGGGGATTTGTTGACAATGAAAGTACTCAAATAACCCATTGCCCAGCAAATTGAAGCGAGAAACTACCTTTTAATATCTTTGAAATACATAATATTTTAAAATTTCAAATTTTTATTAATTTATGTAATCTTTTTTCTTAAACTAGGGATTTCTTTATCCACAATAACTCATTAAACAATAATGGTTGAACCAAATGAACCCCAAGCAGAACACCTAAAGGAAAGTCCATAGCTCCTATATCATAATCTCATTGCATGATGTTGTCATCTATGCTATCAACAATATCCGAATTGCAAATCACACACTACCAACAAAAAGGAAGAGAACAAATAGTAAAGATGAAGACAATGACAATGTTACTCAAAAGAAAATTAAGAACCACTTAGAAAAATTCAAATTAAAGGTAGTATTTATTTAGACTATCATTTTTAGACCAAATATTTAGACTATCAATTTTACAAGGTTGCAAACATTTATTTTAGTAATAATTATAATGAATTTTGTATATTATCTTGGATTTATATACTTTGAGTTAGATATTTAAATAAAAAAAATTCGACATTCAATTACCCGTGTATAAACTTCTCATATATAATCTTGTATTGATATACTTTCAAATATTTATTTAAATATAAACATTGGGCATCAACCCATTCGCGCAATGCGCGTATAAAACTAGTTTTCTAATAAGTGTAATAGTGCATGTTTATAATATGGGGATGGGAGATTTTTAATAAGTGGAATTGTGCATTTTAACACACGTTGTGGTCCATTTTAATACGTAGAATAATGCATATTTTAGCACATGTTTTCTAATATGTGTAAATAGTGCATGCTTATAATCTGACATGAGACACGTTGTGGTACATTTTAATATGTAGAATGATGTGTTTTATTAAGTATATTGATGAATTTTAAGTGAATAGGTGCATTTTAGTACGTCTTGGTATATTGTGTGGAATGGTGTGTTTTATCGGTCATCTAGTGCGTTTTAGTACGTAGAATGGTGTGTTCTGTAACATATATACATATACACATGTGTATATATACATATATATATGTATATATATATATATATATATATATATATATATATATGCATATAGGATAGGGTTCCAGTGAGACCACTTGCTTAGGTAAGATCATGAGATTACATCTTGTGCATCTATGTAATACTTTTTAATGGTCTAGATTGATTGAGACACACACACTTCGTTCGCACACATTTAATCACCGTTCGCACACACTTCAACTTGTAATCTTAATCAATCTAGACCATTAAAAAATTTTGAGATCAAATCTTGTACATCAATCACCGTTCGCACACATTTAATCACCGTTTGCACATATTTAAGCACCGTCCGCACATACTTAATCACCATTCACACACATTTTATTACCGTTCGCACACACTTCAACTTAGCATTTTAAATCAATCTAGACCATTACATTATTAAATGGATGTACAAGATCTGATCTCACGATCTTACCTAAACAAGTGATCTAATATGATCCTCTTTATATGTATGTATGTATACATACATACATATATATATATATATATATATATATATATATATATATATATATATAAATATAAGGGTCCCCTACCTATATAAAAGGGGTGAGGTGGGGTGGAGGAGTGGGCATCTGTCCCCACACTGCGTCATACTAGATTCATCCATGTGAATTAATCTTTGTGGTTTTCTATGAACAACGACGATTATTCTATGTCAAATGGCCAGTGGTAGAAGCAGAAGAGTCTCTTAAAAAAAAAAAAAACAGACTTATAATTCATATAAAGTGAAGGGATAAATTGTAAGGTTTGGTAATTGAAATTTTTAGAATTTAAGTCAAAATGACAAAATGAAATAAAAATTATTAACTTACTAAAAAGTAATGTCAAAACTGAAGCTACTACTTTGAGCAAGCCCACCAGTTAAAATTAAATGTCAGATTTTTCTCCAACCGATTTTTAAAAAAAAAAAAAAAAAAACACTAAAATGACTATTTGATATGTTCTTAGAGAATCCATGAAACGGTGCTTTTGTGAAGATGAATTTTTTAAAAATAAAAATCATCCATACACAAATTCTAAAAGAAAATTAGTACGTAGTTCCTCTAATCCATATATAGAAGGACATATTTCAAATTTTAGAGTCCATATGCAAAATAAATAATTATCCAAAATAAATGAAAGATAGGCTAAGTATAAAAGAAAAAAAAAAGTCTCAACTTGAATACTCCAATTGAATCATAAACGTATACAACAAGCAAAAAAAATATTATTTAAACTATAAAGTATAATTTGTTAAATTTATATAAAAAGCAAGATACCATGTATTACACAAGCTGATGATGATGGAGCAACTGACCAACTATCGATGTGAGTTGTAATAATGTAGGAGATAGGGGGCAGCGTAAGGTCAAAGATTTAAAAGCTATGTATTAATGGAGAAGACTATAGGTAGATTAGGAAGGTGAATTTTTACTTTATTTAGCCTCTCAAATCTATGATTTTTCTAGGTTAAATCCTAAACAACAATAGAGGAAAGAGGTGAAAAGCAACTGTCTATCAACAATGGTGTGATGAGTTTTGATATGAGTGATAGAAAATAAATAAAAATACCATAAAAAGAAAAGTAAAAAACCTTTAAACATACCTAACAAGCCGGCTGCGTGCAGTACACGCGCAGCTGGTGTGCGAAACTAACTCTAACATAGTTTTTTTTTTTTTTCGTTCTTTCCTTTTTTCTTGAATGCCTGGTCCACAAAAACTCTCACACTTTGTTGATATTTATAATTAATGCTACTAGAATGGAGGTTTTTTGGTGCATTTAATTTGAGGGGTGAGTTATGGAATTCGACCTCAAAAAGTAACAAACATTAAACGTATAGGGATATGATTCTTTTCTTGTACTCAATTGTTCCTTATTACTTCTCTCTTCTTAAAGCTCTCAAACAAAACATTTCTATAGCAAGTATCTACATTAAAGGTATATATATGTTGCGACACCACTAGAATGGTAACAAAAACCTAGGTGAGCTAGGGTGTTGGAGAGTAAGGGTGGAGGATAAGCTCAAGGGAAGGTTAATGGATGTCTACATTGAACTTAGATTTTAAAAAAATAAAATACCAAAAATAGAAAAGCCAAAAACCTATAAACATGCCTAGCAGGCCGGGCGCGTGCAGTACACGCGCAGCTGGTGTGCGATACTCACACTAACATTGTTTCTTTTTTCATTTGTTTTTGTTATTTTCTTTTTTCGCGTATAGCCCACGAAAAATCTAACACTTGGTTGATATTTATAACTTATGCTACTAGAATGGAAGTTTTTTAGTGCATTTGTGAAGTGAGTTTTGGAATTCGACCTCACTAACATCTAGTCGAATTTGTTCCGGTTGATTCACTCGGTTAATCTGGGGTTCTTCTAATATTGGATCATTCTGATTGGCTTATCCAGGTGGATTGGGTGGTATACTGGGGAAGGATTTGGTATAGTTGTTCCTCTTCCTTGAGAATTTCTCATCGCGCTTGTAGAAACCATTTGTTTAGTTCGGATGTTTTTCCTTCTTGTTGCTTTGTTAATTTCCGGTATGTAAGGAATTAAGCCTTAGTTTCCTTTCACTCTTGTGTGCATTCACCTAAGATTTTCAAGAAAGCAAACTATCCACAATTGACTAGAAGTAGCCAATTGGGGTAAGTAACAAAAACGAATAAAAGCAGAAAATAAAATAAAATGAAATGGATTAACAATACTCAAAATCTCAAAAACATTCAATCAAGTAAAAGCAAAATAATTGACAACCTATTGCCCTCCCAGCAACGGCGCCATTTTGAAGGTTCATTTTTGCGTAGTGGTTGAGGTGTAATGCATGTGGTATATATGTGTAATGATAAAACGAAGAGTCTAAAGTCCCCGAGTGTCGGTCTCGAAGGAGGGACGTGGAGGTGAATCAATAGCCATACCTCTCATATTTCTTACTCACCTTTGAGAAAAGGGAGTTTAAAGGAAATAGGCACGCAAAGTGTTTGTTGAATTGCCTCTTCTACCCAATGTTGGAAAATAACACTAAAATGGCATTTTAAGTGGCCATTTTGTGGTACAATTTAAAGTGGGGTCCACATCCGATTTGGGTCGGGTCAATGTGGATTCGGGTTCTTCGTAGTTAGGCGAAGAGATCCATATATTGTACGCTCAAAATGGATAATGGGTGAATGAGAAATTAGTTCTCAAAGTAAACCCATTTGAGATGGAATTTGAAGTGAGGAAAAGCTTATGTAGCTTTGTCCCACATTAGTTGGGAATGAAGATTTGCCCCACTATATATACAAGAGTCTTTTTATGACTAAGTAACTTGTATAGCATAGATGCACTCTCTCGCGCGCATGGGGGGTGGGTGCAAATCAAACCCCAAACTGAGTTGACTCGTGTACGCGGGCTAAGTTATACCATATTTTTGACGGACTGACCTCTCGCAAGAGGTCGTTCGCATACGAGTGCGATGTCTCACGGACCACACGAGATCAGAAGTGATCTCTCGTTTGAGACATCAAAATGGACTGACCTCTCGCGAAAGGTCGTTCGAGAGCGATGTCGCGCGCGTCCGATGTCTCGCGGACTTGCGCGATGTCTCGCAGCATGCACTGCTTAACGTCTCGCGGCACGCCCTGATGTCTCGATGGTTCGCAGACTGGAACCATGTTTCGCACCGCGACTCCAGTGACCTCTCGAGAACGACGTTTCACCTACTGTGTCCGTTCAAAAAATGACTCTTGGTATTACGAAATTAATTTGATTAATTTCAATCATTATTTTCAGAGTTATTTTGTGAGTAATGAACTGGTTAGTGGGTGTTAATATTGGCTAGTGGCAGAATTCATTTTCTGCTAGTGGGTGGACGTTACATGCATTGTATTAATGCCATGATTAATCCGATGATCCATCTCCTCTACTATATATTTGTAACACCCCAATTTCTGCTCCGACAACTATTACAATATGAGTAATATAACGCTGCGGAAGCTTACATCTTACAGCAGTAAACTGGGTGCTACCGCCACACTTAGAGTGAAGCCTATCACCTCTTTGATAAAACTTCCACTATAAGTGCACAGGCTAAAAGAAACACACTCAACATCAACACCCCAAACATCAAAATATAATATTCTAGGCATATATATTAATATCAAAAGGTATTTATAAGAATTTGCCCGACGGCTGTTATTTACAAACTTCGGGTCCTCCACTGCCCTAACAGACTAGAGCCAGCCAAAACTAAGGCTACCAAAAGATATATATACACAAAAAGAGAAAACCATCCAAAAACTTCCCAACTCTGGCCCTCTAATCCAAACTTCGGTACACCGGTGTGGTGTACGTGCCCCAAACGAGGTGCCACTCTCCCTCGAACCACATGATGTGATCGAGGAAGCGACACTCGACTAACATCATTGACCACTCGTCACGAAAATCTCGTGGGTCGGAGTCCCACGGACACGGGTAGCGGACAATGAACTCGATAGGGTCAGAACCGGGAATAAGCTCTATGGGGTAGTACCCATACTGAGCATTTAACTCATCTACTAAGTCCAAAAAGGAATAAGGATTGACTGGGCTGACTGGGGTTGCTGGAGTATAGTCAGGGGACGCTGGAGTATAGTCTGGAGAGCTTTGAGAATCGGGTGGAGAATAGGGGTCTCTGTCCGGCGTGTCATGCAAAGTCTGACCAACAAAAGTAGGTCCTGGGCAAACATGATCAGGAGTGTTTGCCGGGCTACAGGATCCTTCACTGGATGACATCTTGTAAAGGATTTCTAACACCTTAGGAAGCAATTTTGGATCCTTTCCCCAATTTTCACCTTAAAACCGAATAAATTGGAAGTTTAGAAGGATTTGGCTATGGAACTTTGGAAGAAAAAATGGTGGAAGATGATCACACCTCTCTCTCTCTCTTTTTGGCATTTGGGGAAGAAAAGGGAAAAAAAATTCCTTTTATATTTAATCCCAACTTATGGGATAAGCTTTAGGAAAAAAAATAATAAAATAATAAAATATCTCCACAACATATCAGTTGTGGTCCAAACAGATAAAGTTTCGGTGGAAAATAATCCAGAAAGAATAATTTTCGAAACCACAAATTTATTCCAGTCAAAAGCTCCAAAATGGGCTAGGTTCGGTACACTGCGGAAATTTCGCGGTGTACGATCAGAAATAAATTTCAACCCTTATAGCTCATCCAATTTCAACTTAACTAAGCAGGAAGTTCATACTTAGTCATAACATGCCTAATCATCAATTTTTAAGGAAATCCGAGCTGAAAATTCGTCCTCGAAAATTTTACGGTTCGTGACCGGCACGAACGATCGCAGCTTAATGACAACTATACCTCCGTATAAAAATTCCCTTGACATATCGGGAGATCATCTTATGAATGTCATAGCCTAAAGATATATTTTCCGACCCTTAGACTTATCGGAAAGACGAGGGGTTACAATATTCGTAGGTGAGCAGCAGTTTTCAAGACACCAAGCTACAAGCTTACAACACACGAAAATACACAGATTTTCTCCCTCAAAACACTATTCATTATTCCTTCAAGCCACCTTCGTTCATCCCATGTCCTAGTTCACCGGATCCTAAGTTTGTGTGCTCAAACACAAGGATCGTAGTACGTTTTATCTTGGGAAACATAGACCGCAACGCTCCAGCACCTCAGGAAGCGGTAAATAAGGTTTTAAGGACAGTGGCAACACGACTCGTGCTTCCAACCACCCAAAGATCGTCCAGTTTCATCCCTTTGGCAGTTCCAGGTTTATTCAACCTTTTTTGGGTTATTTTCCTGGTTAATTTCTATATTTTTCCATTTTCTAGTGATTTTCGAGAATCATTTCCCTACACCCAAGTTGCCATGAGAATGTGACTTAGGATTAGTTGATCGTCCAATTGATCACGAGAGTGACATTGGCACTTGAATCATTTCTCCAAGTTCATCATCTAAACTTGCATATTCATTTGCTTGCTAACATTATATCTTATTAGAACATGCGATATTCAACTATCTATTTTTTTATGATTATATTCAACTATCTATTGGTTTGCTTTCAAACACTATATAAACTCATGCTTAACCCCTCATTACATAGATTTCCTTAAAGCCATTCCTTGAGGACGATACTCTTAATTTCCATCACCACTAAAAATACAATTTTCACTTCATCTTTATGCCTAATTTATATCTATATTATTTAATTATAACTAAACATTTACTCTCTCTCTCTCTTTCTCTCTCTCTCTCTCTCTATATATATATATATATATATATATATATATATATATATATATATATGAAGGAGTAGTTTTAGTGGTGGTGGAATGTAGGT
Source organism: Ipomoea triloba (assembly GCF_003576645.1). Taxonomy (NCBI): domain Eukaryota; kingdom Viridiplantae; phylum Streptophyta; class Magnoliopsida; order Solanales; family Convolvulaceae; genus Ipomoea; species Ipomoea triloba. The sequence goes on along the minus strand of NC_044919.1, from coordinate 23,402,338 downwards.
GGTAAAAAGAGGAGAAGTTTCCCCAAGTGTCGTGATCGAATTACGCATTGGCATTTAGGAGGTTAAGAACTAAGAGTTACAAGAATTAGCTAGGAACAAAAGAATAACAAGGCATAGGTTGGAAAAGTACTTAAACTATATTAAAACAAAATTAAAGCAAAGCGGATAGGATTAGGATTCGTCGGATCTTGCACCCTCAGGGCTACGGTAGGGATTGAAATGCCAATCGATCTAGCTAAAGGGACTCAACACACAATCTTGAGTGGTGTCACACTCGATTGGGGAATTTTATCGAACACCTTGCCTACGAATCCCCTCCGGACCTCGTCTTCGCGAACAAAGGGTGGGAGATGTGAGCATCAAGCTCTCACGCATTTGCGATATCTCGCCAAATGCGTGATCTAAGGCTCTTGGAGAGATCGGAGCCCTCGATCCAACAAGATCAACACAATCATACACACAATTTAGCAAGATCAAAGGTAAATCAAATCCTCATTTGACAAAAGGAAATCACAAGTGCAAAGCTCCTAGATCCTAGCCCTATCCTAAGATCTAGCCACAAATAAACATAGCAATCAACATTTCCAAATCAAGATTCAAGCCAATCAATCAATCAACAAGATAAGATAGAAAGCAATTTGACTAAAATAGAAATGGAAATTGAATTCACAAAGTAAAATTGGAAAGCAATTACAACAAGATTGAAGGAATTGTACCAATTGGAGCAAAGAAATCAACAATCAACACTTGGATCTTCTTCTAGCCTTCTTTCTCTCTCTCTAGAATTTCTAACCTAACCTTCTGTTCTAAACTTGGAGAGATGTGTATAATGAAGTCAAATCCCCCAGCCAAAAACCTCTTTAAATGGCTATTTTTTTTGCGCCCAGGGCCGATCCACGCGGGCTCTACGCGTGGATACACACGTGGACACACACTAGAATTAGTCCACGTGTAATACACGCATGTAGGCTGTGTGGACCCAAAATTGGCCTTTGTTGTATTCTTCTATGTTGTAGCCCTTGAAGTTGTGGTTCTATAGCAACTTGCCTCAGCTTAATTAGACACTCCTAGCTCCGGATATGCCCGTTTTACCGGATTATCGTCGGAATGCCTTGCGAAAATTCAGCTTGTGCAATTTTTAGCAAATGCACCCTCAATTAGTCCTTAAACCTATATGCGATGAAATTGAGCTATTCTAGCAAGTTTTAGGCCTAAAGGACTTCAATTATAGCATAATATGTATCCTAATTACCCCACATATCATAGTTATTTTTGGCACTTATCAATATATATATATATATATATATATATATATATAGTCATGATCAGGTGTGGCCTAGTCATTAGGTGTGGTCGTGCGGCCTATTTTCACCATTAGATCATATCAACTCATCAAATCAACGCGCAATATAGATATGTTACAGAACACACCATTTTATGTACTAAAACGCACCAGAGGACCGATAAAACACACCATTCCACACAATATACCAAATGCACCTATTCATTTGAAATTCATCAATATACTTAATAAAACACATCATTCTACGTATTAAAATATACCACAATGTGCCTCATGTAAGATTATAAACATGCACTATTACACTTATTAGAAAACATGTGTTAAAATGCACATCTTTCAACGTATTAAAATGCACCAGAAGACGAATTGAAACACACAATTTCACAACGCAGTTATTAGAAACACGTGTTAAAATACACACCATTCAATGTATTAAAATGCACTAGACGACGTATTAAAACACACCATTCCACAACACAGTTACACATCATTCTACGTATGAAAATGCACCAGCGGATAGATTAAAACACACCATTCCACAACACAATTAATGCACCAACATACGTAATAAAACGCACCACAACATGTATTCAAACGCACCACACTATGTACTAAAATGCACCATTCCAATTCACGTAATATAAATACTAAAATTACCATAATAACCCCACTTAAACATACGTGAATTTCAGTAGGATTAATGAAATTGGACGGTGCAGATTAGGCCACATGACCGCACCGGAGCTTGCCGCCGCATTTGAACAAAAATATATATATGTATACATATATATATATATATATACCTATAGTCTTCTCTATTAATGCATGCATCCCTAATCCGACATCGTAGCAATCATAGATCTTGAAAGACATATAATACAACCATGGGGTGAGGAAAACATCTCAAGAAGAGTAAGGAGGATAACACAGTGGTTAAGCCTGTATGAAAGGATTGAAGAGAGAAGGAAGAACCAACAAAAGACGAGAAGAAAATAATTAAATCTAAACATATTTAATGTTTTTTTAATATAGGGTAGCTTAGTTGATTTCTATGTTTTAAAATATTTTCAGATTTTCATTTCATCAATTTTCTAATATTCATTCTCTATTTTCTCAATTTTTTTTTTATCCAAATTTCTAATTTCATTTTTCAAAAACATTACTTGAGAAATTTACATTTAAAAAATCATTGATTTGGTCGATCGAATTACAAAACTACCTCTGAAATAGAAACACAAAAAAAAAAAAAAAACCACCCTCTTAGTCGCATAAGTTATAAATATTATTCAAGTGTGAGCTTTTTTTTCTTTTTTTTTTGTTGGACCATACACCAAAGAAGAAAGTAAAAAGAAAAAGAAAAAGAAAAAAAAAAAGAAAGAATGTTAGTGTGAGTTTCACACACCAGCTGCGCGTGTACTGCATGCACGTGTCGGGTCTGCTAGGTTTGTTGAAAGGTTTTTGGTTTCTCTTTTTTTGGTATAATATTTTAAAATTTTACTTTAAATTTAAATTAAATCACAGAACATATATAAATTTGTGAGCTCGAATTCCAACATCCACCCCCCAAATCCACTAATAACTTCCTCCCTAGGGGGATATATACATTTTAAATATTTTTCATCGAATCATCCGCCCCATCCTACATTGCTATAGCTTATATAGAAACTCATCACACCATTGTTGTTAGACAATTGCTTTTCACCTCTTTCCTCTATTGTTGATTAGGATTTAATAACCTAGAAAAATTATAGATTTGAGAGGCCAAAAGTAAAAATTCACGCGATCCCTAATCTACCTATAGTCTTCTCTATTAATGCATGCATCCCTAATCCGACATCGTAGCTACCATAGATCTTGAGAGACATGTAATACAACTATGGGTGAGGAACACATCTCAGGAAGAGTAAGGAGGATAAGACAGTGGGTAAGCCAGTATGAAAGGATTGAAGAGAGAAGGAAGAACCAACAAAAGACAAGAAGAAAATCATTAAATCTATACATGTTTAATGTTTGTTAGATATAAGGTAGCTTAGTTCATTTCTATGTTTTAAAATATTTTCAGATTTTCATTTCCTCAATTTTCTAATATTTATTCTATATTTCCTCAATTTTTCTTTTATCCAAAATTCTAATTTCATTTTTCAAAAACATTACTTAAGAAATTTACTTTTAAAAAATCATTGATTTGTACGGTCGAATTACAAAACTACGTCCCAAATTGACACAAAAAAAAAAAAAACCTCCATCCAAGTCGCATAAGTAATAAATATTATTCAAGTGTGAGTTTTTCATTTCTTTTTTTGGGCCATAAACCGAAGAAGAAAGTAAAAAAAAAAAAAAAGAAAGAATTTTAGTTTGAGTTTCACACACCAGCTGCGCGTGTACTGCACGCACGTGCCGGGTCTACTAGGTTGTTGAAAGGTTTTTGGTTTCTCTTTTTTTGGTATAATATTTATTTTTAATATTTTAAAATTTTACTTTAAATTTAAATTAAAACCACATAACATATATAAATTTGTGAGCTCGAATTCCAACATCCACCCCCCAAATCCACTAATAACCTCCTCCCTAGGGGGATATATACATTTTAAATATTTTTCATCGAATCATCCGCCCCCTCCTACATTACTATAGCTTATATCGAAACTCATCACACCATTGTTGTTAGACAATTGCTTTTCACCTCTTTCCTCTATTGTTGATTAGGATTTAATAACCCAGAAAAATTATAGATTTGAGAGGCCAAAAGTAAAAATTCACGCGATCCCTAATCTACCTATAGTCTTCTCTATTAATGCATGCATCCCTAATCCGACATCGTAGCTATCATAGATCTTGAGAGACATGTAATACAACCATGGGGTGAGGAACACATCTCAAGAAGAGTAAGGAGGATAAGACAGTGGGTAAGCCAGTTTGAAAGGATTGAAGAGAGAAGGAAGAACCAACAAAAGACAAGAAGAAAATCATTAAATCTATACATGTTTAATGTTTGTTAGATATAGGGTAGCTTAGTTCACTTCTATGTTTTAAAATTTTTTCAGATTTTCATTTCATCAATTTTCTAATATTTATTCTTTTTTCAGATTTTCATTTCATCAATTTTCTAATATTTATTCTCTATTTCCTCAATTTTTCTTTTATCCAAATTTCTAATTTCATTTTTCAAAAACATTACTTAAGAAATTTACATTTAAAAAATCATTAATTTGTACGGTCGAATTACAAAACTACCTCCCAAATTGACACAAAAAAAAAAAAAAACCTCCATCCAAGTCGCATAAATAATAAATATTATTCAAGTGTGAGTTTTTCTTTTCTTTTTTTGGGTCATACACCGAAGAATAAATAAAAAAAAAAAAGAGAGAATTTTAGTTTGAGTTTCACACACCAGCTGCGCGTGTACTGCAGGCACGTGCCGGGTCTACTAGGTTGTTGAAAGGTTTTTGGTTTCTCTTTTTTTGGTATAATATTTATTTTTAATATTTCAAATTTTACTTTAAATTTAAATTAAAACCACATAACATATATAAATTTGTGTGCTCGAATTCCAACATCCACCCCCCAAATCCACTAATAACCTCCTCCCTAGGGGGATATATACATTTTAAATATTTTTCATCGAATCATATCCGCCCCCTCCTACATTACTATAGCTTATATCGAAACTCATCACACCATTGTTGTTAGACAATTGCTTTTCACCTCTTTCCTCTATTGTTGATTAGGATTTAATAACCTAGAAAAATAATAGATTTGAGAGGCCAAAAGTAAAAATTCACGCGATCCCTAATCTACCTATAGTCTTCTCTATTAATGCATGCATCCCTAATCCGACATCGTAGCTATCATAGATCTTGAGAGACATGTAATACAACCATTGGGTGAGGAACACATCTCAAGAAGAGTAAGGAGGATAAGACAGTGGGTAAGCCAGTACGAAAGGATTGAAGAGAGAAGGAAGAACCAACAAAAGACAAGAAGAAAATCATTAAATCTATACATGTTTAATGTTTGTTAGATATAGGGTACCTTAGTTCATTTCTATGTTTTAAAATTTTTTCAGATTTTCATTTCATCAATTTTCTAATATTTATTCTCTATTTCCTCAATTTTTTTCTTTTATCCAAATTTCTAATTTCATTTTTCAAAAACATTACATAAGAAATTTACATTTAAAAAATCATTGATTTGTACGGTCGAATTACAAAATTACCACCCAAATTGACACAAAAAAAAAAAAAAACCTCCATCCAAGTCGCATAAGTAATAAATATTATTCAAGTGTGAGTTTTTCTTTTCTTTTTTTTGGGCCATACACCGAAGAAGAAAGTAAAAATAAAAAAAAGAAAAAAAAAGAAAGAATTTTTATGTGATTTCACACACCCGCTGCGCGTGTACTGCACGCACGTGCCGAGTCTAGTTGGTTGTTGAAAGGTTTTTGGTTTTCTCTTTTTTTGGTATAATATTTATTTTTAATATTTTAAAATTTTACTTTAAATTTAAATTAGAACCACATAACATATATAAATTTGTGAGCTCGAATCCTAACATCCACCCCCCAAATCCACTAATAACGTTCTCCCTAGGGGGATATGTACATTTTAAATATTTTTCATCGAATCATCCGCCCCCTCCTACATTACTAAAGCTTATATCGAAACTCATCACACCATTGTTGTTAGACAATTGCTTTTCACCTCTTTCCTCTATTGTTGACTAGGATTTAATAACCTAGAAAAATTATAGATTTGAGAGGCCAAAAGTAAAAATTCACGTGATCCCTAATCTACCTATAGTCTTCTCTATTAATGCATGCATCCCTAATCCGACATCGTAGCTATCATAGATCTTGAGAGACATATAATACAACCATGGGGTGAGGAACACATCTCAAGAAGAGTAAGGAGGATAAGACAGTGGGTAAGCCAGTATGAAAGGATTGAAGAGAGAAGGAAGAACCAACAAAAGACAAGAAGAAAATCATTAAATCTATACATGTTTAATGTTTGTTAGATATAGGGTAGCTTAGTTCATTTCTATGTTTTAAAATTTTTTCAGATTTTCATTTCATCAATTTTCTAATATTTGTTCTCTATTTCTTCAATTTTTCTTTTATCCAAATTTCTAATTTCATTTTTCAAAAATATTACTTAAGAAATTTACATTTAAAAAGTCATTGATTTGTACGGTCGAATTACAAAACTACCGCCCAAATTGACACAAAAAAAAAAAAAAAAACCTCCATCCAAGTCGCATAAATAATAAATATTATTCAAGTGTGAGTTTTTCTTTTCTTTTTTTTTTTGGGTCATACACCGAAGAAGAAAGTAAAAAAAAAAAAAAGAAAAAAAAAAAGAAAGAACTTTTGTGTGAGTTTCACACACCAGCTGCGCGTGTACTGCACGCACGTGCCGGGTCTTCTAGGTTGTTGAAAGGTTTTTGGTTTCTCTTTTTTTGGTATAATATTTATTTTTAATATTTTAAAATTTTACTTTAAATTTAAATTAAAACCACATAACATATATAAATTTGTGAGCTCGAATTCCAACATCCACCCCCCAAATCCACTAATAACCTCCTCCCTAGGGGGATATATACATTTTAAATATTTTTCATCGAATCATCCGCCCCCTCCGACATTACTAAAGCTTATATCGAAACTCATCACACCATTGTTGTTAGACAATTGCTTTTCACCTCTTTCCTCTATTGTTGACTAGGATTTAATAACCTAGAAAAATTATAGATTTGAGAGGCCAAAAGTAAAAATTCACGTGATCCCTAATCTACCTATAGTCTTCTCTATTATTGCATGCATCCCTAATCCGACATCGTAGCTATCATAGATCTTGAGAGACATATAATACAACCATAGGGTGAGGAACACATCTCAAGAAAGAGTAAGGAGGATAACACAGTGGGTAAGCCAGTATGAAAAGATTGAAGAGAGAAGGAAGAATTAACAAAAGATAAGAAGAAAATCATTAAATCTATACATGTTTAATGTTTGTTAGATATAGTGTAGCTTAGTTCATTTCTATGTTTTAAATTTTTTTCAGATTTTCATTTCATCAATTTTCTAATATTTGTTCTCTATTTCTTCAATTTTTCTTTTATCCAAATTTCTAATTTCATTTTTCAAAAATATTACTTAAGAAATTTACATTTAAAAAGTCATTGATTTGTACGGTCGAATTACAAAACTACCGCCCAAATTGACACAAAAAAAAAAAAAAAAAACCTCCATCCAAGTACCATAAGTTATAAATATTATTCAAGTGTGAGTTTTTCTTTTCTTTTTTTTGGCCATACACCGAAGAAGAAAGTAAAAATAAAAAAAAGAAAAAAAAGAAAGAATTTTTATGTGATTTCACACACCCGCTGCGCGTGTACTGCACGCACGTGCCGAGTCTAGTTGGTTGTTGAAAGGTTTTTGGTTTTCTCTTTTTTTGGTATAATATTTGTTTTTAATATTTTAAAATTTTACTTTAAATTTAAATTAAAACCACATAACATATATAAATTTGTGAGCTCGAATTCCAACATCCACCCCCCAAATCCACTAATAACCTCCTCCCTAGGGGGATATATACATTTTAAATATTTTTCATCGAATCATCCGCCCCCTCCGACATTACTAAAGCTTATATCGAAACTCATCACACCATTGTTGTTAGACAATTGCTTATCACCTCTTTCTTCTATTGTTGACTAGGATTTAATAACCTAGAAAAATTATAGATTTGAGAGGCCAAAAGTAAAAATTCACGTGATTCCTAATCTACCTATAGTCTTCTCTATTAATGCATGCATCCCTAATCCGACATCGTAGCTATCATAGATCTTGAGAGACATGTAATACAACCATGGGGTGAGGAACACATCTCAAGAAGAGTAAGGAGGATAAGACAGTGGGTAAGCTAGTATGAAAGGATTGAAGAGAGAAGGAAGAACCAACAAAAGACAAGAAGAAAATCATTAAATCTATCCATGTTTAATGTTTGTTAGATATAGGGTAGCTTAGTTCATTTCTATGTTTTAAAATTTTTTCAGATTTTCATTTCATCAATTTTCTAATATTTATTCTCTATTTCTTCAATTTTTCTTTTATCCAAATTTCTAATTTCATTTTTCAAAAATATTACTTAAGAAATTTACATTTAAAAAATCATTGATTTGTCCGGTCGAATTACAAAACTAAAACCAAATTGACACCCACAAAAAAAAAAAAAAAAAAAAAAACCTCCATCCAAGTCGCATAAGTAAAAAATATTATTCAAGTGTGAGTTTTTCTTTTCTTTTTTTTGGGCCATACACTGACAAAGAAAGTAAAAAAAAAAAAAAGAAAAAGAAAAGAAAGAAACAATTTTAGTGTGAGTTTCGCACACCAGCTGCGCGTGTACTGCACGAACGTGTCGGGTCTGCTAGGTTGTTGAAAGGTTTTTGGTTTCTCTTTTTTTGGTATAATATTTATTTTTAATATTTTAAAATTTTTCTTTAAATTCAAATTAAAAGTACAGAAAATATATAAATTTGTGAGCTCGAGTTCCAACATCCACCTCCCAAATCCACTAATAACCTCCTCCCTAGGGGGATATATACATTTTAAATATTTTTTCATCGAATCATCCGCCCCTCCGACATTACTAAAGCTTATATCGAAACTCATCACACCATTGTTGTTAGACAATTGCTTTTCACCTCTTTCCTCTATTGTTGACTAGGATTTAATAACTTAGAAAAATTATAGATTTGAGAGGCCAAAATTAAAAATTCACGTGATCCCTAATCTACCTATAGTCTTCTCTATTATTGCATGCATCCCTAATCCGACATCGTAGCTATCATAGATCTTGAGAGACATATAATACAACCATGGGGTGAGGAACACATCTCAAGAAAGAGTAAGGAGGATAACACAGTGGGTAAGTGTAATACCCCGTATTTTATTAACATTATCCTAAGGCGTTGACATTCCTAGTTATGATCTTTAGATATTTCAAAAGAATTTTTATAAGTGAGTATAGTTGTTATTAAGCTGCGAAATACGTACCGGTCACGAATCGTAACATTTTTAAGGATGTAGATTCAATTCGAATTTTCCTAGAATTGGGATTATTAAGTATCATACGATTAAGCCTGAAATTCTAGTTAGTTCAAGGGGAATTTTTAAATGGACTGTAAGGGATAAATTATTACGGACTCTGTACCTAAATTTAGCGGAATACCGGAAAATTCCCAAAATTGGTGAGTTACGACGGGAATATTTTTAGGATAATTTTGGTATTAGAATTTTCCCGAATTAAGTTATAATCCTCCGAACATTCATCTGATTTAAGCATAAACTGGCCAATTAGATTTGAGATCTTGTAAGGACTCCATGGGGTGTTGACATGTGGCAAGTAAATCTAAGCTTGGATTGAGCAATTAATGAAGCATTAATGAAGGTATGGCCTAGTTGCACTTGTTACTTGATCTTCAAGAACAATATCACACAAGATCACATGATCATCTCTCTCTCTCTCATTTTCGTGAGACACACTTAGGGGAAGAAGAAGAGAATTATTTTAGCTTAGTCTTCCATTGTGATCCAAGAACACCTTAGGCATTTCTTCAATTCCAAGAGCTCAACTCTAGGTAAGAACTTCGGTTTTGTTCGGATAAATCCCTCCTAAGACTTAAGCTTGAACTTAAGTGTTAATGTTTAGTGCATGAAAAATATTGTTATTGTGGTGATGTTGTAGGGGACTTTGACTCCAAGGAAAGATCTAGCACTTCTTCGGTTTTAAAATCTTCCATCGAGGTAAGGAATTCCCTTAAGTTGGAATTAGTCACTTGAATTTGGATAATTGATTTTTGGTTGAAATATGGTGTTTTTGAGCTTTGGAAATATTTTTTTATACATGTTCATAGCTTGGATATGCATGTATATGTTATATTTATGTCCATATAGGCTTATACTTGTGAAAATAGTGAAAGGAAATCAGGGTAGATTCTGGCAGTAACTTCCGAGATTTATTGGGAAAAATTGGTAAGGTATTTTGATCCTATTGTTTTTAGACATGTAGTTCTATAAGTGTAGAACCCGCATATAAAATTTCATAATGATCGGAGTAGTATAAGTATGGTTTTCGAATTTTTCTCCAAAACTGGTCCAGAGAGAGAAAAATTCCGGACAGCACACTGCCAAGGGCAAAGATGGAATTTTCTGTGTTTATTCGCGGACCAAAATGACCAAAACTTTTTATGGACATCAAGTACTATAAGTTGGGATTCTACCATAAAAATTTCAAGTGAAAAAGAGTTCGGGAACTATTTTTACCGGCTCAATCCTTCGGACTGCGCCAAGCTGAATTTTCTGAATTATGCTTAGTATGATTATGGATGTGTTAATGATAATTGTGAGGTAGTTAGTGAGTTAATGCTGATAAAGTTAGGTAAAGATATTATTATGATGTGTATTGAGGAAATTGTCATATGGAAATGTTGAGATAAAGGTTGTATATGGTGAATCTTGAGAAAGTAGTTGTTGGATGTTTTTGGGTTATGGTTAGGCAATGACCTTACCTATTAGAATTTATATATATTTGGATGTACGATATCCTCAAGTTATGATCTAATGGTGTTGATCATAGTGGAAGTTGTTGAGGACGATAGTTAAGGATGTTGGTTGATTTTAAGTGTGAGATGGACATATGAAGTGTATCCAAAAATGTTTATGAAAACTTACGTTGAAAAACGTATGCTATTTTGATATAAAGGTTGTCAAAACCTTATTGTTTGAGAAAATGATGTTTGAAAATCCTTCGGGGGCTAAAGAGGTAGCCGATTTCAAATATTGGACTCATTGGTGAAATATGTCCAAAAGAAATGATTTGAGTAAGAAAAATTGAAGGAAGAATCATGTTTTCAAAACCGTAGTTTCTAAAGTAAGTGAGGAGGACCTTGATTGACCTACGGGTGGCTTTAAGTGCCCTTGCCCAGTGGTCGTTATATTGTTAGAGCGAAGTCTATTCGCCGTTATGTCGTCATGTTGGAATAAGGAGAGGTGCCCACGGGAAGGCTTGAGTGCCACAGCCCGGGGTTGGGATAAGGGAGGAACCTACGGGAGGGCTGGAGTGCCATGGCCCGAGGTTGTAGGCCTCACTCTTACTATATGAAACTAAGGAAGTTTTAAAAATGAGTAAAGAGTTACTCTGTAACGTCTTTGAGAAAGAAATGATTTTGTCTTACGAGACGAGTGGATTTTGATTCACTGAACGATATACTATTTTCCAAATGATTATGTTTTCAAACCTTTGTCTACTTTTGAGTGACATCGGATTTCCTTACTTAGCCGTCGCGCTAACTGCACTTCAATGTGTTTCTTATCAGTTGCAGATTAGTGTGGGCCCCTGTAGCCGATGAACTCGGAATAGAAGGGAAGTACATGTTGAGGTCTACTCTTTGATGTAGACAGGGATTGTTATTAATGTTGTAAGTTTAGCCTGTGCACTTAGAGTGGAGTTTGTCAAAGAGGTGATAGAATTCACTCTAGGTGTGGCGGTAGCACCCGGTTTTCTGTTGATATGATGTAAGCTTCCGCAGCGTTTTATTACGGATTTTGTAATAAATGTAAGAGTTGAAAATTGGGGTGTTACAGTAAGCCATTATGAAAAGATTGAAGAGAGAAGGAAGAATTAACAAAAGACAAGAAGAAAATCATTAAATCTATACATGTTTAATGCTTGTTAGATATAGGGTAGCTTAGTTCATTTCTATGTTTTAAAATTTTTTCAGATTTTCATTTCATCAATTTTCTAATATTCATTTTCTATTTCCTCAATTTTTCTTTTATCCAAATTTCTAATTTCATTTTTCAAAAACATTACTTAAGAAATTTACATTTAAAAAATCATTCATTTGTACGGTTGAATTACAAAACTACCTCCCAAATTGACACACAAAAAAAAAAAAAAAGTCCATCCATGTAGCATAAGTAATAAATATTATTCAAGTGTGAGTTTTTCTTTTCTTTTTTTTTTGGTCCATACACTAAAGAAGAAAGTAAAAATAAAAAAATAAAAATAAAAAAAGAAAGAATTTTAGTGTGAGTTTCACACACCAGCTGCGCGTGTACTGCTCGCACGTGCTGAGTCTACTAGGTTGTTGAAAGGTTTTGGTTTCTCTTTTTTTGGTATAATATTTATTTATAACATTTTAAAATTTTACTTTAAATTTAAATTAAAACCACATAACATATATAAATTTGTGAGCTCAAATTCCAACATCCACCCCCCAAATCCACTAATAACCTCCTCCCTAGGGGAATATATACATTTTAAATATTTTTTCATCGAATAATCCGCCCCTCCTACATTAATATAGCTTATATCGAAACTCATCACACCATTGTTGTTAGACAATAGCTTTTCACCTCTTTCCCCTATTGTTGATTAGGATTTAATAACCTAGAAAAATTATAGATTTGAGAGGTCAAAAGTAAAAAATTCACGCGATCCCTAAACTACCTATAGTCTTCTCTATTAATGCATGCATCCCTAATCTGACATCGTAGCAATCATCGATCTTGAGAGACATGTAATACAACCATGGGGTGAGGAACACATCTCAAGAAGAGTAAGGAGGATAAGACAGTGGGTAAGCTAGTACGAAAGGATTTTCGAGAGAAGGAAGAACCAACAAAAGACAAGAAGAAAATCATTAAATCTATACTTGTTTAATGTTTGTTAGATATAGGGTAGCTTAGTTCATTTCTATGTTTTAAAATTTTTTCAGATTTTCATTTCATCAATTTTCTAATATTCATTTTCTATTTCCTCAATTTTTCTTTTATCCAAATTTCTAATTTCATTTTTCAAAAACATTACTTAAGAAATGTGCATTTAAAAAATCATTGATTTGTACGGTCGAATTACTAAACAACCTCCCAAATTGACAAAAAAAAAAAAAAAAAACCTCCATCCAAGTCGCATAAGTAATAAATAATATTCAAGTTTGAGTTTCTCTTTTCTTTTTTTGGGCCATACACCGAAGAAGAAATTAAAAAAAAAAAGAAAAAAAAAGAAAGAATTTTAGTGTGAGTTTCACACACCAGCTGCGCGTGTACTGCACGCACGTGCCGGGTCTACTAGGTTGTTGAAAGGGTTTTGGTTTCTCTTTTTTTGGTATAATATTTATTTTTAATATTTTAAAATTTTACTTTAAATTTAAATTAAAACCACATAACATATATAAATTTGTGAGCTCGAATTCCAACATCCACCCCCCAAATCCACTAATAACCTCCTCCCTAGGGGAATATATACATTTTAAATATTTTTTCATCGAATAATCCGCCCCTCCTACATTAATATAGCTTATATCGAAACTCATCACACCATTGTTGTTAGACAATAGCTTTTCACCTCTTTCCCCTATTGTTGATTAGGATTTAATAACCTAGAAAAATTATAGATTTGAGAGGTCAAAAGTAAAAAATTCACGCGATCCCTAAACTACCTATAGTCTTCTCTATTAATGCATGCATCCCTAATCTGACATCGTAGCAATCATCGATCTTGAGAGACATGTAATACAACCATGGGGTGAGGAACACATCTCAAGAAGAGTAAGGAGGATAAGACAGTGGGTAAGCTAGTACGAAAGGATTTTCGAGAGAAGGAAGAACCAACAAAAGACAAGAAGAAAATCATTAAATCTATACTTGTTTAATGTTTGTTAGATATAGGGTAGCTTAGTTCATTTCTATGTTTTAAAATTTTTTCAGATTTTCATTTCATCAATTTTCTAATATTCATTTTCTATTTCCTCAATTTTTCTTTTATCCAAATTTCTAATTTCATTTTTCAAAAACATTACTTAAGAAATGTGCATTTAAAAAATCATTGATTTGTACGGTCGAATTACTAAACAACCTCCCAAATTGACACACAAAAAAAAAAAAAACCTCCATCCAAGTCGCATAAGTAATAAATAATATTCAAGTTTGAGTTTCTCTTTTCTTTTTTTGGGCCATACACCGAAGAAGAAATTAAAAAAAAAAAGAAAAAAAAAGAAAGAATTTTAGTGTGAGTTTCACACACCGGCTGCCCGTGTACTGCACGCACGTGCCGGGTCTACTAGGTTGTTGAAAGGTTTTAGTTTCTCTTTTTTTGGTATAATATTTATTTTTCATATTTTAAAATTTTACTTTAAATTTAAATTAAAACCACATAACATATATAAATTTGTGAGCTCGAATTCCAACATCCACCCCCCAAATCTACTAATAACCTCCTCCCTAGGGGAATATATACATTTTAAATATTTTTTCATCGAATAATCCGCCCCTCCTACATTAATATAGCTTATATCGAAACTCATCACACCATTGTTGTTAGACAATTGCTTTTCACCTCGTTCCCATATTGTTTATTAGGATTTAATAACCTAGAAAAACTATAGATTTGAGAGGCCAAAAGTAAAAATTCACGCGATCCCTAATCTACCTATAGTCTTCTCTATTCATGCATGCATCCCTAATCCGACATCGTAGCTATCATAGATCTTGAGAGACATATAATACAACCATGGGGTGAGAAACACATCTTAAGAAGAGTAAGGAGTATAACAGTGTGGGTAAGCCAGTATGAAAGGATTGATGAGAGAAGGAAGAACCAACAAAAGACAAGAAGAAAATCATTAAATCTATACATGTTTAATGTTTGTTAGATATAGGGTAGCTTAGTTAATTTCTATGTTTTAAAATATTTTAAGATTTTCATTTCATCAATTTTCTAATATTTATTCTCTATTTCCTCAATTTTTCTTTTATCTACATTTAAAAAATCATTGATTTGTACGGTCGAATTACAAAACTACCTCCCAAATTGACACACACAAATAAATAAAAAAAAAACCTCCATCCAAGTCGCATAAGTATTAAATATTATTCAAGTGTGAGTTTTTCTTTTCTTTTTTTGGGCCATACACCGAAGCAGAAAGTAAAAAATAAAAAAAAATAAAAAAAAAAGAAAGAAAGAATTTTAGTGTGAGTTTCACACACCAGCTGCGCGTGTACTGCACGCCGGGTCTACTAGGTTGTTGAAAGGTTTTTGGTTTCTCTTTTTTGGTATAGTATTTATATTTAATATTTTAAAATTTTACTTTAAATTTAAATTAAAACCACAGAACATATATAAATTTGTGAGCTCGAATTCCAACACCCACCCCCCAAATCCACTAATAACCTCCTCCCTGGAGGGATATATACATTTTAAATATTTTTCATCGAATCATCCGCCCCCTACTACATTACTATAGCTTATATCGAAACTCATCGCACCATTGTTGTTAGACAATTGCTTTTCACCTCTTTCCTCTATTGTTGATTAGGATTTAATAACCTAGAAAAATTATAGATTTGAGAGGCCAAAAGTAAAAATTCACACGATCCCTAATCTACCTATAGTCTTCTCTATTAATGCATGCATCCCTAATCTGACATCGTAGCTATCATAGATCTTGAGAGACATATAATACAACCATGGGGTGAGGAACACATCTCAAGAAGAGTAAGGAGAATAACACAGTGGGTAAGCCAGTACGAAATGACTGAAGAGAGAGGGAAGAACCAACAAAAGACAAGAAGAAAATCATTAAATCTATACATGTTTAATGTTTGTTAGATATAGGCTAGCTTAGTTCATTTCTATGTTTTAAAATTTTTTCATATTTTCATTTCATCAATTTTTTAATATTCATTGTCTATTTCCTCAAATTTTCTTTTATCCAAATTTCTAATTTCATTTTTCAAAAACATTACTTAAGAAATTTACATTTAAATAATCATCGATTTGTACGGTCGAATTACAAAACTATCTCCCATATTGAGACACACAAAAAACTAAAAAAAAAACCTCCATCCAAGTCGCATAAGTAATAAATATTATTCAAGTTTGAGTTTCTCTTTTCTTTTTTTGGGCCATACACCGAAGAAGAAAGTAAAAAAAAAAAAAAAAAAAAAAAAAAGAAAGAATTTTAGTGTGAGCTTCACACACCATATGCGCGTGTACTGCACGCACGTGCCGGGTCTACTAGGTTGTTGAAAGGTTTTTTGTTTCTCTTTTTTTGGTATAATATTTATTTTTAATATTTTTAAATTTTACTTTAAATTTAAATTAAAACCACAGAACATATATAAATTTCTGAGCTCGAATTCCAACATCCACCCCCCAAATCCACTAATAACCTCCTCCCTAGGGGGATATATATACATTTTAAATATTTTTCATCGAATCATCCGCCTCCTCCTACGTTACTATAGCTTATATAGAAACTCATCACACCATTGTTGTTAGATAATTGCTTTTCACCTCTTTCCTCTATTGTTGATTAGGATTTAATAACCTAAAAAAATTATAGATTTGAGAGGCCAAAAGTAAAAATTCACGCGATCCCTAATCTACCTATAGTCTTTTCTATTAATGCATCCATCCCTAATCCGACATCGTAGCTATCATAGATCTTGAGCGACATGTAATACAACCATTGGGTGAGGAACACATCTCAAGAAGAGTAAGGAGTATAACACAGTGGGTAAGCCAGTATGCAAGGATTGATGAGAGAAGGAAGAACCAACAAAAGACAAGAAGAAAATCATTAAATCTATACATGTTTAATGTTTGTTAGATATAGGGTAGCTTAGTTAATTTCTATGTTTTAATATTTTTTCAGATTTTCATTTCATCAATTTTCTAAAATTCATTCTCTATTTCCTCAATTTTTCTTTTATCCAAATTTCTAATTTCATTTTTCAAAAACATTACTTAAGAAATTTACATTTAAAAAATCATAGATTTGTATGGTCGAATTACAAAACTACCTCCCAAATTGACACACACAAATAAATAAAAAAAAAACCTCCATCCAAGTCGCATAAGTAATAAGTATTATTCAAGTGTGAGTTTTTCTTTTCTTTTTTTTGGCCATAAACCGAAGCAGAAAGTAAAAAATAAAAAAAATAAAAAAAAAGAACTTTAGTGTGAGCTTCACACACCAGATGCGCGTGTACTGCACGCACGTGCCGGGTCTACTAGGTTGTTGAATGGTTTTGGTTTCTCTTTTTTTGGTATAATATTTATTTTTAATATTTTAAAATTTTACTTTAAATATAAATTAAAACCACAGAACATATATAAATTTGTGAGCTCGAATTCCAACATCAACCTCCCAAATCCACTAATAACCTCCTCCCTCGGGGGATATATACATTTTAAATATTTTTCATCGAATCATCCGCCCTGTCCTACATTACTATAGCTTATATCAAAACTCATCACACCATTGTCGTTAGACAATTGCTTTTCACCTCTTTCCTCTATTGTTGATTAGGATTTAATAACCTAGAAAAACTACTGATTTGAGAGGCCAAAAGTAAAAATTCACGCGATCCCTAATCTACCTATAGTCTTCTCTATTAATGCATCCATCCCTAATCCGACATCGTAGCTATCATAGATCTTGAGCGACATGTAATACAACCATTGGGTGAGGAACACATCTCAAGAAGAGTAAGGAGTATAACACAGTGGATAAGCCAGTATGAAAGGATTGATGAGAGAAGGAAGAACCAACAAAAGACAAGAAGAAAATCATTAAATCTATACATGTTTAATGTTCGTTAGATATAGGGTCGCTTAGTTAATTTCTATGTTTTAATATTTTTTCAGATTTTCATTTCATCAATTTTCTAATATTCATTCTCTATTTCCTCAATTTTTCTTTTATCCAAATTTCTAATTTCATTTTTCAAAAACATTACTTAAGAAATTTACATTTATAAAATCATAGATTTGTACGGTCGAATTACAAAACTACCTCCCAAATTGACACACACAAATAAATAAAAAAAAAAACCTCCATCCAAGTCGCATAAGTAATAAATATTATTCAAGTGTGAGTTTTTCTTTTCTTTTTTTGGGCCATACACCGTCAAGTGTGAGTTTTTCTTTTCTTTTTTTGGGCCATACACCGAAGCAGAAAGTTTTTTCTTTTCTTTTTTTGGGCCATACACCGAAGCAGAAAGTATTTTCTTTTCTTTTTTTGGGCCATACACCGAAGCAGAAAGTATAAAAAGAAAAAAAAAAAAAAAAAGAACTTTAGTGTGAGCTTCACACACCAGATGCGCGTGTACTACACGCACGTGCCGGGTCTACTAGGTTGTTGAATGGTTTGGGTTTCTCTTTTTTTGGTATAATATTTATTTTTAATATTTTAAAATTTTACTTTAAATATAAATTAAAACCACAGAACATAGATCAATTTGTGAGCTCGAATTCCAACATCAACCTCCCAAATCCACTAATAACCTCCTCCCTCTGGGGATATATACATTTTAAATATTTTTCATCGAATCATCCGCCCTCTCCTACATTACTATAGCTTATATAGAAACTCATCACACCATTGTTG
This sequence comes from Ipomoea triloba, assembly GCF_003576645.1. NCBI lineage: Eukaryota > Viridiplantae > Streptophyta > Magnoliopsida > Solanales > Convolvulaceae > Ipomoea > Ipomoea triloba. The sequence continues at coordinate 23,383,578 of NC_044919.1, read as the reverse complement.
TTAGACAATTGCTTTTCACCTCTTTCCTCTATTGTTGATTAGGATTTAATAACCTAGAAAAACTACTGATTTGAGAGGCCAAAAGTAAAAATTCACGCGATCCCTAATCTACCTATAGTCTTCTCTATTAATGCATCCATCCCTAATCCGACATCGTAGCTATCATAGATCTTGAGCGACATGTAATACAACCATTGGGTGAGGAACACATCTCAAGAAGAGTAAGGAGTATAACACAGTGGATAAGCCGGTATGAAAGGATTGATGAGAGAAGGAAGAACCAACAAAAGACAAGAAGAAAATCATTAAATCTATACATGTTTAATGTTTGTTACATATAGGGTCGCTTAGTTAATTTCTATGTTTTAATATTTTTTCAGATTTTCATTTCATCAATTTTCTAATATTCATTCTCTATTTCCTCAATTTTTCTTTTATCCAAATTTCTAATTTCATTTTTCAAAAACATTACTTAAGAAATTTACATTTAAAAAATCATAGATTTGTACGGTCGAATTACAAAACTACCTCCCAAATTGACACGAACAAATAAATAAAAAAAAAAACCTCCATCCAAGTCGCATAAGTAATAAATATTATTCAAGTGTGAGTTTTTCTTTTCTTTTTTTGGGCCATACACCGAAGCAGAAAGTA